>NC_091287.1:233967831-234270956 GCF_032444005.1 Ranitomeya imitator | reverse complement strand
CGGTTAGTCCGGTTGCAGCTGGTAGACAGCTTGAATACATGTGGGGGTTGCTTAACAAACAGGCAATCCCCACATGTATTCAGGCTGTCTAGCAGCCGTAAATCATGCTGCTCCATCGACATAAACCAAATCTCTGAGCTCGCCGAAATACTGGAAGACCACCCGAGCATGCTCGGAAAATCTTGAGTGACGAGTATACTCGCTTATCTGTAATTATTAGTTTACTGAACAGCGGATTTTATAAAAACTTAGTATGAATTAATATAAGCAGTTTGGGGGTACACCCTGATGACAGATACCAATTAATTTTATATTTAATCCCTTCATTATAGTGTCATATGTCGGGAACTCATCTTTGATGCAAGCTCATTCACTTTCCTGGCAGGTAACATCTGTGCTACACAGCCATCATCTGTTTTCAAAAGCAGCATGTGGAGATGAGCTCTGCCGACTGCGATTAGCAACTTATATGCCATTGTACCCCTCTGGATGACCCCTGCACCCCACATGATGCGATTGAGAGGTGCCAATGGGTTGGTATAGCAGTCTGGGTCTGTTGAAGGCCAGCATACCTGCCATGATGATGCTCCTATGAAGACCAGACTGTGGCTAAGCTTCACAAAAAAACAAGATTTTTACTATGTACTGCAATACAACAGTATATAGTACCACATGCAAGTTCAAATCCTCTAAGAGGACAATAAAATGACGTAAACAGCAAAAAAGGTATTTTTTTAAATAAAAAATACAAACATGAATCACTCCAGCTTTCCCTCATTAAAAATAAAGAAATAAAAAATAAATAACAGGAAACACATTTAGGATTAAGTCCGCAAAAGTCTAGCCTATCAAAATATAAAATTACTTATCCCCAGCAGTAAACACAATAACAAGAAAAAAAATGAAATGCCAGAATTACGTTTTTTCAAAATATTGTACGTGCCTAAATCTTCATCAATAAAATAATAATTTTGACACATAAAAACAAGTCCATACACAGCTTAAGTAATTAATTAATTAATTAAAACATTGTAGGTCTCAGAAAATGGCAACACAAGCAAAGAAAATCCATGCAAGCTTGGTAGTGTTGCTGACCTGGAGAATCATGTTGACAAGTCATACAATGAATTCTCTTAAAAACAAAACAAAAACAATTGGGAAATTGTGTTTTTTTCCCAATTTCTCCAGACTTTGATATTTTTTTTCCCATTTTCCAGTACACTAAATGGTACAATGAGTACAAAACTGGAACTTGTTGCACAAAGAATAAAGCTCTTGCATGACTATGTTGATGGAAAAATAAAAAAGTTATGTCTCTAGAAAGAAGAAAAGATGAATGTTTGAATGGTATTAAAATACTTTGAAGCATCTTCAAGATAATTTGTACTATGTGAATTATCTAATTAATAAGACAATGTATAAAATGAACATTTACATCTTCTGACCCAAAGAAACACAGACTTTTGTTTTTTGCTAAATCTGTATAGATATTTTATGGAGTTTTAATTTATTGATTTATGATGATGATTGACCTTGTAAATAAAAATTATACATACTAAATTTTCTACAAAGCACACTACATTACTATTATTTTTCCACATAAAAATTGTACTTGATTTTTTCTAACATTTTGAAATATGGAACTAACTGTTAACTTAACAACGATGGAGGTCCCATATCTAAATATTAAGTAGAGGCTAGACATTAGTGGATTGTTCTGCTGAGGATTGAGTTCACATTTATTGAATTTTGCATTTCTTGGATTTCTTCAAATTTGTGGCTTCACGCTTCACATAAATTTGGATATTTTGATTATCTTGCCAACACAATTTCCTTTCAGAGAGCAGCAATACATAATTTTGCATTGCCACACAGTTTTCACCATAATGCCCTGTGGTGATTGGTTCCAAGTGAAGCACAGTTTGCATGGTAGAAACACTTTCAATCTCCAGAGACGCTGGGTAAGTCCCTGTATAAGCTCTTATGGCCAGCGGTGGGGGTCCCCTCTAGGGTTGAGCGACTTTTACTTTTATAGGATCAGGTCGGGTTTCACGAAACCCGACTTTTTCAAAAGTCGGGTCAAGTGAAATCGGCCGATCCTATAAAAAAGTCGGGGTCGGGGTCGGCCGAAACACGAAACCCAATGCAGTGCATTGGGTTTCCAATGGTTCCCAGGGTCTGAAGGAGAGGAAACTCTCCTTCAGGCCCTAAGATCCATATTTAAGTGTAAAATAAAGAATTAAAATAAAAAATATTGCTATACTCACCCTCTGGCGCGCCCTGGTACTAACCGGCAGCCTTCCTTCCTTAGAATAAGCGCGTGAAGGGCCTTAGATGACGTCGCGGCTTGTGATTGGTCGCGCGACCGCCCATGTGACCGCTCGCATGACCAATCACAAGCCGCGAGGTCACCGAAGGTCCTTCAAGCGCTGATTCTTAGGAAGGAAGGCTGCCAGAAAGAAGCAGGGCACGTCCGAGGGTGAGTATATTCCTATTAGGTATATACTCACCCTCAGACGTGCTCTGCTTCTTTCCGGCAGCCTTCCTTCCTAAGAATAAGTGCTTGAAGGACCTTCGGTGACGTCGCGGCTTGTGATTGGTCGCGCGAGCGGTCACATGGGCGGTCGCGTGACCAATCAAAAGCCGCGACGTCATCTAAGGTCTTTCACGCGCTGATTCTAAGGAAGGAAGGCTGCCGGTTAGTACCAGGGCGCGTCAGAGGGTGAGTATAGCAATATTTTTTATTTTAATTCTTTATTTTACACTTAAATATGGATTCCGATACCGATTTCCGATATTGCAAACATATCGGAACTCGGTATCGGAATTCCGATACCAGATTCAGAAGATCGCTGACCTCATGGCCGACCCCACACAGGGGTCGGGTCGGGTTTCATGAAACCCGACTTTGCCAAAAGTCAGCGACTTCTGAAAATGGCCGACCCGTTTCGCTCAACCCTAGTCCCCTCTTTTTCTCACCTGTAAAATGTAATCTCTTATGATTAGCAGCATCCTATCTCTCCTGTAGTGTGTAAGCTAGTATGGCCCAGTGGGGACCTCGCTTCCTCTCTCTCGACAGTCAGTGGAGACTTCTCTTTCTGGCCCGTAAAGTGTAAGCTCATATGGTCAGTGAGTTTTCTTTCTCTGATCTCTCCCATGTGTATTGAAATTTGTGCAAATATTTTCACTGCAAATCAAATTTTGGGGCAAAATGTGGCAAAGGCGACAAATTCGAATTTCAAAAGCTTTGCTCATCTCTGCTACAGTCCCATTTTCTGATTTTGTATATGAGCTAATATGTATTAAAAAGAGAAAAATACATAATAAATATAGAATCATGGTGGTAGCCACCTCAGACAAGCATGTGGTTAAACTCCACCGCAATTGCTAAATTTGCTCTCTTCATCATCTTCTTCTTACCAAATATTTATACTTACCGTTCATGCTTCTCACTATTTGTTGTGTGTTCTGCATGCCTGGATTTTTAACACTCTGACTTTGAAAAAAATGGGCACAGCAATTGCTTCCAAACAATGATTTCTATGACATTAAAAGTTAGTGATTACAATACTGCCAACTAAAACAGACTCCTATGTACATGAGCCAATCACCACAATAGGGCCTCTTTGACAATTCAAATGTTTAGCATGTCAGATTAATGTCAGTGAGGATGGCAGCCACTGTCATCAGTCAATATCACATCACTTGGCTCATTTACATACAGGGATTATCATAACCAATTATCACTAGCTATGATAGGAATTGTTAAAATATTGCACAACAGAATGCCATGTAAATTTGGCCCTTGTCACTTTTCATTTAACCCTGTTGTATGGAGGTTTCCAACGATGTTTCTTCTCTTCATTTTAATCAGAATATTCAGATTATTCCAAAACAAAGCTAATATTGCTAGAACTAGAACATCACTACAAGCTAAATTGATGCATAGGAGTGGAGATATATATTGTTTAATTCCTACTGTGCATGAGTTGGAATAAATGTTACACTGGCAATACATTTTAGATTTATATCTGTCAAACATGTTGTTTTCGTTTAACTGGCTAATCATCTAATCCATATAGGGGCCACCTTATTCTCTCCTTCCAGTAGATTTCAAAGATGGAATTTGGCAGTTGGATTTCAGCTGTCCAATCCTTTTGTTTTGGTGAGCAGCTTACTCTCTTTTGCAGGGGTGGACACAGACAGCTTGGGGCCCCTGTGCAAGAAATGTGTCTAGACCCCTCCTTTTATGGTGACCAAGCCCAGGGAGCACTTAAACAACAGAATATATCTTCAAGTAAATCAAACTTCTGTGAGATCATACTGTCCACTTCGGAAGCAACACTGTTTGACAATGAATTTCACATGCTTTTGACAACAGATTGAAATTATTGCCAATTATCAAGACACACTCAATAAAGGAGTGGTTCTGCAGGTGGGGGCCACAAACCACATCTCAGTGCCAATGCTTTCTGGCTGATGCTTTGGTCAATTTTGAATGTTGATTGTGCTTTCACACTCGTGGTAGCATGAGACGGACTCTACAACCCACACAAGTGGCTCAGGTAGTGCAACTTATCCAAGATGGCACATGAATGCGAGCTGTGGCAAGAAGGTTTGCTGTGTCTGTCAGCGTAGTGTCCAGAGGCTGGAGGCGCTACCAGGAGACAGGCCAGTACACCAGGAGATGTGGAGGGGGCCATAGCAGGGCAACAACCCAGCAGCATGACCTCTACCTCAGCCTTTGTGCAAGGATGAACAGGAGGAGCACTGCCAGAGCCCTGCAAAATGACCTCCAGCAGGCCACAAATGTGCATGTGTCTGCAGAAACGGTTAGAAACCTACTCCTTGAGGATGGTCTGAGTGCCCGATGTCCACAGATGGGGGTTGTGATCACAGCCCAACACCATGCAGGATGCTTGGCATTTACCAAAGAACACCAGGATTGGCAAATTCACCACAGGCACCCTGTACTCTTCACAGATGAAAGCAGGTTCACACTGAGTGCATTTGACAGATGTGACAGAGTCTGGAGATGCCATGGAGAGCGGTCTGCTGCCTGCAACATCCTTCATCCTTCAGCATGACCGGTTTGGCAGTGGTTCAATAATGGTGTGGTAGCATGAGATGGACTAGAATATAAGACATATTTTCAGTTGTTTCACACTTTTTGTTAAGTATATAATTCCACATGTGTTAATTCATAGTTTTGATGCCTTCGGTGTGAATGTACAATTTTCATAGTCATGAAAATACAGAAAAATCTTTAAATGAAAAGTTGTGTACAAACTTTTGGTCTGTACTGTATATATAGCGATTACTGCCAAATGCGCAGTAACTAAAAAGTGGCCACCACTAGCTGCCACCACCAATTGTTTATAAAGGTTGATTGAACACCCATTACATGTGGCATATGGCTTCAGGGGTGCACATTACAGAGCTAAATGATCAGGGCTATTAAATTGTATATATTTTATCCAGAAAGGTAGTTAGTTATGCAAAGATGATGCAAAATGGGAACAAAACAATACAGTATATATAACTACATGACAAAAAAGCAATAATGAAAGTAAGCTACTAAACTTGATGTCACAAAAATGGATTAGAGCTTAGCTAAGGAAATTGTACAGAACCCACATCAAGCTGTACCTTCCAGGTTTGACAAATGACCCAAACCCAAATACTGCTTTTTATATGATCAAGGTATTGCCCACGCACATCACCTTGATGAGCTCATGTGGTGGCTTATTGTGGGATGTTTCTTGTCTTTCAGAATATTATGAGATCCCCAACTTGCAGCATATTATCATTCTTGTAGGTCCCAGGTGGTAGATATTGTTATCATGTTTCTTTTTGCAATTTTATCTTCATGTAAAGATGAAACACGAGCCGGATGGCACAATCTAACAGGTTATTGTTAAGTCGTAGGGGTTCTGCCAGTCGTATGGTGACGTAAGTGAATGCATTCTGTTCATCCCTTCACTACACTGGCGAAAACACATTTCTTATAAACATCGGATCAATGCAAACCCCAATATTCATATCTGGGCACAGGAGGCAAAGTGCCTAACTGCAATTGTTCAGTTTTTCTTTGTGGAGAAAAAGAGTTACATCTGAAGGTATTAGATTTTTCAGTTCTCTGCCTTTTGCATATTACAGATCTCAGACTTTGAGTATTTTTTCCCAGAGCATTTCTCTGCTGTAATTACTTGGACATTGCAGTGTGCCCTACTACAATGGTGAAATGTTATCTATCTCTCTCATTTTCTATGTCTTAATTAGGTTCTTTCTTCCTCTTGAGTTTAATGTGAGGGGACATGTTCACTCCTTGGAGAAGTCTTATGGATTTTTATTTTTTCTCTATGACACCTCCTCCTTTTAGAAGTTCCATAGGAGACTGAAATACAGATCTAGGAGACTGATTTGCAGATCATCTCCCAAGCCCACTTTACAGCACACTCTACCTGGATCCCACAATACCCTCTCCTTCTTGAACTTGGAAATGGGCTTTTCCATGAGGTCACTCAGCACCTCAAGACTGGCATCTATGGGTAGTGAAATCTGAAACTCCTGGATAGAGGTATCCAGAGGCAACAATAACCCCTTAACGACCACCGATACGCCTTTTAATGGTGGCAGTTAAGGGTACTTAAACCACAGCACCGTTTTTAAATGGTACTGAGGTTTAAGGTTATAGTGCACCCCAGCAATGGAATTTCTCTGAGGTCTCGGCTGCCGGGTATAGCTAAGACCCCAGAGAACATGATTCATGTCAGTTTTAACTGACCCCGGAGTTGTGATCACCGTTATTAATGCTATAATGGTGACCAAAAGAAAAAAAGTCAGATTTTCCATTTAATTTCCCTCTCCTCTGATGTGATCGCACATCATAGGCAAGAGTAATAGGATCAACTGGTCCACTGATGATCACCCTATATCTCTGGAGTCTCTGCAGTCTCCTGCATGATGTCCCCCAGGCTGCCAGAGTCTTCTTCCAGGAGAAAATGGAAGGCACGTGCCCAATGCGCCAGCCGAGATCTGCCGGCTGGCACCCAGCAACAATAGGAAATTTTCCTATTGGTTCATTTCGATCACTGTGATCACACTGTGACCCAATCTAGTGATCAAAATAAAAAAAAACTAAATAAAGCCCCCTTTTATCACCCTCTTAGTTAGGGAAAGATAATAAGATAAAAAAATTATATTTATTTAAATGTTACCATTAAGGTTAGAGCTGGGCTAAAGTTAGGGTTAGAGTTAGTGTTAGGATTAGTGTTAGGGTTAGCGTTAGCATTACAGTTAGAATTAGGGTTAGGGCTAGCATTAGGTTTAGCGTTAAGGTTGGAATTAAGGTTAGAGTGTGTTATGGTTAGGTTTGTGGTTTGGGTTATGGTTGGGATTAGGGTTAGGGGTATGTTGGGGTTAGGGTTGTGCTTAGGGTTATGGATAAGGTTGGGATTAGGGTTAGGGGTGTGTTAGGGTTAGGTTTGTGGTTCGGGTTATGGTTGGGATTAGGGTTAGGATATGTTGGGGTTAGGTTTGTGGTTAGGGTTATGGTTAGCATTGGGATTAGGTTTAGGGGTGTGTTGGGGTTAGGGTTCTGGTTAGGGTTTGCATTAGGGTTAGGGGTGTGTTGGGGTTAGAGTTGTAGTTAGGATTATGCATAGGGTTGGTATTAGGGTTAGGGGTGTGTTGGGGTTAGGGTTACAGTTAGGGTTGAGATTACGTTTAGGGGTGTGTTGGAGTTAGAGTTGGAGTTAGAATTGGGGGATTTCCACTGTTTAGGTACATAAGGGGGTCTCTAAACGTGACATGGTGTCACCATTGATTCCAGCCAATTTTGCGTTCAAAAAGTCAAATGCTGCTCCCTCCCTTCTGAGCCCTGCCATGCACCAAACAGTGGTTTACCCCCACATATGGGGTATCAGCATACTCAGGATAAATTGCACAACAACTTTGGGTGTCTAATTTCTCCTGTTACCCTTGGGAAAATAGAAAATTGTGGGCGAAAAGATCATTTTTTTGGAAAAATATGATTTTTTATTCAACACACATCTAGATAAGTTTCTTTGGGTGTCTAGTTTCCAAAATGGTTTGACCTATGGTTTCCACTGTTTACGAAAAAAGAAAGAAAAGAGCCCTACTGTAAGGTATGCATACTACACCTGAAAAATACATTACAAATAAACTTTATTGGCACACAATTACACAAAGTGTCATAAAAACATCAATAAAAACGCATGTGGGCACAATCACTCGAATCCCATCCAAATATTAAACATCACCATTCAGCACACCGCAAAAAGTATAAACCCCATACTAGGCAATATCAAAACCACTCATAATCATTAATTCATAATCCAATCTGGGGTCTACAAGGCTAATAAAGATAAATTATAGCATTTGACGAACTCCCTAGAATGGCCCCCATGACCAAACTGGGGGTTGAAGACATCTGAAGCTATGAAGCTACAGGAAGAAGGAAGAACCCCTGCTGGCAAAAATGCCATAAGAGAACCAACAAACAGGCAGTGGTAAACAGTCCCATAAGAAATGTTGAAAGGAAATTACCAATAAGGAGATAGTAAGTGGTGTTAGGGCTAGCGGAACGCACCGAGTAAATAGAGATGTTTATTGATATTGGTGCGTTCGCAGCCCGGGGTCCACCGTGCAGGAGTACCTGCTGTTAGCAAACGGCGGAGCTATATGGCAGTATAGACTAACTCAGTTAATTCACTGAGTAGCCATGAAAGGAAAGCACTGTGCCCTGTTAGACTCCACAGAGGCACAGGCTAACTGCCCAAACAGAGAGCAGTCAGTGGTCACACAAACACACAAAACTCCTCGCCGGAGGAGCCAGCATTCTAGGGGCTTATTTCAGCCGGGTCCCTGAATACACTCAGACTCAATCTCCTCGCCGGAGGAGCCAGCATTCTAGGGGCTTATTTCAGCCGGGTCCCTGAACACACATACATGTGACCACACTGGCGCAAAGCACATAACATAAGACAATACTAGCGCATGGCCGTGCGGTCATGCGCAGTTTATATAGTTGCAGCACAGGAAGCTGCTACTGAAGTTTTTGCCCTTTCAGGACCTTCCAGAAGGACCAATGGAAAGTGTTGCAGTACCTGAGCATGTTTTGCCCTTTCAGGACCTTCCAGAATGACCAATGGAATGTACTGCAGCACCTGAGCATGTGACAGAACATGTGGCCCTCGACCTCCAATGGGAGACCCTGCCCTGGGCATGCTCAGTGTGAGTAAACAAGGACTTAGTCCCAGAGAGGCTCGCTCGCCGCAGATCAGTGCAGGGTACCATAGGAAAATCAGAAAAGGCAGTAGTGACCCTATGCACCGAATCAGCCCCAGCAAGACGCTGGGAGTGACGTCTCCGCTGAGCAGAGCCCACTGTGGCCGATACCGAATGGGAGACCGCAGCAGACACGGATCGAGATTCCCCCTGTGCTGCAGAGGAAACTCGACTCCTAACATTACCCCCCCCTCCTAGGGCCCCCCCCCCTCCCTGAGCCTCACTACGCTCAAAAGCTGCGATAAGCAGCGGAGCCCGATTGTGCTCCACAGGCTCCCAGGTTCTATCCTCTGGGCCGTGACCCTTCCAGTCCACCAGATAAAATTTCTTGCCACGTACCACCTTGCACCCCACAATAGCATTCACCTCAAACTCATCCGTGAATGAACCCGATGTCCCAGCAGATGACTCGGAAAACCGGGACAAATGAACGGGCTTTAAGAGGGAAACGTGGAAAGTATCGGTGATACCAAGGCGTGGAGGAATAGCCAAACGGTAGACCACACGGTTGACCTGTTCCAGAACCTTAAACGGGCCAATGTAGCGAGGAGCAAACTTAGTGGACTCAACTCGCAGCCTGATGTTACGGGCGGAGAGCCACACTAAGTCGCCAGGAGCAAAAACCGGAGCGGGGCACCAGTGTGTATCAGCCGAAACCCTCATTCTCCCCTTGGAGGCCCGGATGGCATCCTGTGTGCGGTCCCAGATGTCACGTGCCTCCACCGCCCAGTCTGCCACCCTAGAATCGGTGGATGACACGGGCATGGGCACAGGGACACGCGGATGCTGGCCGTAATTAAGGAGAAAAGGAATTTGACCAGTAGAATCGGCTACGGCGTTGTTCAGGGCAAATTCCACCCAAGGTAGCAAAGATGCCCAGTCATCCTGCCTAGCAGAGACGAAATGTCGCAAATATGTCACCAGAGTCTGGTTGGTTCTCTCCACCAACCCATTCGTCTCGGGATGGTATGCAGAGGAGAGGTTTAACTCTATGCTGAGTAAACGGCAGAGCTCTCTCCAAAACCGAGATGCGAACTGGGGACCCCGATCACTGACAATCTTATCAGGCATACCATGCAATCGGAAAACGTGTTTAATGAACAACACCGCCAAGGCCCGTGCTGAGGGTAACCGAGGAAGCGGCACCAAATGCACCATCTTGGAGAAATGGTCGGTGACAACCCAAATAATGGAGCAGCCACGCGACGTGGGTAGACCCACCACAAAGTCCATCCCGACCATCTCCCAGGGCCTGTCTGCCACCGGTAGAGGGTAAAGCAACCCAGCAGGCCGTTGCCGAGGAGATCGATTCTGGGTGCAAGAAACGCATGCCAGAATATAGTCCTTGACATCTCGAGCCATATGCGGCCACCAGTATGTTGTCGCCAGAAGCTCAGATGTCCTCTTAGTCCCAAAATGCCCACCCACTCTGGAGGAGTGAGCCCAAGAGAGAACCTCCGGTCGCAAGTTCGCTGGTACGAAAGTCTTGCCCGGGGGCACAGACTCTAACGAAACCGGAGCTACAGTTCTCAGGCTCTTAGAAGGGACAATAAGCCGAGGCTCCTCCTCCTCCGATGACACCACGGAGCGGGAGAGAGCGTCAGCACGAACGTTCTTCTCCCCGGAGAGGAAATGGAGAGTAAAATGGAACCGGAAGAAGAACAGGGACCATCTAGCCTGGCGAGAATTCAGCCGCTGGGCCGTTTGCAGATATACCAAGTTCTTGTGGTCAGTGAAGATTTGGAAGGGAAAGCGAGCTCCCTCCAAGAGATGTCTCCACTCCGAAAAAGCCAACTTCATGGCCAGCAACTCCCTGTCCCCGATGGAATAATTCCTCTCCGCTGGTGTGAAGGTCTTGGAGAAGAAGAAGCAAGGATGCTTCCGACCTTGAGCATCCTTTTGGAAAAGGACTGCTCCTGCACCAACGGATGAGGCATCCACCTCCAAGATAAATGGCTTATCAACATCGGGGCGATGTAGGATGGGAGCGCTAGCAAAGTGTGACTTGATCGAGAGAAAGGCTTTGGAGACCTCCTCTGACCACAACTTGGGATTTGCTCCCTTCTTGGTGAGGGCAACCAAGGGAGCTACCAAAGTTGAGAAGTGTGGAATGAACTGGCGATAGTAATTAATGAACCCCATAAAGCGCTGCACCGCTTTAAGAGAATGGGGTTCCTGCCAGTCCATTACAGCCTGTAGCTTGGCAGGATCCATAGCCAAACCCTGGGCAGAGATGATATAACCAAGGAAAGGCAAGGACTCCTGCTCAAACACACACTTCTCCAACTTGGCGTAGAGGGAGTTTGCCCGTAAGAGGTCGAAGACTTTGCGAACATCTCTCCGATGGGAGTCAATATCTGGAGAGAAGATGAGAATATCATCCAGATAGACTACGACCACCTCGGTGAGCATATCCCGGAAGATGTCGTTCACAAAGTCTTGGAAAACGGCTGGGGCATTACAGAGCCCGAAGGGCATCACCAGATATTCATAGTGCCCATCCCTGGTGTTAAAAGCCGTCTTCCATTCATCCCCCTCACGGATGCGAATCAGGTTGTAAGCACCCCGCAGATCTAACTTTGTAAATACCCTCGCTCCCCGTAGCCTATCAAACAGCTCAGATCTCAGGGGTAGTGGGTACTTGTTCTTAACGGTGATGGCGTTAAGACCCCTGTAGTCTATGCATGGACGTAAGTCTCCAGTCTTCTTCTGTACGAAGAAGAACCCTGCCCCTGCCGGTGACACTGACTTCCTAATGAATCCTTTTGCCAGATTCTCTTGGATGTACTGGGACATTGCCTCCGTCTCCGGGAGAGATAACGGATAGACTCGACCCCGGGGAGGCTCAGCACCAGGCAAGAGGTCAATAGGACAGTCATAGGGGCGATGAGGCGGAAGGGTCTCCGCAGCTCTTTTGGAGAACACGTCTGCATAGGGCCAATAGTGCTTGGGGAGAGAGGAAAGATCTGCGGGTACCTGTGTAGTAGCAACCTGAACGCACTCCCTTAGACATCTACCCTCGCAGGATTTACTCCATCCCAAAATTCTCCCAGAGGACCACTCAATATGAGGAGAATGGTAGCGAAGCCATGGTATCTTCAACAGGACCTCATCAATTCCCTCAGGAATGGCTAATAGGGAGATTATCTCCTGATGTGATGGAGACACGGATAGCGTGAAAGGAATGGTTTGGTGGGTAATCTGTGAGGGTAGTGTTGACCCATTTACCACTCGAACGGTTACTGGCTTGGCGAGCATCACCAAGGGTATTGCGTGACGCTGGGCAAAAGCGGAAGACATAAAGTTACCCTCTGCCCCAGAATCCACGCATAGCTCGACCATAAGAGTGGATGGGCCTATGGTAATTGTCCCCTTGAAGGACAACTTTGAGGCAAACGTCGCCGTGTCTAGTGTACCTCCTCCAACTGCCACTAGACGCTGACATTTCCCCGACCGCTGAGGACCCTTGGAGGCAAGGTGTCCTGACTGCTGGCAAACATGACGGACCTTATGTGCACGGGCAGACTGAGACTTGGATCCCGCTCGTGTCACCTCTAAGGCCTCATGTGACTCGGATGCCTGGACTGGAGAAGGTTTGGCGAAGGTGGGAGCCAGCCGAAACCTCTGCCTACACTGGGCTCGCTCCAACCTCCGCTCGTTAAAACGGAGGTCAATACGAGTAGAGACAGTTATTAACTCCTCCAGTGTGGCAGGAATCTCCCTAGTGGCCAGAGTGTCCTTAACCCTCCGTCACATACAACTGATCTGACAGGCGCTTCTCTTTTACTTTCATTTCTCCTTCCTCACCAGATTGTGAGGAAACCCCCTCCCTCCAGGTAGTCTCCTGTCTTTTGAAGGTCTGTGAAACCTGATATCACAGTTGGATTTCAGAGCTTCAGGGAAGAGGATATAGCTGCACAGATCTCTCAGGCTCATTGTATGTGAATACATCACATTCAGTAAGGTTGGTATTTTATGTTTTTATTCATCACAATAGTTTATTTAGCTTGTTTTATGAATGTATAGCACAAAATGTGAGGATATTTCATAGAAATAAGGGAGATTTTATAAAAGAAAGTGTGCTGCTCAGGCATATACAGTAGTTCCCTAACATATTCCTTCTCTTGCTTCAGATTATCTGCTGAAATGGAGAGGAAAATGTACAATTTATCCAAACAACTTGATGTTGAGGAAGTAACAAACACTGAATGAGGATTTAGGAGAGGAAAGTGAGATTGATTCTCATGATGAGGTGGAAGAATGTGTCCTGGATTCTGAAACAGAGCAAGATGGTGACAGTGGTGAGGATGAAGAAGTTGGATCATATTATATTGGAAAAGATAAAAATACTAAATGGAACAAGAAGCCATTCCAGAAAAAACGTAGGGAACCTTTAAACATTATTACTCACCTTCCTGCAGTAATAGGAACTGCACGTAATGCAAAAACTGCAGTTGAATGCTGGAACAGTATATTTACAGATGACATTCTGGACTCTATTGTCACATATACCAACCAATATATAGACATTATAAAGGACAAGTACATCTGCAACAGAACCATCAAGCCCACAGATGAAATAGAACTGCGTGCTTTTTTTGGATTACTGTACCTTGCAGGAGCTTATAGGGCAAATAGACAAAGTTTGGAGGAACTTTGGGGTAAAGATGGGGATGGAGTTGAAAAATTTAGCCTTGTTATGTCCATAAACAGATTCAAGATTCTAATTCGTTGCCTTCGGTTTGACGACAGAACTACCCGAACCGAACGCAAAACACATGACCGACTTGCTCCAATTCGTGATATATTTCAAAGATTTGTTGTAAACTGTAAACAAAGTTATTACCCTGGAGAGAATCTCACTATTGACGAAATGCTCCCTGGTTTTCGTGGTAGATGTGCCTTTCGTCAATATATTCCATCAAAGCCAAACAAATATGGAATAAAAATTTATGCCCTTGTTGATGCCAGTAAGACCTACACTTACAACCTGGAAGTTTATGCAGGAAAACAACCAGAAGGTCCTTACTGTGTGAGCAACAAACCCATTGATGTTGTAAAAAGACTGGCTGAACCCTTAATTGGATTGGGTCGCAATATTACAGCTGACAATTGGTTTACAAGTTGTGATCTGATTGATTATCTGAAAATTCAGAAGCTGTCATATGTGGGAACTGTAAGAAAAAACAAAAAGGAATTGCCGCCACAGTTTGTAAGTGTGAAAGAGAGACAACAGTACAGCAGTATGTTTGCATTCCATAATGGAAAGGCTTTAGTTTCCTATGTACCACATGCCAAAAAAATCGTACTTCTTCTATCAACACTTCATGATGCTGCTGCCATCGATCCTGGGACTGGGGCAGAAAAAAAACCGGAGATAATTACATTTTACAATGCCACCAAAGGGGGTGTGGATACAGCAGATCAGATGTGCTCCACTTTCAACGTCAGCAGAAACATCAAACGCTGGCCAATGGTCATATTTTTTGCTATGTTGAATTTGGGTGGTATAAATTCACAAGTAATTTATCTTGAAAACAAGCTTGAACCACTCCGTAGACGATTGTATCTGAAAAAATTGGCCCATGAACTAGTACTTGGAGAGCTACGCAGGAGAAGCGTGAAAACAATTGGTATCCCCTCTCGCCTTCAAGTTCAGCTCAAAAGGTTCCGCCCAGAAGATGATGGTGAAAAGTCACCATCTGCACCACCTCACAAAAGAAGGAGATGCACCACCTGCCAAACGGAAAGCGGAACCAGAAGGCTTTCAAATTATGAATGTCTCAAATGTCATAAAGCAATTTGCCTGACACATGCAAAAATGGTGTGTAATTCTTGCTATTTGCTCTGCAAGTGTGACTTTTCTGGGGAAACCTCAGCATCTACTTCTGATTGAATATGTTTTTAATAGTACTTAAGGTACCTTAAAATTAAGTTTGTGTTCAAAAATTTTCTTTGTACATTTTTTTGAGAGAGTCGAACTGGGGACTATTTGGCGGGAGTTTTGAAAAGTTTGTATTTCATAGTTATTAGTTTTATGTTAAGTAAATGTTTTTTTTTGCAACTGATTATGTGTAGTCTCTTTTATTACATCCCTATGAAGGTCACTGATCACTTTTAGAGCACTGAAATTGCAAACATTAGATATTATAGGTATTTTTCCAGCAGGCGCCTGACAGGCACATTGTATGTGAACTCGTTAGTCCGAATATTGTATGTGACGGAGGGTTAATGTGGTCAGCCAGGCCCCTCTAAAATATGGGGATAAGGGCTTTATCCGACCATTCCAGCTCGGAAGCTAAAGTACGGAAGCGGATGGAAAAATGGCTGACCAAGGACTCACCCTGAGTTAATGCAAGTAGTTGGAGCGCTGTGTCATGGGTGACTTGAGGTCCTAAAAAGACCTTTTTCAGAGTGCTCAGGAACAACGGAGCACTCTGCACCACATGATCACCACGCTCCCACAGCGGCGTAGCCCACTCCAACGCCCTGTCCGACAAAAGAGACACAATAAATCCCACCTTAGCCCGCTCTGTAGGAAA
Organism: Ranitomeya imitator; assembly: GCF_032444005.1. Taxonomy (NCBI): domain Eukaryota; kingdom Metazoa; phylum Chordata; class Amphibia; order Anura; family Dendrobatidae; genus Ranitomeya; species Ranitomeya imitator. The sequence continues at coordinate 234,255,102 of NC_091287.1, read as the reverse complement.
ACATGCAGCCAGGAGCTCGAGGTGAATAGAGCACTGACTCACGAATCCCCTACAAGTTTTGCTATTTCCAGAAAATTTTTCTGGCAGCGGGAGGCGAGATAACGTCGGAACAGGGGTGGCAGTGGACAAGGTTGCTGCAGCCACGCTAGCAGCCTGTACAGCAACTGCGGTAACATCCACAGCTGATGTTGAGCTCTCGAGAGCCGCCAACCTACCCTCCAGCTGCTGGATATACCGCAAAGATTGCAAAATGTCCGCCATTTACTAGCCAGACCCTGGCGCTAGTATTCTGTTAGGGCTAGCGGAACGCACCGAGTAAATAGAGATGTTTATTGATATTGGTGCGTTCGCAGCCCGGGGTCCACCGTGCAGGAGTACCTGCTGCTAGCAAACGGCGGAGCTATATGGCGGTATAGACTAACTCAGTTAATTCACTGAGTAGCAGTGAAAGGAAAGCACTGTGCCCTGTTAGACTCCACAGAGGCACAGGCTAACTGCCCAAACAGAGAGCAGTCAGTGGTCACACAAACACACAAAACTCCTCGCCGGAGGAGCCAGCATTCTAGGGGCTTATTTCAGCCGGGTCCCTGAATACACTCAGACTCAATCTCCTCGCCGGAGGAGCCAGCATTCTAGGGGCTTATTTCAGCCGGGTCCCTGAACACACATACATGTGACCACACTGGCGCAAAGCACATAACATAAGACAATGCTAGCGCATGGCCGTGCGGTCATGCGCAGTTTATATAGTTGCAGCACAGGAAGCTGCTACTGAAGTTTTTGCCCTTTCAGGACCTTCCAGAAGGACCAATGGAAAGTGCTGCTGTACCTGAGCATGTTTTGCCCTTTCAGGACCTTCCAGAAGGACCAATGGAATGTACTGCAGCACCTGAGCATGTGACCGAACATGTGGCCCTCGACCTCCAATGGGAGACCCTGCCCTGGGCATGCTCAGTGTGAGTAAACAAGGACTTAGTCCCAGAGAGGCTCGCTCGCCGCAGATCAGTGCAGGGTACCATAGGAAAACCAGAAAAGGCAGTAGTGACCCTATGCACCGAATCAGCCCCAGCAAGACGCTGGGAGCGACGTCTCCGCTGAGCAGAGCCCACTGCGGCCGATACCAAATGGGAGACCGCAGCAGACACGGATCGAGATTCCCCCTGTGCAGCAGAGGAAACTCGACTCCTAACAAGTGGCAGCACTGCCTGTTTTGCTCAAAAAGTTGCCAGCAAAATTGCCAAAGATACTCCTGGGCAGTGTTTCTCAACTCCAGTCCTCAAGAAACCACAACAGGTCACGTTTTCAGGATTTCCTTAGTATTGCACAGGTGATAATTTCATCACCTGCTCAAGCATTAATTCCATCGCCTATGCAATACTAAGGAAATCCTGAAAACATGCCCTGGTGTGGGGTCTTGAGGATTGGAGTTGAGAAGCACTGCTCCAGGGGAATGTACAGTAGTATAACCAGAGGTTAGATCATGCAGAAAGAGCATCCCAGCAAGCCAGGACCTGAGTGGAGAACCTGAACGCTTGATGAGTGATGGATGAGGCTAGACCAGTTATTGGGGAACTCACAGTGAATGTATGGTATATACACCTCTGATATATATATATATATATATATATATATATATATTTTTTTTTTTTTTTCCCGGTACGGTAAATGCCAACTCCACAATAACAAGAAAGGAACTACTACTATATTCTACCACTAATCGTTAATACAGGCTGATTGGGCACCCAATACAGATAGTATATGGCTTCAGGGGTGCAGTTTACAGAGCTATAAAATTTTGTACATTTAATTCAGAAAGGTTGGCAGTGTTTATAAAAGCATGTACAAAGATGACACAAAATGGGAACAAAACAATACAGTATATGCAACTGTATGAAAAGTAATAAAAGAAATTGACTAAACCTGATATTGTGTAAATGGCTCAGTGCTTAGCAGAGGGAGGTACTCCTTAGGAAAACAGGCAGAACTCACAGCAAGCTGTACCTTCCAGGACTGACAAATGATTTAAACCCAATTACTGTCTGTAATTTCTAGGTCAGGCTGCATGTTGAGCAGTTGAGCAGTTAAGCAAGTTGAAGATGAAATTATCTCTAAAGGGGCTAAAGTTAAAGATGAAAAAATGTCATTTGTGTTTTAGGCAAAAAAATGTATTTTTATCTTTTACATTATAAAAATAAAAATGGTCTGATGTAAAAGTTTGGCACCCTGCATGAATATCTAGTAAGACCCCATTTTGCAAGTATCACAGCTTAAAAATAGCAGTGGACAGTAGAAAATCAAGCGGGCAAAATATATAAACTAAATTAAAACACACAAAGTGCCCACAGTGCCGAATAGAATGCACATAAAACACTATCCGCACTAAATGAATGAATGGCATACCATTCGGTTATAGAGTCAAAAGAAGAACCCAAGTATGGAAGTCAATCTACCAATAGAAAGGCCCATAGAAAGTAATAATAATAACATTAATAACAGAGAGTAATAATAATAGTGTAGATGTACCATCTAAAAAATAAAAGAACGAAGTCAGAAGATGACAGAAAAATAAATAAAATGCCTTTATTGGAAAATAGTATAAATATACATATTTGTATGGGCAATAATTGGCAACAACAATCTGTGCCTGTAACTGGAGGGAACAAAATACAAAAGTGTATATACAAAAATAATATTAGATTATAATAGTGGTAACGGACTAACAGGAGGTAGGGTAAGTATATAAGAAATATAAAATAATACTAGTAGAAAATATATATATATTCTGACACTCTAAAAGTCTGGCTCTGCATAGATAGTATGAGGTAGCATATGTATGTACAAAGGAATATATATAAGTATTATATACACAAAAGTGTATGTATATGTACATAAAAAGTATAACCAGTTGTGCAAAAACTAAAAAAAGAGAATGGAAAAATGGTATATGAAAAATATATATATATATATAATAAAACGGTGAAAAAATGAAAAATTGTATATATAAGAGTAAAATATATATAAATAATCAAAATACAACCAATATGTGCAAAATAAAAAACCAGGATAAAAATTATAATATAAAATAAACAATGTGTGAAAAAAATAAATAAATGAATAAAAATAAACAAGTGTGTGTGAAAATATATATATATATATATATATATATATATATATATATATATATATATATATATGTATATATATATATAAAACTAGGGGACTATGAATGAATAAGGGGAAACAATGTGTGTATATGGAAGAGTGTATGAATCCTAAATGCTGGTGCACTACAAAGAAAGGCCAACAAAAAGAGTGCCAATTGACCGAAGAATGTAAGGTCAGAGAGACCAATAGAGGCTGACACCTGTGATAAATATGTCAGTATATACTAAAAGAATATACTAAAAGAATAAAGTGCAGAGTGCATATGTGCAGGGTAAGTCCAAAAACGCCAGAACCATATACTCCAGAGCCATATACTAAAGACAGCAGCAAAGCCCAGAACAATTAGTATAAGAGTAATTAGTATAAGAGAACAAGGTACTAATAAACGCAATATATTGGATTACCTCCTCCTGATGCCGCCCGAGCCTCCAGATACAGTGCACCCCGACGCGCGTTTCGGACACAGTCCTTCGTCAGGGGGTTACTCTTATACTAATTGTTCTGGGCTTTGCTGCTGTCTTTAGTATATGGCTCTGGAGTATATGGTTCTGGCGTTTTTGGACTTACCCTGCACATATGCACTCTGCACTTTATTCTTTTAGTATATTCTTTTAGTATATACTGACATATTTATCACAGGTGTCAGCCTCTATTGGTCTCTCTGACCTTACATTCTTCGGTCAATTGGCACTCTTTTTGTTGGCCTTTCTTTGTAGTGCACCAGCATTTAGGATTCATACACTCTTCCATATACACACATTGTTTCCCCTTATTCATTCATAGTCCCCTAGTTTTATATATATATATATATATATATATATATATATATTTTCACACACACTTGTTTATTTTTATTCATTTATTTATTTTTTTCACACATTGTTTATTTTATATTATAATTTTTATCCTGGTTTTTTATTTTGCACATATTGGTTGTATTTTGATTATTTATATATATTTTACTCTTATATATACAATTTTTCATTTTTTCACCGTTTTATTATATATATATATATATTTTTCATATACCATTTTTCCATTCTCTTTTTTTAGTTTTTGCACAACTGGTTATACTTTTTATGTACATATACATACACTTTTGTGTATATAATACTTATATATATTCCTTTGTACATACATATGCTACCTCATACTATCTATGCAGAGCCAGACTTTTAGAGTGTCAGAATATATATATATTTTCTACTAGTATTATTTTATATTTCTTATATACTTACCCTACCTCCTGTTAGTCCGTTACCACTATTATAATCTAATATTATTTTTGTATATACACTTTTGTATTTTGTTCCCTCCAGTTACAGGCACAGATTGTTGTTGCCAATTATTGCCCATACAAATATGTATATTTATACTATTTTCCAATAAAGGCATTTTATTTATTTTTCTGTCATCTTCTGACTTCGTTCTTTTATTTTTTAGATGGTACATCTACACTATTATTATTACTCTCTGTTATTAATGTTATTATTATTACTTTCTATGGGCCTTTCTATTGGTAGATTGACTTCCATACTTGGGTTCTTCTTTTGACTCAAGTATCACAGCTTGTAAACGTTTTTTGTAGCCAACCAAGAGTCTTTTCATCTACTCTTCCTTGGAAATTTTTTTCAGTTCTGTGAGGTTCCTGGGTCGACTTGCATGCATTGATATTTTGAGGTCTAGCCACAGATTTTCAATGAAGTTCAGATCAGGGGAATATGAGGGCCATTGTAGAACCTTCAGCTTGTGCCTTTTGAGGTAGTCCATTGTGGATTTTGACATGTGTTTAGGATAATTTTCCATTTGTAGAAGTCATTCTCTTTTTGATTTTAGTTTTTTACTAGTGATGTTATGTCTACATCAAGAATTTGATGACATTTCATTGAATTCATTTTTTCCTCTACCCGTGAAATGTTCCCTGTGGAATTGGCTGCAACACAACTACAGGGTGGGCCATTTACATGGATAAACCTAAACAAAATGGAAATGGTTGGTGGTGATACCAACTTCCTGTTTGTGGCACATTAGTATATGGAAGGGGGAAAACTTTTCAATATGGATGGTTACCATGGGGGCCATTTTGAAGTCGGCCATTTTGAATCCAATTTTATTTTTTTCAATGGGAAGGGAGTCATGTGACACATCAAACTTATTGCGAATTTCACAAGAAAAACAACGGTCTGCATGGTTTTAATGTAACTTTATTCTTTCATGAGTTATTTACAAGTTTATGACCACTTATAAAATGTGTTCAAAGTGATGCCCATTGTGTTGGATTGTCAATGCAACCCTTGTCTCCCAATCTTGACACACTGATAGCAATACAGCAACTGAAATGCTAGCACAGTCTTCCAGTATCCATTGTATCAGATGCTATGATGACCAATCCACTTTCCAGGAAACTGTTCATGTAGGAATGCTCAGACCTGACACCCATAATGTGGTAGTGCACCGTCTCTTAACAGTAGAACAGTGCACGAGTCTGCAAAATTTTTCTGAAGGTCTTTTAGAGTCAAGCGGAGGTTCTAATTTGTCTCTCAAGCAATCCTACGAGCAGCTATCATTGAAATTTTGCTTGGTCTTCCAGACCTTATCTTGACCTCCACTGTTCCTGTTGACTGAAATTTCTTAAATACATTTCAAACTGAGTAAAGGGAAACTTGAAAATGCTTTGCTATCTTCTTATGGCCTTCTTCTGCTTTGTGGGTCTCCACCATTTTAAGTGCTAGACAGCTGCGTAGAAGAACCCATGGCTGCTGTATTTTGGTACAAGATTAGAGGAGACTAGGTTTTTATAAAGTTGGGAAATTTCCATCACTTGGCTCTTCCGAATGATGATAGCGAACAAGCCATAACCCTACCAGGCTAATTAAGGTCTGAAACCTAGGCAAAAATGATCTGAGCACATAAATCTCCAAGAGTGCCAAAACTTTTGCATCAGTCCATTTTCCTTTTTTGTAATTTTTAAAATGTAATAAATTGCCTAAAGTACAAAGGAAATGTGTAATCTCTAACTTTAGCCCATTTAGAGATAATTTCATCTTCAACTTGCTTAACTGTTCACAATAACAGTAATTTGACCTATGATGCCCAAACTTTTATATGTCACTGTATATATCAGCATTTATTTTCATACTGGATTGAAGAAAGCTTATTTCTATAAAACTAAATATGTATTCCAGTAAACTATTAAAAATATTTAATATGCAAATAGTTCCTGTAAAACATGAGCTAGATATTTTAGATGTGACATTAATGTATTATATTTTGGAAAAGGTGTATTTATTCAACATATTTCATTTATAACATTTATGTTATCCAAGAGACCTATAAAAATTTTCTTTCAAAATGCAATTTCTCCTAAGTCTCTTGTTAGTTTATAGTATTATGACATTTGCTGCTACCACTATACAAAGACTTTTGTTCCTTTTTTAATATAAATGCAGAAAATTAGGAAGTGGGTAAATTGTGTCTAAAATGAGAAGACTAAAATCTACAATACATAAACTTCTATTACGTCCAATTCTATGTGACACAAAACTAGCTTTTGTAATACAGTATATTGAACCTCTTCAAAATGTATTACTATCACTCTTGATTTAAAGCAATTTCTTTATGCCTCTTTTAACCCCTTAACCTCCAAAACTTTTTTCGTTTTGCATTTTTGTCTTTCGCTCCCCTTCTTTCCAGAGCCATAACTTTTTTGTTAATATGGCTATTTGTGTGCTTGTTTTTTGGGGGATGAGTTGTACTTTTGAATGAAATGATTGGTTTTACCATGTAGTGAAAACGGGAAAAAAATCCCAAGTGTGGTGAAATTGCAAAAAAAGTGCAATCCCACACTTGTTTTGTGTTTGGATTTTTGACTAGGTTCACTAAATACTAAAATTGACCTGCCATTATGATTCTCGAGGTCATTATGAGTTCATAGACACCATACATGTATAGGTTCTTTTTAATTTAAGTAATAAAAAAAAAATTCCAAACTTTGTTAAATGAAAAAAAAAAATGTGCCAATTTCCAATACCCGTAACATCTCCATTTGTCATGATGTTGGGTTGGGTGAGTGCTTATTTTTTGTGTGCGGAGCTGACAATCTTTTGATCGCTCGTTATTGCATTTTATTGCAATGTTACAACGACCGTTTAGCGATCAGGTTAATCCTTTTTTTATTGATAGATCGGACTATTCTGAACGCGGTGATACCAAATACGTGTATGTTTGATTTTATTTTTATTGTTTTTTTGAATGGGGCGAAAGGGGGGTGATTTGAACATTTATATTTTTTTATATTTTTAAAACATTTCTTTTTTAACTTTTGGCATGCTTCAATAGTCTCTATTGGAGACTAGAAGTTGCCACAAACCGATCAGCTCTGCTACATAGAGGCAATGTTGCTATGAGCGCTGAACACTGGGAGGCGCTCACAGCACATCGGCACTGACAACCATAGAGGTCTCCAGGAGACCTCAGGTTGTCATGCCAACACACCGGTGACCCGCGATCACAAGACAGGGGTCACTAATGTGCTTTTTTCTGTCACGATTGCCGGTAGCACGATTTAAATGCTGCTGTAAAAGTTTGACAGTGGCATTTAACTGGTTAACAGCCACGGTTGGATTGTGATTCCACCTGCGGCTATTGCGAGCGCATATCAGCTGTTCAAAACAGCTAACATATCCCTGGAAAGATATGGGCTCAAAACCAGAGGCCACATCAATGAGAGGGAGTCCAACATCGGTGTAAATGTACACCCGATGTCAGAAAGTGGTTAATCAAAAACCATGTGGTTTTGGGATTTTTGTTCACCATTCTTGTGATCATTTTGACCCCAGCGGCTGAGATCTTGCATGGAGCCCTAGATCATGGGAAATTATCACTGGTCTTGTATGTCTTCTGTTTTATTATCATTGCTCCCACAGTTGATTTCATCACACCAAGCTGCTTGCCTATTGCAGATTCAGTCTTCCCAGCCTTGAGCAAGGCTACAATTTTGCTTCAGGTGTCCTTCAAAAGCTCTTTGGTCTTCACCATAGTGGAGTTTGAAGTGTGACTCTTTGAGGTTGTGGACAGGTGTCTTTTATACTGATAACAAGTACAAACAGGTGCCATTACTACAGGTAATGAGTGGACGACAGAGGAGCCTCTTAAAGAAGAAGTTACAGGTCTGTGAGAGCAAGAAATCTTGCATTTTTTTAGGTGACCAAATACTTATCTTCCTCCATAGTTTGCAAAATGAATGTTAGGACTGGCGGAACGCACCAAAACAGATGGTATAGATGCGTTCGCAGTCCGGGGTCCACCATGCAGGTGAAAACCTGCTGCTAGCAATTAGCAGACTATATGGCGGTACACTAAAGTATACACGCGTGGGTTAACCTCACCCAGCGTGAAAGAAGCAATCCTGTTAAGGCACAGGACCACGGTACCGCACCTAAAGCGCGAGCAAGTAGTCAGCGAACTCAACCCCAACTAGGATTGAAGTCCGAATAGATCCTTGCTGGCACAACACCGCAACTGGGTGTGTAAGGAAACTGAAGAGCAATATTAAGGCACAAGAGTGCATACAGTGCCGCACTGACGAATGCCATTAACCACCCAGGCTTGGGTAAAGAAAGCACAGAGGAAGTGCACGGCGCAGTACTGGCGGTCACAGCAACTGGACGCTATAATGTGTGACTAGTGCTGTAGGATAAGTCGGGCGCTAGGTAGCAGCCATACACCTTCCGCGAACAGTCATTCAATAGGGTAGGGGTATCCAAGGACGACTTGCACTCACAACATACACACATTAGCAATTGTAAGACAATACTAGCGCATGGCCGTGCGGTCATGCGCAGTTTATATAGCTGCAGCACAGGAAGTGGCCACAGCACCTTTGCCCTTCCAAGACCTGCCAAGAGGACCAATGGAATGTGCTGCAGAGCCTGAGCACATGACCCTCGATCTCCAACGGGAGATCTTACCCTGGGCATGCTCAGTACGTGCAGACAAGGACTTAGTCCCAGAGAAGTCCGCTCGCTGCTGACCAGCACTGACTTTAATGGCAGAGACTGGAGAAGCAGCAGTAACTCTCAGAACAGAGTGAGAATGAGCAAGACGCTGGGACCGATGTCCTTGCTGAGCAGACTCCACTGCGGCTGGACAAGAATGGGAGACCGCAGCGAAGGTGGCTCGAGATTCCCCCTGTGCAGAAGCGGGAACTCGACGCCTAACAATGAATCTTGCCAAATCAGACAAGGTGATTTTCTGGATTTGTTTTCTCATTTTGACTCTCATAGTTGTGGTCTACCTATGATGTCAATTACAGGACTCTCTCATACTTTTAAGTGGGAGAACTTGCACAATTGATGGCTGACTAAATACTGTTTTCCCTACTGTAATTAGACATGAGCAAATTGTTGTGATGCAAATCAACTTTGTATGTAGACTATAAACAAGTACCAATGATACATCTTAATCAAAATGACACACCATATGTCCATAAAAATCTGGCACATATATGCAGAAAGGATACTCCAAAAGCATAGATCCTACAGATAACTCGCGGAGCAAACATTCCAAAAACTAATGTGAGTAGAAATGTACAAAATATTTTATTTTCCAAATAAATACAAAAGTAGACCGACTACGAAAGACAAAGTACATCCATAACACATGTGTGAAGGACAAACAGCACTGCAAGTAGCAGGAATGGATTAGCCTGCATACATATATACATAGAGACTCACCCTGCAAACCTATGCTAATAAGTAGGGTTGAGCGAAATGGGTCGTTCATTTTCAAAAGTCGCCGACTTTTGGCAAAGTCGGGTTTCATGAAACCCGATCCGACCCCTGTGCGGGGTCGGCCATGCGGTACGCGACTTTCGCGCCAAAGTCACGTTTCAATGACGCGAAAAGCGCCATTTCTCAGCCAATGAAGGTAAACGCAGAGTGTGGGCAGCGTGATGACATAGGTCCTGGTCCCCACCATCTTAGAGAAGGGCATTGCAGTGATTGGCTTGCTGTCTGCGGCGTCACAGGGGCTATAAAGGGGCGTTCCCGCCGACCGCCATCTTACTGCTGCTGATCTGAGCTTAGGGAGAGGTTGCTGCCACTTCGTCAGAAGCAGGGATAGCGTTAGGCAGGGTCCATTAACCACCAAACCGCTTGTGCTGTAGCGATTTCCACTGCCCAACACCACCTTCGGTGTGCAGGGACAGTGGAAGCTAAATTTTTTTTTTTTTTCCTCAGCGCTGTAGCTCATTGGGCTGCCCTAGAAGGCAGCATTGCTGTGTGTACGCCGCTGTGCAAACCAACTGCTTTTTTCAAAGCACAAATCCTCTTGTTCCTTCCTTTCTGCACAGCTATCTTGTTTGTTTGTCCACACTTTTTATTTAATTTGTGCATCAGTCCACTCCTTATTGCTGCCTGCCATACCTGGCTGAGATTACTGCAGGGAGATAGTAATTGAAGGACAGTTCCTTTTTTTTTTTTTTTTGTGGGAGATTAAGATTGGCATTTCTGCTAGAGTGCCATCCCTATCTGTGCCATCTCTCACTCAGTGGGCCATAGAAAGCCTATTTATTTTTTTGCTTGATTTGGGTTATAAAATCTACCTGAAAAAATCACTACATCAATCAGTGGGAGAAAAAAATTGGCCTCAGGGCTTGTGTGCCACTCTTGACTCCTGTGTGTGCCATCTCTCAGTCAGTGGGCCATAGAAAGCCTATTTTTTTTTTTTGCTTTATTTGGGTTCTAAATTCTACCTGAAAAAATCAATAAATCAATCAGTGGGAGATTAATATTGGCCTTTGGGCTTGTGTGCCAGTCCTAAGCGTGCCATCTCTCTCTCTCAGATAGTGGGCCATAGAAAGCCTATTTATTATTTTTTTTATTGGGTTTATAAATTTTCGCTGGAACAAAAAAAAAAAAAGTGGGAGATTAATATTGGCCTCTGGGCTTGTGTGCCAGTCCTGAGCGTGCCATCTCTCTCACAAATAGTGGGCCATAGAAAGTCTATTTATTTTTTTGCTTGATTTGGGTTATAAAATCTACCTGAAAAAATCACTACATCAATCAGTGGGAGAAAAATATTGGCCTCAGGGCTTGTGTGCCACTCTTGACTCCTGTGTGTGCCATCTCTCAGTCAGTGGGCCATAGAAAGCCTATTTATTTTTTTGCTTGATTTTGGTTCTAAAATCTACCTGAAAAAATCACTACATCAATCAGTGGGAGAAAAATATTGGCCTCAGGGCTTGTGTGCCACTCCTGACTCCTGTGTGCATCATCACTCACTCAGTGGGCCATAGAAAGCCCATTTTTTTTTTTTTTGCTTTATTTGGGTTCTAAATTCTACCTGAAAAAATCAATAAATCAATCAGTGGGAGATTAATATTGGCCTTTGGGCTTGTGTGCCAGTCCTAAGCGTGCCATCTCTCTCTCTCAGATAGTGGGCCATAGAAAGCCTATTTATTATTTTTTTTATTGGGTTTATAAATTTTCGCTGGAACAAAAAAAAAAAAGTGGGAGATTAATATTGGCCTCTGGGCTTGTGTGCCAGTCCTGAGCGTGCCATCTCTCTCACAAATAGTGGGCCATAGAAAGTCTATTTATTTTTTTGCTTGATTTGGGTTATAAAATCTACCTGAAAAAATCACTACATCAATCAGTGGGAGAAAAATATTGGCCTCAGGGCTTGTGTGCCACTCTTGACTCCTGTGTGTGCCATCTCTCAGTCAGTGGGCCATAGAAAGCCTATTTATTTTTTTGCTTGATTTTGGTTCTAAAATCTACCTGAAAAAATCACTACATCAATCAGTGGGAGAAAAATATTGGCCTCAGGGCTTGTGTGCCACTCCTGACTCCTGTGTGCATCATCACTCACTCAGTGGGCCATAGAAAGCCCATTTTTTTTTTTTTTGCTTTATTTGGGTTCTAAATTCTACCTGAAAAAATCAATAAATCAATCAGTGGGAGATTAATATTGCCCTTTTTGCTTGTGTGCCAGTCTTGACTCTAGGGTGTGCCATCTCTCTCTCTCTCCAATTGTGGGCCATAGAAAGCCTATTATTTTTTTAGCTTGATTTGGGTTCCAATATCTACCTGAAAAAATCACTACATCAATCAGTGGGAGATAAATATTGGCCTCAGGGCTTGTGTGCCACTCCTGACTCCTGTGTGCGTCATCTCTCACTCAGTGGGCCATAGAAAGCCCTTTTTTTTTTTTTTTGCTTTATTTGGGTTCTAAATTCTACCTGAAAAAATCAATAAATCAATCAGTGGGAGATTAATATTGGCCTTTGGGCTTGTGTGCCAGTCCTAAACGTGCCATCTCTCTCTCTCAGATAGTGGGCCATAGAAAGCCTATTTATTATTTTTTTTATTGGGTTTATAAATTTTCCCTGGAACAAAAAAAAAAAAAGTGGGAGATTAATATTGGCCTCTGGGCTTGTGTGCCAGTCCTGAGCGTGCCATCTCTCTCACAAATAGTGGGCCATAGAAAGCCTATTTATTTTTTTGCTTGATTTGGGTTCTAAAATGTACCTGAAAAAATCACTACATCAATCAGTGGGAGAAAAATATTGGCCTCAGGGCTTGTGTGCCACTCCTGACTCCTGTGTGCATCATCACTCACTCAGTGGGCCATAGAAAGCCCATTTTTTTTTTTTTTTTGCTTTATTTGGGTTCTAAATTCTACCTGAAAAAAATCAATAAATCAATCAGTGGGAGATTAATATTGCCCTTTCTGCTTGTGTGCCAGTCTTGACTCCTGGGTGTGCCATCTCTCTCTCTCTCTCTCTCCAATTGTGGGCCATAGAAAGCCTATTATTTTTTAGCTTGATTTGGGTTCCAAAATCTACCTGCAAAAATCACTACATCAATCAGTGGGAGATAAATATTGGCCTCTGGGCTTGTGTGCCACTCCTGACTCCTGTGTGCGTCATCTCTCACTCAGTGGGCCATAGCAAGCCTTTTTTTGTTTTATTTGTTTTCTAAATTCTCCCTGAAAAAATCATTTTATTTTATTTGGTTTCTAAATTCTTCCTGAAAAAATCATTTTATTCTATTATTTTTTTTTCCTAAAGTCTCCCTGAAAAAAAAAAAAAAAAAAAAACAGTGGGAGATTAATATTGCCCTTTCTGCTTGTGTGCCAGTCTTGACTCCTGGGTGTGCCATCTCTCTCTCTCTCTCCAATTGTGGGCCATAGAAAGCCTATTATTTTTTTTAGCTTGATTTGGGTTCCAAAATCTACCTGAAAAAATCACTACATCAATTAGTGGGAGATAAATATTGGCCTCTGGGCTTGTGTGCCACTCCTGACTCCTGTGTGCGTCATCTCTCACTCAGTGGGCCATAGCAAGCCTTTTTTTGTTTTATTTGTTTTCTAAATTCTCCCTGAAAAAATCATTTTATTTTATTTGGTTTCTAAATTCTTCCTGAAAAAATCATTTTATTCAATTATTTTTTTTTCCTAAAGTCTCCCTGAAAAAAAAACAAAAAAAAAAACAGTGGGAGATTAATATTGCCCTTTCTGCTTGTGTGCCAGTCTTGACTCCTGGGTGTGCCATCTCTCTCTCTCTCTCTCCAATTGTGGGCCATAGAAAGCCTATTATTTTTTTAGCTTGATTTGGGTTCCAAAATCTACCTGAAAAAATCACTACATCAATCAGTGGGAGATAAATATTGGCCTCAGGGCTTGTGTGCCACTCCTGACTCCTGTGTGCGTCATCTCTCACTCAGTGGGCCATAGAAAGCCCTTTTTTTTTTTTTTTTTGCTTTATTTGGGTTCTAAATTCTACCTGAAAAAATCAATAAATGAATCAGTGGGAGATTAATATTGGCCTTTGGGCTTGTGTGCCAGTCCTAAGCGTGCCATCTCTCTCTCTCAGATAGTGGGCCATAGAAAGCCTATTTATTATTTTTTTTATTGGGTTTATAAATTTTCCCTGGAACAAAAAAAAAAAGTGGGAGATTAATATTGGCCTCTGGGCTTGTGTACCAGTCCTGAGCGTGCCATCTCTCTCACAAATAGTGGGCCATAGAAAGCCTATTTATTTTTTTGCTTTATTTGGGTTCTAAAATGTACCTGAAAAAATCACTACATCAATCAGTGGGAGAAAAATATTGGCCTCAGGGCTTGTGTGCCACTCCTGACTCCTGTGTGCGTCATCTCTCACTCAGTGGGCCATAGAAAGCCCTTTTTTTTTTTGCTTTATTTGGGTTCTAAATTCTACCTGAAAAAATCATTTTATTTTATTTGGTTTCTAAATTCTTCCTCAAAAAATCATTTTATTCTATTATTTTTTTTTCCTAAAGTCTCCCTGAAAAAAAACAAAAAAAAAAACAGTGGGAGATTAATATTGCCCTTTCTGCTTGTGTGCCAGTCTTGACTCCTGGGTGTGCCATCTCTCTCTCTCTCTCCAATTGTGGGCCATAGAAAGCCTATTATTTTTTTAGCTTGATTTGGGTTCCAAAATCTACCTGCAAAAATCACTACATCAATCAGTGGGAGATAAATATTGGCCTCTGGGCTTGTGTGCCACTCCTGACTCCTGTGTGCGTCATCTCTCACTCAGTGGGCCATAGCAAGCCTTTTTTTGTTTTATTTGTTTTCTAAATTCTCCCTGAAAAAATCATTTTATTTTATTTGGTTTCTAAATTCTTCCTGAAAAAATCACTTTATTCTATTATTTTTTTTTTCCTAAAGTCTCCCTGAAAAAAAAAAAAAAAAAAAAAAACAGTGGGAGATTAATATTGCCCTTTCTGCTTGTGTGCCAGTCTTGACTCCTGGGTGTGCCATCTCTCTCTCTCTCTCCAATTGTGGGCCATAGAAAGCCTATTATTTATTTAGCTTGATTTGGGTTCCAAAATCTACCTGAAAAAATCACTACATCAATCAGTGGGAGATAAATATTGGCCTCTGGGCTTGTGTGCCACCCCTGACTCCTGTGTGCGTCATCTATCACTCAGTGGGCCATAGAAAGCCTTTTTTTGTTTTATTTGTTTTCTAAATTCTCCCTGAAAAAAGCATTTTATTTTATTTGGTTTCTAAATTCTTCCTGAAAAAATCACTTTATTCTATTATTTTTTTTTTCCTAAAGTCTCCCTGAAAAAAAAAAAAAAAAAAAAAACAGTGGGAGATTAATATTGCCCTTTCTGCTTGTGTGCCAGTCTTGACTCCTGGGTGTGCCATCTCTCTCTCTCTCTCCAATTGTGGGCCATAGAAAGCCTATTATTTATTTAGCTTGATTTGGGTTCCAAAATCTACCTGAAAAAATCACTACATCAATCAGTGGGAGATAAATATTGGCCTCTGGGCTTGTGTGCCACTCCTGACTCCTGTGTGCGTCATCTATCACTCAGTGGGCCATAGAAAGCCTTTTTTTGTTTTATTTGTTTTCTAAATTCTCCCTGAAAAAAGCATTTTATTTTATTTGGTTTCTAAATTCTTCCTGAAAAAATCGTTTTATTCTATTATTTTTTTTTCCTAAAGTCTCCCTGAAAAAAAAAAAAAATCAAATCAGTGGGAGATTAATATTTACATTTGTGCTTCAGTGACAGTCCTGCGTGTGTGGCATCTCTCTCATTTGTTGCCACCAACAACAGAGTGTGTAACATTGTGTCTGATTTTCGTTGTGGTCTCACTCACCTGTAAAGGGGTAGCTAAATCATACTGAAGTTATAGCTCACCGTGTAATTTGTGTGACAGCAACAAGTACCGTTAGTTTGTTTACGTTTTTAAAACAATGAGGAAGTCTGGTGGAAGAGGTCGTGGCCGGGGGCGTTCATTGTCAGCTGGTAATGAGGGTAGTGGTAGTGGTGGAGCATCAGCTGGTCGTGGGAAAAAAAATATTGCACCTAAGTCTGGAGCTGTGGAGCCAGGTTCGTCGTCTGGCTACACAAGGCCTCGAACGCTCCCTTTTCTGGGAGTAGGAAAACCGCTTTTAAAGCCGGAGCAGCAAGAGCAAGTTTTGGCTTATCTTGCTGACTCAGCCTCTAGCTCTTTTGCCTCCTCTCGTGAAACTGGTAAATGTCAAAGCAGCGCGTCGTTAGTGGATGTTCACGGTCAGGGACAAGTCGCTTCCTTGTCCTCTTCAGCAAAAACAACAACAGAGAAGAATGCAGCAGGCGACACAACGGGTTACTCCATGGAGCTCTTTACACATACCGTCCCTGGCTTAGAAAGTGAAGCAGTTAACAGTCCATGCCCATTACAAGTTGAATCTGACATGGAGTGCACTGATGCACAGCCACAGCCAGACTACTATGCCCTCGCAGGGTAATGATCAAGAATCAGACCCTGATGAGACTATGTTGCCCCATCACGAACGCTATACCACCGACCGACACGGTGACACAGACGAAGTTGCACACGAGCTACAAGAAGAGGTAATAGATGACCCAGTTCTTGACTCCGATTGGCAGCCATTGGGGGAACAGGGTGCAGGCGGCAGCAGTTCTGAAGCGGAGGAGGAGGGGCCGCAGCAGGCATCAACATCGCAACAGGTTCCATCTGCCGGGCCCGTATCTTGCCCAAAACGCGTGGCAAAGCCAAAACCTGTTGGAGGACAGCGTGGCCATCCGGTTAAAGCTCAGTCTGCAATGCCTGAAAAGGTATCCGATGCTAGAAAGAGTGCAGTCTGGCATTTTTTTAAACAACATCCAATTGATCAGCGCAAAGTCATCTGTCAAAAATGTTCAACTACCTTAAGCAGAGGACAGAATCTGAAAAGTCTCAATACAAGTTGCATGCATAGACATTTAACCACCATGCATTTGCAAGCCTGGACTAACTACCAAACGTCCCTTAAGGTTGTAGCACCCTCGGCCAATGAAGCTAGTCAGCAACGCAACATCCCTTCCGGCAGTGTAGGGCCACCATTTTCCGCACCACCTGCAGTATCTGTGCAGGTTTCTTTGCCAGGCCAAAGCAGTCAGGGTCAGGGAATCACCAGTTTTGTAGTAGGAAACACTGCATCTAGGGCACCGGCGGCAACAATACCATCTCCCACCGTCTCTCAGTCTGCCATGTCCACCGGCACCCCCGCTAGTTCCACGATCTCCAGCTCTCCAGTCCAGCTCACCCTACATGAGACTATGGTCAGAAAAAGGAAGTACTTAGCCTCGCATCCGCGTACACAGGGTTTGAACGCTTACATAGCTAGACTAATCTCGTTAGAGATGATGCCCTACCGGTTAGTTGAAAGCGAAGCTTTCAAAGCCCTGATGGACTACGCTGTACCACGCTACGAGCTACCCAGTCGACACTTTTTTCCAGAAAAGCCATCCCAGCCCTCCACCAGCATGTTAAAGAGCGCATCGTCCATGCACTCAGGCAATCTATGAGCACAAAGGTGCACCTGACAACAGATGCATGGACCAGTAGGCATGGCCAGGGACGTTACGTGTCCATCACGGCACACTGGGTAAATGTGGTGGATGCAGGGTCCACAGGGGACAGCAAGTTTGGGACAGTTCTGCCTAGCCCACGGTCTAGGAAACAGTTGGCTGTAGCCGTTCGCACCCCCTCCTCCTCCTCTTCGTCCTCCTGCAGAAGCGAGAGCTCGTCCACAGACCGCAGTCGCACAACCACTCCATCCGCAGCTGCCACTGTTGCACACCAATTCTCCCATTATGGGGCAGCTACTGGCAAACGTCAGCAGGCTGTATTGGCTATGAAGTGTTTGGGCGACAACAGACACACCGCGGAAGTTCTGTCCGAGTTCTTGCAGAAAGAAACGCAGTCGTGGCTGGGCACTGTAGATCTTGAGGCAGGCAAGGTAGTGAGTGATAACGGAAGGAATTTCATGGCTGCCATCTCCCTTTCCCAACTGAAACACATTCCTTGCCTGGCTCACACCTTAAACCTGGTGGTGCAGTGCTTCCTGAAAAGTTATCCGGGGTTATCCGACCTGCTCCTCAAAGTGCGTGGACTTTGCTCACATATCCGCCGTTCGCCCGTACACTCCACCCGTATGCAGACCTATCAGCGTTCTTTGAACCTTCCCCAGCATCGCCTAATCATAGTCGTTGCAACAAGGTGGAACTCAACACTGCACATGCTTCAGAGACTGTGCGAACAGAGGCGGGCTGTTATGTTTTTGTGGGAGGATACACATACACGGGCAGGCAGTAGGATGGCAGACATGGAGTTGTCAGGTGTGCAGTGGTCGAAGATTCAAGACATGTGTCAAGTCCTTCAGTGTTTTGAGGAATGCACACGGCTGGTTAGTGCAGACAACGCCATAATAAGCATGAGCATCCCCCTAATGCGTCTGCTGATGCAAAGTTTGACGCACATAAAGGATCAGGCGTCTGCAGCTGAGGAAGAGGAAAGCCTTGATGACAGTCAGCCATTGTCTGGCCAGGGCAGTGTACAGGACGAGTTAACGGGCGAAGAGGAGGAGGAGGACGAGGAGGATGATGGGGATGATTATATTTTTAATGAGGAAGCTTTTCCGGGGCCACTGGAAATTGGTGGCGCGGCAAGGCCGGGTTCTGGGTTTTGGAGGGACACAAGTGACGTGGATTTGCCTGAAACTGCCCCTCAACCAAGCACAACCGCAGATTTGAGAACTGGAACTTTGGCCCACATGGCGGATTATGCCTTACGTATCCTCAAAAGGGACACACGCATAACTAAAATGATGAACGATGACGATTACTGGTTGGCCTGCCTCCTTGATCCTCGCTATAAAGGCAAATTGCAAAATATAATGCCACATGAGAACTTGGAACTAATATTAGCAACCAAACAATCAACTCTTGTTGACCGTTTGCTTCTGGCATTCCCTGCACACAGCGCCCGTGATCGTTCTCACACGAGCTGCAGGGGCCAGCAGACCAGAGGAGTTAGAGGGGCAGAAATCAGAAGTGGCGTTGGCCAGAGGGGTTTTCTGACCAGGTTGTGGAGTGATTTTGCTATGACCGCAGACAGGACAGGTACTGCAGCATCAATTCAAAGTGACAGGAGACAACATTTGTCCAGTATGGTTACAAACTATTTTTCATCCCTTATCGATGTTCTCCCTCAACCGTCATTCCCATTTGATTACTGGGCATCAAAATTAGACACCTGGCCAGAATTGGCAGAATATGCATTGCAGGAGCTTGCTTGCCCGGCAGCTAGTGTCCTATCAGAAAGAGTATTCAGTGCTGCAGGTTCAATACTAACAGAAAAAAGGACTCGTCTGGCTACCCAAAATGTAGATGATCTAACCTTCATTAAAATGAACCACAACTGGATTTCGAAATCTTTTGCCCCACCTTGCCCGGCCGACACCTAGCTTTCCTATGAAAAGGTCTTGCCTGTGGACTATTCTGAATGCCTTTTCCAATCTCGTAATTTTCTGCACCTGATTGTCCAGCATACGACATGTTTACACCTCACTAAATGGCCAAACTCCCCACACGGGGCCGTGGTATCGACACTTGGCGACAGCACCCGTGAGAGTGCTGTTTGTCTGAAGAGGTGGGTGTGCCCGCTTTTGGTCGACGGCACTGCCACTGGGTCCCTCCTAGTACAATAAAGTGTCTCTGGCGGTGGTGGTGCGCACCCAACGTCAGACACACCGTTGTAATATGAGGGGCCCTGGGCCTGTACCGCCGGCCACAAGACAGTTCCCCCCCCCCCCAGCTCAAACAGTGCTCTACCACTTGCAAAATTATCTCACAGCTCCACCAATGTTTAGTCTATGCCCTGACATCCTTCAATGCCTGCCACTGACAATACCATTGTATTGACATTTTTGTTATGTTAGGCCTTCGAAGCCTGTCTGTGGTCACTCCTTCCACTAGGCCTCCACTGACCACACCACTGCTGCCCGTGTACCCCTGGAACCAATTTAAAATTGCCTTCAGCCAGCCCAATTTTTTTATTCTAGGCCTTCGATGCCTGTCTGCGGTCACTCCTTAAATATGCCTCCACTGACCACACCACTGCTGCCCGTGTACCCCTGGAACCAATTTAAAATTGCCTACAGCCAGCCCAATTTTTTTACTTTAGGCCTTCGATGCCTGTCTGCGGTCACTCCTTCCACTAGGCCTCCACTGACCACACCACTGCTGCCCGTGTACCCCTGGAACCAATTTAAAATTGCCTTCAGCCAGCCCAATTTTTTTATTCTAGGCCTTCGATGCCTGTCTGCGGTCCATTCTTTCCACTACTACTACACTGACCAGGCCACTGCTACCCGTGTACCCCTGGAACCAATTTAAAATTGCCTACAGCCATGTGTTATTATTTTAGGCCTTCGATGCCTGTCTGCGGTCACTCCTTCCACTAGGCCTCCACTGACCACACCACTGCTGCCCGTGTACCCCTGGAACCAATTTAAAATTGCCTACAGCCAGCCCAATTTTTTTATTCTAGGCCTTCGATGCCTGTCTGCGGTCCATTCTTTCCACTACTACTACACTGACCAGGCCACTGCTGCCCGTGTACCCCTGGAACCAATTTAAAATTGCCTACAGCCATGTGTTATTATTTTAGGCCTTCGATGCCTGTCTGCGGTCACTCCTTACAATATGCCTCCACTGACCACACCACTGCTGCCTGTGTACCCCTGGAACCAATTTAAAATTGCCTACAGCCAGCCCAATTTTTTTACTTTAGGCCTTCGATGCCTGTCTGCGGTCACTCCTTCCACTAGGCCTCCACTGACCACACCACTGCTGCCCGTGTACCCATGGAACCAATTTAAAATTGCCTACAGCCAGCCCAATTTTTTTATTTTAGGCCTTCGATGCCTGTCTGCGGTCCGTTCTTTCTACTACTACTACACTGACCAGGCCACTGCTGCCCGTGTACCGCTGGAACCAATTTAAAATTGCCTACAGCCATGTGTTATTATTTTAGGCCTTCGATGCCTGTCTGCGGTCACTCCTTCCACTAGGCCTCCACTGACCACACCACTGCTGCCCGTGTACCCCTGGAACCAATTTAAAATTGCCTACAGCCAGCCCAATTTTTTTACTTTAGGCCTTCGATGCCTGTCTGCGGTCACTCCTTCCACTAGGCCTCCACTGACCACACCACTGCTGCCCGTGTACCCCTGGAACCAATTTAAAATTGCCTACAGCCAGCCCAATTTTTTTATTCTAGGCCTTCGATGCCTGTCTGCGGTCCATTCTTTCCACTACTACTACACTGACCAGGCCACTGCTGCCCGTGTACCCCTGGAACCAATTTAAAATTGCCTACAGCCATGTGTTATTATTTTAGGCCTTCGATGCCTGTCTGCGGTCACTCCTTACAATATGCCTCCACTGACCACACCACTGCTGCCTGTGTACCCCTGGAACCAATTTAAAATTGCCTACAGCCAGCCCAATTTTTTTACTTTAGGCCTTCGATGCCTGTCTGCGGTCACTCCTTCCACTAGGCCTCCACTGACCACACCACTGCTGCCCGTGTACCCATGGAACCAATTTAAAATTGCCTACAGCCAGCCCAATTTTTTTATTTTAGGCCTTCGATGCCTGTCTGCGGTCCGTTCTTTCTACTACTACTACACTGACCAGGCCACTGCTGCCCGTGTACCGCTGGAACCAATTTAAAATTGCCTACAGCCATGTGTTATTATTTTAGGCCTTCGATGCCTGTCTGCGGTCACTCCTTCCACTAGGCCTCCACTGACCACACCACTGCTGCCCGTGTACCCCTGGAACCAATTTAAAATTGCCTACAGCCAGCCCAATTTTTTTACTTTAGGCCTTCGATGCCTGTCTGCGGTCACTCCTTCCACTAGGCCTCCACTGACCACACCACTGCTGCCCGTGTACCCCTGGAACCAATTTAAAATTGCCTACAGCCAGCCGAATTTTTTTACTTTAGGCCTTCGATGCCTGTCTGCGGTCACTCCTTCCACTAGGCCTCCACTGACCACACCACTGCTGCCCGTGTACCCCTGGAACCAATTTAAAATTGCCTACAGCCATGTGTTATTATTTTAGGCCTTCGATGCCTGTCTGCGGTCACTGCTTACAATATGCCTCCACTGACCACACCACTGCTGCCCGTGTACCCCTGGAACCAATTTAAAATTGCCTACAGCCAGCCCAATTTTTGTATTCTAGGCCTTCGATGCCTGTCTGCGGTCCATTCTTTCCACTACTATTACACTGACCAGGCCACTGCTGCCCGTGTACCCCTGGAACCAATTTAAAATTGCCTACAGCCATGTGTTATTATTTTAGGCCTTCGATGCCTGTCTGCGGTCACTCCTTCCACTAGGCCTCCACTGACCACACCACTGCTGCCTGTGTACCCCTGGAACCAATTTAAAATTGCCTACAGCCAGCCCAATTTTTTTACTTTAGGCCTTCGATGCCTGTCTGCGGTCACTCCTTCCACTAGGCCTCCACTGACCACACCACTGCTGCCCGTGTACCCCTGGAACCAATTTAAAGTTGCCTACAGCCATGTGTTATTATTTTAGGCCTTCGATGCCTGTCTGCGGTCACTCCTTCCACTAGGCCTCCACTGACCACACCACTGCTGCCCGTGTACCCCTGGAACCAACATCAGAAAATATAAAAATAAGTATTTTGCTTATAAAAAAGAAAATACTGGAGAGATATCAAATGCAGACATTTTAACATTAAAAACAAACACATACAACAAAAATCTGGTACAGTACTAAAAATGGCCACCAGCTACAATAACTTTCTCCTGCAAGTAGTTAACTGAAAGTTTTTTTCAATTTAAAACACAGATATGGCATCCACCGAGTGTTGTCCTGTCGCGTCTTCTTTATATTATTGCCAAGAAGATGCAAAACAATGAAAATAATAAAATCATTATTTACCAAAAAAATAGAGTAAGTCAAAACCACATTGCAAATAAACATTCATTACAAATAAAGAAGCAGGGCGCGTCCGAGGGTGAGTATATACCTAATAAGAATATAATCACCCTCGGACGCGCCCTGCTTCTTTCCGACAGCCTTCCTTCCTAAGAATCAGCCCTTCCGTGGTGTAGAGAGAGGGTTTGTTACACTCCAAGGTGTTCCCCAGGTTGCCTTTCCTGAGCTTCGATCTTCATGCTCTCGTTTAGTAGTTGTCGGATAGTAGGCTGCATTAGGCCTACAAATTGGGTATGGGGTGGAGAGAGATGGTGTGTTACACTCCAAGGTGTTCCCCAGGTTTCCTTGCCATTGCTTCGGTCTTCCGACTCTCGTTTAGTAGTTGTAGAAAACTACACTGCATTAGGCCTAAAAAATGGGTATCGGGTGGAGAGAGATGGTGTGTTACACTCCAAGGTGTTCCCCAGGTTGCCTTTCCTGAGCTTCGATCTTCCGGCTCTCGTTTAGTAGTTATTGGAAACTACACTGCATTAGGCCTACAAATTGGGTATGGGGTGTAGAGAAATGGTGTGTTCCACTCCAAGGTGTTCTCCAGGTTGCCTTTCCTGAGCTTCGATCTTCCGGCTCTCGTTTAGTAGTTCTTGGAAACTACACTGCATTAGGCCTACAAATTGGGTATGGGGTGTAGAGAGATGGTGTGTTCCACTCCAAGGTGTTCTCCAGGTTGCCTTTCCTGAGCTTCGATCTTCCGGCTCTCGTTTAGTAGTTCTTGGAAACTACACTGCATTAGGCCTACAAATTGGGTATGGGGTGTAGAGAGATGGTGTGTTCCACTCCAAGGTGTTCTCCAGGTTGCCTTTCCTGAGCTTCGATCTTCCGGCTCTCGTTTAGTAGTTCTTGGAAACTACACTGCATTAGGCCTACAAATTGGGTATGGGGTGTAGAGAGATGGTGTGTTCCACTCCAAGGTGTTCTCCAGGTTGCCTTTCCTGAGCTTCGATCTTCCGGCTCTCGTTAAGTAGTTCTTGGAAACTACACTGCATTAGGCCTACAAATTGGGTATGGGGTGTAGAGAGATGGTGTGTTCCACTCCAAGGTGTTCTCCAGGTTGCCTTTCCTGAGCTTCGATCTTCCAGCTCTCGTTTAGTAGTTCTTGGAAACTACACTGCATTAGGCCTACAAATTGGGTATGGGGTGTAGAGAGATGGTGTGTTCCACTCCAAGGTGTTCTCCAGGTTGCCTTTCCTGAGCTTCGATCTTCCGGCTCTCGTTTAGTAGTTCTTGGAAACTACACTGCATTAGGCCTACAAATTGGGTATGGGGTGTAGAGAGATGGTGTGTTACACTCCAAGGTGTTCCCCAGGTTTCCTTGCCATTGCTTCGGTCTTCCGACTCTCGTTTAGTAGTTGTAGAAAACTACACTGCATTAGGCCTAAAAAATGGGTATCGGGTGGAGAGAGATGGTGTGTTACACTCCAAGGTGTTCCCCAGGTTGCCTTTCCTGAGCTTCGATCTTCCGGCTCTCGTTTAGTAGTTGTTGGAAACTACACTGCATTAGGCCTACAAATTGGGTATGGGGTGTAGAGAGATGGTGTGTTCCACTCCAAGGTGTTCTCCAGGTTGCCTTTCCTGAACTTCTATCTTCAGGCTCTCATTAAATTGTGGTTAAACGGAACAACTGCATTTGGCGTACTAGTTGGTTTGGGGCCTACTATCGGTGTCTGCCACTCCTTGCTGTTCTCCTGGTTTCCTGTCCTGAAATTCCGTTTTCAGGCGCTCGTTAAGTAGTTGTTAATGTTAGACTGCATTTGGCCTACTAGTTGGGTTGGGGCCTACTATCGGTGTCTGCCACTCCTTGCTGTTCTCCTCCACTGAACAAAGCTGTGCCGCCTGTTTACTACGGTTGCCAATTTTGAACTGCATTTCGACTACTTACTGATTTGGGCCTACTCTCTGTGTCAGCCTCTCATTCCAGTTGTCCTCCACTGCAATGCCCCCTGGTTATTCCTGTGTTACCAATTTTGAACTGCATTTAGCCAACTTTATTCTTTGGGCCTATATCTGTGTTTCCTCCTCATCCTGCCCATTGCCCAGCCAGTGATAGATGAGTCTGCTGGTACATTGACCCATAACGCAACATTCCCCGTGCACGCTACACAACAACATTGTGACCCTGCTGAAAGTCAGGTTGCTCTTCCCGCATACCATACCACCTTACACGGGGACAAAGAGGAAGGTGCAGATGAAAGTGCAGGTTCCTTCATCAGGTGGGGGGAGGAATACTAGTTGGCGACGTCACTGGCACAGGGCCATTCATAGTACGCAAAAGTGATGCTGCCGGTGGGAGGCGCCCCCGCCGTGCAAACACACCGCTGTACTTTGAGGGGCCCTGTGCCAGTGCCAATGCCAACGAGTGGGCCCCCCCTGCTTGCTCAGGTTCACAGCACTTGCAAAGTTGAAATACTTACCTCTCCCTGCTCCACTGCCGTGACGTGGTCCAGATCTCCTGGGCCCACTAATTACTTGAACCAGCCCTACCCACCACAACTTTAGCCAAATGACCCCCAATTTCAAATGCCTTCCAATTATTATAAGGTAAATTACGCTTGACAAGCTTCATTAAGAAGAATGGATGATTTTGACATTAAAATGGGCACTCTAGGTGTTTTCCTGGCCCCCACTCACTGCCGACTATGCTGCCCCATTGACTTGCATTGGGTTTCGTGTTTCGGTCGATCCCGACTTTACGTCATAATCGGCCGATTTCACTCGACCCGACTTTTGAGATAGTCGGGTTTCGCGAAACCCGGCTCGACTCTAAAAAGGTCAAGGTCGCTCAACTCTACTAATAAGTTCCATTTTGTAACATGCATAGTGCAAGTAGCAAGAGCAGGAGATAATGAGCTCTATATTCCCATAAGGAGTGTTTTTAAAGTACCAGTAAATATAAATATATCAAAGAGAACCACCTATAGAGAAATGCAGGTCTTACCCATAAGGTCTCTGCCAGTGCATGTCCTAGATGCAGCTGGGCTTCCTCAAGGGGCTGTGTTTGTATGTAGATTAATATATTTTTCAGGTCCAGACAAATTGAAACAATTTACACTTCATGCAAATCGCCCAAAAAATTGCCACCAACATTTTACACATTGCTGAAGATTGCATTAGCCACAGAAGGCTCATATGAAATCAGATGGAACTTTGCAGGCTTCCGCTAATCAGTAAGAACTAGTATATCTTGTATAAAACCCAAGGCATGAAATAGAGCATTTTATAATGAATTAAGATGGTGAGAGGGCATCTGAGCTCACAACTCAGCAATAAAATTAGGAAGAGAAAGCCCTAAAACTTTAGACAAAACTCCAGATGGTAATATGTTCTCCAATAGAGAAAAGAGAGTGGGTTAGTACCACGTTTTTCCGTAGTGGTGCTCATGGAGAAACATTAATGGATAAAATAGGACCCCGGCACTCAGATATATTAAAGTTCATTTATTGCACATATGGAAATCCAAATCACAGACATTTTATGTTGAAAGCTTGTGATGGGCTGAAAAGTATGTGATTTGGATTTCCATATGTGCATTAAATGAACTTCAATGTATGTGAGCTCTGGGATCCTTTTTATCCAGTAATATATTGGCTAACTGCTGCACTGATGATGAGTTTGGGAGTATGTGAGTAATACAGAGATTCAATTGATAATTAGAAAGATAGATTGTAGAGGTGATAGCATCAGCAGCGCTAAACAGTGTGATTCATCTGGTGATATGGTAAATTATGTTACACATTTTCTTTTTTGCTCTTAATGCTTTGGAAAACAGCAAAGAGGCAGCATAACATTTTTGCAGAATAAAATCTGAAATTAGTGACAGTAGTAGACGTTGTGCTTACTAGTCACAAGCAGATGTACTTAGTTTGTTAGTTTGTTGTGCAATCATTTTTGTGAAGGGGAGTATTGAATTTTACAAAATTCAATACTCCCACAATCCAAACATTCAACTGTGACTGTCTGCTCACAAACTGTACATGTTGCAAAAAAATTTATTTTTGCACAACTGTTTAACCAGTGCAGGGTATAAAACTCATGTGAATCAAGGGGCAGACATACTGTATGTGCAGCCGGTGCAGCTCCATCGGAGCCTGGAGGTGGAGGGGGCCACTGCAGGGTAGCTAACACTGAGAGCAATCTAGCCTGTTTATCCAGCCCAAAGGCTCTGGGGGACCCTGGCCAGACTGCATTAATGTGCGGTGAGCAGGGAGCAATCCGCTGCATAAAGAAGAAAATAGCAGCACACCGGAGCTGCAGGGATCTGCCCCTCTTCCTGCCTGCACTTCCTGTCTGACACAGCAGCACAGCTGGGTGACATCAGCATTCAGTGCGCTTCTGTTTCAGAAAGAAAGCTGCAGGCGATGACGATGCTGTTTCTGTGGGGAACATGCAAAGAGGCATGTGTTTGTGTGGCTGTGGGGGAATGAGCAGAGAGGTGAATGGTGCTGTGTGTTTGGGTGTGTGTGCGAACGTGCAGAGAGTTGAGTGGCGTGTGTGTATGTGTGTGGAGAAGTGTGTAGGTGGTGATGTGTGCGTGTGTGTAACAAAAAGAGAAGTGAGTGGTGTGGGTGTGTGTGTGTGTGTGTAAGTCATGGAGAGCATAATTATGGGGTGATAGAGGGCAATGATGTGGTGGTGGGGGAGAAAGCAATGATGGTGGTGGTAGAAAGGGCAATGATGGTGGTGGTGGTGGAAAGGGCATTGATGGGGGATGGAAAGGGCATTGATGGGGTAGTGGGGGAACAGGCTATGATGAAGGTGGTGGAATTTTCAATGATGGGGTGGGGGGGAGAAAGCAGTGATAGAGGAGGTGGAAAGGGCAATGATGGGAGTGGTGGGGGGAGAAAGCAATGATAGAGTTGATGGAAAGGACAAAGATGGGGGTGGTTGGGGAGAAAGCAGTAATGGAGGTGGTGGAAAGGGCAATGATGGGTGGTTGGGGAGAATTTAGAGATGGAGGTGATGGGGAGAAGGCAATGATGGCGGTGGTGGAGAGGACAATGATGGAGGTGGTGGAGGAGAAAGCAATGATGGCGGTGGTGGAGAGGACAATGATGGAGGTGGTGAAAAGGGCAATGATGGGGTGGTGGAGGAGGAGGCAATGATGGAGGTGGTGAAATGGGCAATGATGGGGTGTTTGGAGAGAAATTAATGATAGAGGTGGTGGAAATGGCAATGATTGGGTGGTGGGGCAGAAAGAAATTATGGAGGTAGTGGAAAGGGCAATGATGGAGTGGTGGGGGAGAAGGCAATGGTGGACGTGGTGGGGGAGAAGGCAATGATGGAGGTGGTGAAGAGGACAATGATGTGGATGAAAAGGAAGAACAATAATGGAGGTGGTGAATAGGGTAATGATGGAGAGCGAAATGATGGAGATGATGACGGAGGTCACATGTGAATCAGAAGCTTGACTTAGGCTTGGGGAGGTTTCTTTGCTGCATTTGTTGCTGCTGCTATCATTGCTGTTTCTGCTGGAGATTAGCCGGCACCAATTTATTTACCAACTTCTCCATGTTGTTGGCTTTCGCTCCTGTAGTTGCTTTTACCCAGGACATGCGGTATCTCGGCAACAGTCAAACTGCCCCTCAGGATTCATTCCCGTGCTTCTTGCACCAATTATAGAGTTTCTACTCACTCGATTGCATTTCAGGTAGGCACAGGAGGCAGTTTTTAGGGATGGTGGAACGCACCAAATAATATAGAGGAAGATATAGGGTGAGTTCGCAGCCCGAGGTCCACCGTGCAGAGATTACACCTGTTGCTCAGTAATGGCGGACAGTATATAGCTGTGTAATGAAAACAGACACCGGTTAAATTCACCTGGTATGTAAGGAGGAGAACCATGTTGCGTCACAGGGCCGCAATACTGCTGAGTGAATGCTAGTGTTAGGTCACAGGACTCTGCCCCAAAGACACAGGGTTAGAGTACCTCTAGACCCACTACAACTCGGCGCTGCAACTACGGTGACAAGGAGTAACTAAGCTAATAGATTTAGCACACTTGGTGAGCGCAGCACCTCTCTGGTGGACGCCACTAACCAGACGCCACTAACCACCCTAACTTGGGCCTGGAAAGCGCACTAATTGCACACAACGCCGCACTGACGGACGCTGCTATTTGACACTGTATGCTCGTGACTAGTGCTTGATAGCACAATCTGACGCTAGTAAGCTCAAACACCTGATCACATGCAGTAATGCTAGGGAGGGTGATATTTAGGAGCTTTCACCAGATATCAGACACACATCCACACACACAGGATTTTAGTTTATACTAGCTCATGGTCAAGCAGCGATGCAAACCTTTTATAACTGCAGCCTTCCAAGACCTTCCCAGTGGTCCAATCAGAGCAGCTTCAGAAGCTAAGCATGTGACCTCCGATCTCCAATGAGAGGTCGCCTCATGGGCATGCTCAGTTGACAAAAAGCATGACTTAGCCCCTGGAGCGTCTGCTCGCCGCTGATTAATGCTGGTTACAATAGCTGAACCTGGGACAGCAGCAGTAACAAGATGCACAGCATCAGCTTGAGCAAGGGGCTGGGACCGACGTCTCTGCTGAGCAGGCTCCTCTGAGGCTGGGGAAGAATGGAAAACTACAGAGGACATGGTTTGAGATTCTCACTCTCCAGTGGCAGGAACTCGACACCTAATAGCTGTTTCAGTAAAATGTCCAGGCAGGTTTATTAAGACTCCATAAACCACTCAGGAAAAAAAAAAAACCTAAACCTTTTCTGGCACAAAGTGAAAACATAAAGTAAATAGTCCACACAGTATTGCAGTTCACCTGCTTAGATTAGTGTCCAGTTCTATGATCCTTATCAAAGACCAATACACTGGAGATCCACACATCTCCTGTCACAGACACTGAATGAGGCAACTCAACTGGTATCCATTTCATTTGCCATACCATGCCCCCGGGGTGGTGATTTGTGAGCAGCCAGCCCCACCCATCTCTTTGACTACTATTAACCCGGACCTGATATGATCTTTCAACTAACTCAGCACTATACCTGCTAAAGCCTACTTTCCCAAGCTTATATCACTGAAGCTACCAACCTTGATCATACATATCTCCCCTTAAGGACCTGTCGGGAGGCCATCTTAGGCTAAGTTCACATTATCGTATTTCTGCGCAGCGTATCATCTGCATGCACAAATGCATGACAAGACGCATTTAAATGTATGATTACGCTGCATTTTTTATCCGCATCAGCTTATGCATGACACCAAAAAAAGCTGCATGTGCATGGGTTTAAATGCATTTTGGCATGCGCTTGCGTTGTTTATGTGCATGTGTTCGATATTTCCCGGGGAAAATGATTCTATATATAGACACACTGCATGGATGAACTCCTCATCTTTTGATGCTGTATCCAAATGCAAGATGGATCTTAGCGTGGAGAGCTTCTATTTTAATCTTTATTTGTTTTTAAATTGGCATTTGTTTTTACTGTGGCTTGTGAAGAAGAAAAAAGAAGAGAAAGATGGAGAAAAGGTTGTCGTCGCTATTGGTAACACCCCATGGTTGAATTATGGGAGAGCCGTGGAGCCTACCACTCGTTGTGCACCGAGCTTCTTAAAAACCCGGAGAAGTTTTTCAACTACACGAGGATGTCAGAACAGAGCTTGAATGACTTGCTGCTACGTGTTCGAGTATCCATCACCAGGCCGGACACACAACTACGTGAAGCAATTCCTGCTGAGGAACGTCTGCTGGTGACCCTGAGGTACGTAATTTTGAAAAATAAACACATGTCATTAGTATGTTATAAAAGCCATGTACTGATTTTTTTCACATTTTCTGTTAGGCAGATTCATGGCTACTGGAGAGACCTTAAGATTTCTACATTTTCAATTTGCGATTGGAGTGCCCACCCTTTCTAGAATAGTTGCAGACACCTTCTGTGCTTTATCCACTGTGTTCCAAATTATTATGCAAATTGGATTTAAGTGTCATAAAGATTTAATTGTTTTGTTTTTCAAATAAACTCGTGGATGGTATTGTGTCTCAGGGCTTAATGGATCACTGAAATCAATCTAAAAACCCATGTGATAATTAGTTTTACAGGTGGTTCTAATTAAAGGAAAAAATGATGTTCCACATTATTAAGCAGGTCACAGGTTTCAAGCAATATGGGAATTAAAGTGGATCTCTGCTGCTGAAAAGCATCAAATAGTGCAATTTCTTGGACAAGGTATGAAAACATTAGATGTTTCATGAAAACTTAAGAGTGATCAGCATACTGTGAAGAGATTTGCGACTGAAACAGAGCACAAACAGAGTTCATGCAGATAAAGGCATAATGAGGAAAGTTTCTGCCAGATAAATTCATTGGAGCAGCTGCCAAAATACCATTACAAAGCAGCAAACAGTAATTTGAAGCTGCTGGTGCCTCTGGAGTCCCTCAAACCTCAAAGTGTAGGATCCTTCAAAGGCTTGCTGTGGTGCATACACCTACTATTCTGCCACCCCGAAACAGTGTTCACAAGCAGAAACGGTTGCAGTGGGCCCAGGCATGCATGAAGACTAATTTGCAAGCAGTCTTGTTTATTGATGAGTGTCGGGCTACCCTGGGTGGTCCAGATAGATGGAGTAGTGGGTGGCCACCATGTCCCAGCAAGGCTGCGACGACACCAAGGAGGTGGAGGAATCATGTTTTGGGCAGGAATCATTGGAAAACAGCTGGTAGGGCCCTTTAAGGTTCCTGAAGGTGTGAAAAGGAATTCTGCAAAGCATAGAGTTTCTGACTGACAACTTTCTTCCATGGTATAAAAAGCAGAAACGTGCCTTCAGGAGCAAAATTATCTTCATGCATGACAATGCACCATCTCATGCTGCAAAGAATACATCTGAGTCATTGGCTGCTATGGGCATAAAAGGAGATAAATTCATGATGTGGCCACCATCTTCCCCTTACCTCAACCCTATAGAGAACTTTTGGAGTATCATCAAGCAAAAGATATATGAGGGTGGGTGGCAGTTCCCATCCAAACAGCAGCTCTGGGAGGCTATTCTGACTTCATGCAAATAAATACAAGCAGAAACTCTCCAAAAACTCACAAGTTCAATGGATGCAAGAATTATGAAGGTGATATCAAAGAAGGATTCCTATGTTAACATGCAACTTGGCCTGTTAGAATGTTTTGGAGTTAAATAGCTTATTTGTTTGGTGAATGTGACCTCCTAATGCTGCAAATTCCACAAATGAGCATTTTCAGTTCTTTAAAACATTTCAAATGTTTATGCAAATTGCCTCTTCTGAGAAAAAGAGGACTTAAACTCTATAGCGCCACCTATTGGAAGTAGCGATCCTACAAGTCACAATCAACTCTTTAATGAGTCGTGCAATATGACTTAGGATTAAAGCCAAATCAGTATCTCAATTCGCAGACACGGTGTTTCGGGCTGTTGGCCCTCGTCAGTGCGAAGCATGAGAACTGATTTGGCTAGGTGAGAGGCTCTGGACTGGGGTCTAAGGGGTATCGTTTCTCCTTGTGGAGAGTGACATACCATCTCTGGCTTGTCAAGGTAAGGAGGCTTATTCGCCTTGCAATGCTCCTCTGGGAAATTAAATATGCAAATTGCCTCTTCTGAGAAAAAGAGGACTTAAAGGGAACCTGTCACCTGAATTTGGCGGGACAGGTTTGTGGTCATATGGGCGTGGTTTTTGGGTGTTTGATTCACCCTTTCCTTACCCACTGGCTGCATGCTGGCCACAATATTGGGTTGAAGTTCATGCTGTGTCTTTCCATAGTACATAGCATGAACTTCAACCCAATATCGCGGCCAGCATGCAGCCAGCGGGTAAGGAAAGGGTGAATCAAACACCCAAAAACTCCGCCCATATGACCCAAAACCAGTCCCGCCAAATTCAGGTGACAGGTTCCCTTTAAACTCTATAGCGCCACCTATTGGAAGTAGCTATCCTACAAGTCACAATCAACTCTTTAACGAGTCGTGCAATATGACTTAGGATTAAAGCCAAATCAGTGTCTCAATTCGCAGACACGGTGTTTCGGGCTGTTGGCCCTCGTCAGTGCGAAGCATGAGAACTGATTTGGCTAGGTGAGAGGCTCTGGACTGGGGTCTAAGGGGTATCGTTTCTCCTTGTGGAGAGTGACATACCATCTCTGGCTTGTCAAGGTAAGGAGGCTTATTCGCCATGCAACGCTCCTCTGGGAAATTAAATATGCAAATTGCCTCTTCTGAGAAAAAGAGGACTTAAACTCTATAGCGCCACCTATTGGAAGTAGCGATCCTACAAATCACAATCAACTCTTTAACTGTGTCTGCGAATTGAGATACTGATTTGGCTTTAATCCTAAGTCATATTGCACGACTCATTAAAGAGTTGATTGTGACTTGTAGGATTGCTACTTCCAATAGGTGGCGCTATAGAGTTTAAGTCCTCTTTTTCTCAGAAGAGGCAATTTGCATATTTAATTTCCCAGAAGAGCGTTGCATGGCGAATAAGCCTCCTTACCTTGACAAGCCAGAGATGGTATGTCACTCTCCACAAGGAAAAGCGATACCCCTTAGACCCCAGTCCAGAGCGTCTCACCTAGCCAAATCAGTTCTCATGCTTCGCACTGACGAGGGCCAACAGCCCGAAACACCGTGTCTGCGAATTGAGATACTGACTTGGCTTTACTTCTAAGTCATATTGCACGACTCATTAAAGAGTTGATTGTGACTTGTAGGATCGCTACTTCCAATAGGTGGCGCTATAGAGTTTAAGTCCTCTTTTTCTCAGAAGAGGCAATTTGCATATTTAATTTCCGAGAGGAGCGTTGCATGGCGAATAAGCCTCCTTACCTTGACAAGCTAGAGATGGTATGTCACTCTCCACAAGGAGAAACGATACCCTTTAGACCCCAGTCCAGAGCCTCTCACCTAGCCAAATCAGTTCTCATGCTTCGCACAGACGAGGGCCAACAGCCCGAAACACCGTGTCTGCGAATTGAGATACTGACTTGGCTTTAATCCTAAGTCATATTGCACGACTCGTTAAAGAGTTGATTGTGACTTGTAGGATCGCTACTTCCAATAGGTGGCGCTATAGAGTTTAAGTCCTCTTTTTCTCAGAAGAGGCAATGTGCATATTTAATTTCCCAGAGGAGCGTTGCATGGCGAATAAGCCTCCTTACCTTGACAAGCCAGAGATGGTATGTCACTCTCCACAAGGAGAAACGATACCCCTTAGACCCCAGTCCAGAGCCTCTCACCTAGCCAAATCAGTTCTCATGCTTCGCACTGACGAGGGCCAACAGCCCGAAACACCGTGTCTGCGAATTGAGATACTGATTTGGCTTTAATCCTAAGTCATATTGCACGACTCGTTAAAGAGTTGATTGTGACTTGTAGGATCGCTACTTCCAATAGGTGGCGCTATAGAGTTTAAGTCCTCTTTTTCTCAGAAGAGGCAATTTGCATATTTAATTTCCCAGAGGAGCATTGCATGGCGAATAAGCCTCCTTACCTTGACAAGCCAGAGATGGTATGTCACTCTCCACAAGGAGAAACGATACCCCTTAGACCCCAGTCCAGAGCCTCTCACCTAGCCAAATCAGTTCTCATGCTTCGCACTGACGAGGGCCAACAGCCCGAAACACTGTGTCTGCGAATTGAGATACTGATTTGGCTTTAATCCTAAGTCATATTGCACGACTTGTTAAAGAGTTGATTGTGACTTGTAGGATCGCTACTTCCAATAGGTGGCGCTATAGAGTTTAAGTCCTCTTTTTCTCAGAAGAGGCAATTTGCATATTTAATTTCCCAGAGGAGCATTGCATGGCGAATAAGCCTCCTTACCTTGACAAGCCAGAGATGGTATGTCACTCTCCACAAGGAGAAACGATACCCCTTAGACCCCAGTCCAGAGCCTCTCACCTAGCCAAATCAGTTCTCATGCTTCGCACTGACGAGGGCCAACAGCCCGAAACACCGTGTCTGTGAATTGAGATACTGATTTGGCTTTAATCCTAAGTCATATTGCACGACTCGTTAAAGAGTTGATTGTGACTTGTAGGATCGCTACTTCCAATAGGTGGCGCTATAGAGTTTAAGTCCTCTTTTTCTCAGAAGAGGCAATTTGCATATTTAACTTCAAATGTTTAGAAATTCTACTGTGCCTAATAATTTGGAACAGTGCATCTTGAGTTTTTATTCATTTTGGAGCGGATACTGTTATCATTGGGAGGTTTCTTTAATAAAATTTGATGTATACTCTAACAGGTGATGACTTTTATTAGACTGATTGTCATTTGCACCGACCATTTAGGAAAATCTGAGAAAAATGTAATTTGCATAATAATTTGGAACATGGTGTAAAATGTTCTGAGTTAAGATTTCCTCCCCCAACCCATAACTGATCTCTGGCTGTCAAATGCTGCAAAATTATAGGACATTTGTAATTTTCCAAACTGTTTGGGGGCTGTGGATGGCAAACATATTCGGATTATGAAACCTGCTGGAAATGGACCAGAGTATTTCAATTACAAAAAATATTTTTTGATTGCTCTCTTGGTGATTGCAGATGCTGATTATCAATTTGTTGTCATTGATGTTGGATCATTTGGAAGAGGAAATTACTCTCAGACGTTCAAATACTCTGACAACATTTGTATGGTAATAATTTTAAATTTCCAACACCACGACCTCTTCTGATCACTGAAAGACCACCAATGCCATTTGTTGTGGTTGGGGATGAGGCATTTCAAATGTTTGCCAACCTCATAAAACCATATTCGAGCTAGGACTTGCATCACACCAAAATGATTTACAACTACAGACTGACAAAGGCACGAAGAACTGTGGAGTGTGACTTTGGTTTGTTGGTATCTAAATGGTGCATTTTGGTAAAAGCCATCAATCTAAAAACTGAGACAATTGATGATGTTGTCAAAGCATGTGTTGTTCTGCACAATTATATTCTGGCAAAAGAACAATGCCACTTAGAACTTGAGGAACCTGTTGTTAGCACATTGCGGGGTTACTAAGATCAGCCTCAGAGGACTACAGTGGAAGTTCTCCAAATGAGGGATAACTTTGCTGCTTACCATCCCTGGTATTAAAATCCATCTTCCATCATCCCCCTCACGAATGCGAATCAGGCTATAAGCACCCTACAGATCTAATTTGGTAAATACCCTTGCTCCCCGTAGCCTATCGAAGAGCTCAGATATCAGGGGCAATGGGTACTTATTCTTAACGGAGAAGGCAGTAAGACCCCTGTAATCTATGCATGGATGTATTTCTCTGTTCTTTTTCTGCACGAAGAAGAACCCCGCCCCTGCAGGTGACGCTGACTTCCTGATGAACCCTCTCTCCAAATTCTCCTGGATGTATTGGGACATAATCTCCGTCTTCGGGAAAGAGAGGGGATAGACCCATCTCCAAGGAGGTTCAGCTCAAGGCATGAGGTCAATAGGACAGTCATGGTGTGGTGAGGCTGAAGAGTCTCCCCAGCCTTCTTGGAGAACACGTCTGCATAGGACCAATAGCACTTGGGAAGGGAAGTAAGATCTACGGGTATCTCTGTAGTGGAAACCA
This sequence comes from Ranitomeya imitator, assembly GCF_032444005.1. Lineage (NCBI taxonomy): Eukaryota > Metazoa > Chordata > Amphibia > Anura > Dendrobatidae > Ranitomeya > Ranitomeya imitator. Next base: position 234,218,541 of record NC_091287.1, on the reverse strand, counting down.
GAACAAACTCCCTCACACATCTGCCCTTACAAGATTCACCCAACCCAAAATCCTCCCTGTGGTCCACACAATATGTGGGGAGTGGAAATGGAGCCAAGGTATTCCTAGCTGAATCTCGTCTATTCCCTCAGGAATGAGTAGAAGGGAGATAATCTCCTGATGGGAAGGGGACATAGATAACGAGAAAGGGATGGTCTGATGTGTGATTTGTGAGGGCAGTGTCGACCCATTCCCCAGTCGAAAAGTCACCGGTTTGGCGAGCATCACCAGGGGTATTGCGTGGCGCTGCGCGAAGGCAGAGGACATAAAATTCCCCTTCGCTCCAGACTCCACACAAAGCTCGACTGTTAGAGTGGACGAGCCTAAAGAGATTGTCCCTTTAAAGGACAACTTGGAGGAAAATGCCGCTGTGTCTAGTGAACCTCCTCCAATGGTTACTAGACGTGATTGTTTCCCGACCACTGAGGACATTTATTGGCATAATGTCCTGATTGTTGGCAAATATTACATACCACGGGTACATGAGCGGCCCGGGACTTAGGTCCTGCTCAAGAAACCTCCATGGCCTCATGGGCGTCGGACGCCTGAACAAGAGATTCCAGAGGGCTGGCGAAGGTAGGAGCCAGCTAGAACCTCTGCCTACACTGTGTCCGCTCTAACCTCCACTTGTTAAAACGGAGGTCGATGCGGGTAGAGATTGTAATGAGCTCCTAGATGTATGGTGCACTGGCTTACGAATCCCCAACATAGCTTATGTCACCAGCAAACCTGTCTGGTAGCGGGAAATGGGATAAAGTCGGAGCAGGGGTGGCAGAGGACAAACTGGCTGCAGCTACACTAGCAGCCTGAACAGAGACTGCGGTAACATCCACAGCTGAGGTTTTGCGCACAAGAACCGCCAACCTACCCTCCAGCTGCTGAATGTACCAGTGTAGATGCTGATTGTCTGCCATTTTCTAGCCAGACCCTGGTGCTAGTATTATGTAAAGACTGGCAGAATGCACTGAGTTAATATAGATGTTATAAATTGGTGCGTTTGCAGCCCGGTGTCCACCGCGCAGGAGAGAACCTTCTGCTAGAAGATGGCGGCACTATATGGCAGTCTAAGTGAACTCAGTTACTTCACTGAGTCGCCCTGCAAAGAACATGCTGTGCCCTGTTAGCGTCACAGAGGAATACAACTAACTGCTGAGCTGATGGCAGTCAGTGGTCACGCACACAGAGAAGCACACAAACACTCCTTTCCGGGGGAACTGGAATTCTATTGGCTATTAGCCAGCCCTGAATACATTCATACAAACTCCTCACCGGAGGTGCTGGTATTCTAGGGGCTTATTTCAGCCAAACCCTATCCATATACAGGCGCGACCACAAATAGCAAGCTCATAACATGAAGTGATACTGGCGCATGGCCCTGCGGCCATGCGAACCTTTTATAGCTGCAGCAGCTTCAGGACTTTCCTAGAAGACCAAAGGAAGCTGCTACAATACCTGAACAACTTCAGGACCTTCCTAGAGGACCATTGAGTGCTGCAGCAGTACTTGAGCATGTGACCCCTGACCTCCAATAAGAGGCCTTACCGTGGGCATGCTCAGAAGGGATAAAGCAAGACTTAGTCCCAGAGATGTCTGCTCACCGCTGACCAGAACTGGCTACAATGGCTGAGCCTGGGAAGGCAGCAGAAACCATCCGCACAGTATCAGGCTGAGCCAGACGCTGGGACCGACGTCTTAGCTGAGCAGGCTCCACTGCTGCTGGAGAAGAATGGGAGACTGCAGCAGAGATGGTTCGAGATTTCCCCTGTGCAGAGGCAGGAACTCGTCCCCTAAAACATGAGTCTGTGGGCCAAAAGATGGAAGAAATTGTAGCTGTCAAAATATGGTGATGGAAATAATAGTTTTCAATAAAAGCGTATTTTTAGTGTGTGACAGCTGCCAAACATGAAAACCAGATATAAATCTGGTATAGCTGTAATCGCACCGACCCGAAGAGTAAAGTCGCCTTATCACTTAAAAGGGAAACCCCGATATAAGTGCTCAGCGTAGAGCACCTGATAAATGTGATCCCAAATGTTATGTAAAATGTTCTCAATAAAAGCTTCAATTCAATCCACAAAAAAGCAAGTCCTCACTCATGTCTGCCATCTGTTTTGGAAATATAGGGGGCTTCCACGTTACTGGTAGTACAAAGGCTCTGGAAGTGCAAAATGGCTCCTCACCCTCCAAAAGAAATTCAGCAAATTCTACACTCCCAAATCAAAAAGCCCCCTCCCTTCTGAGCCCCACAGTGTACTTACACTACAAATACCGTAGCATCAACATTTTTGGCATTTCTGAAGTGATGAGAGCCTGCCTAACTTATGAGTGCATGCAGTGTCGGATTGAGCTGCCAAGGGCCCACCAGTAACACTGACTTTGGGGGGAGCACTTTTCACCTGTATACAAATATTACACTATCCTCATTCACAAATGTACCTATATCTTTATATAATAAAATGGATAGTTTGGTTAATGAATGATGAGATGCTGCTTTTTTTCTGCACAGAGTGAATCAAGTGAAGTATGCCAAGGACTGCCCATACGGTAGGGTTGGGGGCCCAGATCTGTACACTGGCCCATCAGGGGATTCACTACAGCATATTGGTGACTACCATGGCAATTTGCAATTTTCACTGGGCAACATTCATTGCTGCTTGTTTCTGGAAAATACACATGGAGTCAAAATTGGCACTATATCTGCAGATAAATTTCCAAAGGGATATAATTTCCAAAATGAGGTCACTTGAGGGGGATTCTGCTCTTCTAGCAATTCTGGGCTCTGTATATGAAGTCTGCAATCTATACTAGAAAAATCTGAGCTCCAGGAGTCAAATAGCGCTCCGTTCCTCCTGAGTCTCTCCATATTGCAAAGTAGCACTATACAGCCACACATGGGGTATTGCCACATTAAGTAGAAATTGTGGAACAAATTATGGTGACATTTTTACCCACTTGTGTGAAAATGTAAATTCTGGGACAAAAGTAAATTTTTGCCGTTAAAAATGTAGTTATTTTTTCTTCACTGCCCAAATTTTGTGACTCACCTGTGATGTCAATATGATCATTGCACCCCTAGATGAATTCATTCAGAGGTCTAGTTTGTAAAATTGGTCGTCACTAATGGGAGGTTCCACTGTTCTGGCACCTCATGGTCTCTCCCAGTGGGTCATGGCACCTACAAACCACAACAGTAAAAATCTGGCGCACCTTGCTTTCTGAGCATTGCACTGTGTCTAAAAAATATTTCCAAAATGGCGTCACTTGTGGGGGGTTTCCACTGTTTAGGCACATCTCCAAATGGTACATGACATCTGCTAATGATTCCAGGAAATTTTCCATTCAAAAATTCTAATGACACTCCTTCCCTTCTGAGCCCTGCTCAGTAGATTTTTCCCTCAAATGGTGTATTGGCGTATTCAAGAGACATCGCACTACAAATTGTATGGCACAATTTCTCCTATTACCCTTATGCAGAGGCTAAAAATATATTTGTGGGGAATTTTTATTTTTATTTTCACAGGTCAATGTTATAAACTTGAAGACAAAAAAGAGCACAGTGAGGTAAAAAATACTCTGTTGTTAAAAAAAATCACAGTAATAAGCAAGTGCTAGTCAAAAGATTGAAAAAAAACAGGATATTTAGTTGATACTGTTTTTGCAAAAAATATATACTAAGCTGCTCCACCAATCGTCAAGGTATACCCATATAGAGCAGTACTAACTAATGTGTATAATCCCTATCTGATGTATTTAAAAACCTGATCATCTGTATAGTACCTGAATAAGCAGGGTTCAGACAGGGAATATCCATGTGGACATGCTGGATGGAACAGCTTCAGTGCAAATGACCCACAAAGGAGTGGTGGACTTTCTTTTTTTCCATCTTTTGACTAGCACTTGCTTATTAGTGTGATTTTTTTTTGCAACAGAGTATTTTTGACCTCACTGTGCTCTTTTGTGTCTTCAAGTTTCTTGGTGTTGTGTGAACATGTTCCTACAGACTTGTTTAATGTGCAAGTAGCCCATGTGTTTCTGGTTCTACAATGTTATAAACTTCTGTGAAGCACCTGAGGGTTCAATGTGCTAACTACACATCTAGATCAGTTCCCTGAGGGGTCTAGTTTCCAAAACATTGTCACTTGTGGCAGATTTTCACTGTTTAGGCACATCAATGGCTCTCCAAATGTGACATGACGTCCGCCAATTGTTCCTGCAAATTTTGAAGTCACTTCAAACTTTTTGAAGTCAAATGGTGCTCCTTCCCTTCCGAGCTCTGCCAAACAGTGGTTTTCTCCCGTATATAAGGTGTTGGCATGTTCATGATAAATTACACAAGAAAATTTGGGTTTTATTTTTTTATGTTACCTTTATCAAAATTAAAAAATTTGGATCTGAAGAATATTTTTTGTGAACAAAAGTTACATATTCATTTTTTTTTCACATTCCAAAAATTCCTGTGAAGCATCTGAAGGGTTAATAAACTTCTTGAACATGGTTTTGAGCACCGTGACGGGTGCAGTTTTCAGAATGGTGTCACTTTTGGGTATTGGGTATCATATAGATCTCTCAAAGTGACTTTGAATGTGATGTGGTCCCTAAAAAAATGGTTTTGTAAATTTTGTTGGAAAAAATGAAAAATCACTGGTCAACTTTTAAGCCATATAACTGCCTATCAAATAAAAAGTACATCAACATCCATTGAAGCGTTCCAAAGTTATAACCACATAAAGTGACAGTGGTCAGAATTGAAAAAATTGGCCTGGTCATTAAGGTGCAAACTATCTTCAGGGGTAAAGGAGTTAAAGAGTAAGTGTTGTCTTAATTTTCATTTCATAAATCTTTAGTACATGTTAAAATATGGAATTTTGTAATAAATCTTATCAGAAAAATGTTCTTATTTTTCTTCCGAAACTAATCATTCATTATCAAAATTCTCAATTCTAAGGTAAAATCTGTCTTCATTGAAGACTTTCCCATTACTGAGATAGGAAATGGCAAGTGCTTGGGATACAATTCTATCTAGACTGGAGGAGGGAGGAGCTAAAGCCAGAGCTCTCCCTTTCTTTATCAGAAGCAGCTGCCATCTCCTACCTTAATAATGGGAAAGTGTCTTCATTGCATACAGATTTGACCTCAGAATTGAAAATTTTGATAATGAATGATCAGTTTTGGCCGAGAAATATTTCTCATGTACTACTGATTTATGAAATAAAAATTAAGACAATGGTTGCTCTTTAACGTAATAGTGTACTTGACTGTAACCACTGGTTAAAAATCGCATTGTAAACAGATAACATGAGGATGGCATACAGATAGCAAATGAGAAAATAATTGGACGCTTGGATTTCAGTAGCTTAAAATATGGAAGAACATACGTTTTTAACCAGAATGAAAATGGGACCAATTTTTTATTCACTTGTCTTATCCAGGCATAACAATTTTTATTGCATAGCAACTTTTCTTCTTTATTTTTACTCAGATTTTACACATTCATAGTCATTAAAATAGTATAATGTAATTCTATTTTTTAATGAGAGCTAGTTTTTTTTTATAATATTTTTTATAATGGTTGTTACCATAAATTTGATCATTTACTTTAGTTTAAGTTGTACATTTACAATTGCTTGGATTACCCTAGTGTTACCCAATGTAGTACTTGTGCATGCCAATTACCATTTTTTAATTCATTGCACAATATATTTTCTCTTATTTCTGTAATATACTGTTTTGGATATAAAATAGCATTAAGGAATAACAAGTGACTTACACATGTCAAAATTGTAATTACATCACGAACTTTACATAGCTCTTATTTTAAGAGTGCATTTGTGCAATAGTATACTCTACAATGTGAGTAACGCTGTGTCGAAGTTCATCAGTATGTTCTCCTGCTTTGCATGGCATTTCACTGGAGAAGCAGCTGATGAAAAATACATTTGGTAATAGAATTCACATCTTATTATTGGTGCTGATTTGCAGTTTTCCTTAACTCTCTATGATTACTTTTTTAGAAGCTTTCTTTTTTTTCCCCCAGCTGATCCTCGTCTTGTTAGGCAGCATTAATGACACTTCAGTCATTGTGGCTTTCAAGCAGAGCCCTTCCTCAGTGAACAGAGAGTTGACATTTCCTGACATTTTCCCAACTAATTACAGGACAAATAATTAAGCATGTTCTCGTATGTAACAAATGAAGGCAAAAGCCGTCTGTCAGCAATGGTGATTGATGACACTCTGGGAGACTTTATCTGATGGGTCCTGCCACGCGGTAGAAGAGAAGCAAATTTATTAGAATGAACAATGCAAATTCTGAGTCATCTCATCCAGTTATACGCCTAAGCAATATCCATGTCAAGGTGAATGTGACAATGAAAGCAAAATATTTGCATTTTGTGGAGCAGGTTGAAGGGGAAATCAGAGAGAGAAGATGACAGGCCTAATTATTTTGGCTCATACAGGCTAGGACAGCTGTTTCTGGTGTCCTGAACAAGGCTGTCACACAGGTAACTAAATAGGTCTGCATATAAGTCTGTATCCAACACTGTACTGAGATGTCTAGCACTAATGACCAACGCTAATATTACTGCCATCTCTGGAAAACAGTAAATGTGTCATAGTGTACCTTCTGCATGGCAGTCAACATTTTGCTACATAATTACTTGTTAGTGAATTAATTCCTATCTGTCAGTATATATGCCAATGTCATTTTGGACCATTGCAAAATTATGCTATCACTATGGCAACAGCAAGCCGAGTTAATAGACAAAATAATTCATATACTTGAGAAATATGTCTAGTTAGGCAGAGAATTTCTAACAAGCTTATTGTTATGTTCTTGAATCTGTAGAGTAAATTAGTATCCGTGCAATTATAAATTGTGCTAGCAGTAAATAGATAATAATATAAACAAGCCATAGTGTAAAAAATCCGACATATTGTCTAGGTATAGCAAATGCAATGTTTATCACATCGAAAATCTCCTTTCTTCCCTTATTCCACGATAACATATAAACAAGACAAGTCACCTTTTGTGCTATGCCTTGATCCTTTCCAGGGATCCTAAATATTGCTCTCAAACTTCAGAACACATCATTAGATTGGTATCCAGCTTGAGTGCCATCTATTGTTTCACATTGTCATTCATACATCTGTCATGGCTTTCTTGAGGAGAAATGATAAGGTATGGGAAATTTTAATATAGTAGCTCATCATCTCTGCATTATGAACAGTTGGAAACCTGTCACTACCTAGTACATCCTTTTTTTTCGGTTCTTTTAAAACCAGGTTTAAAAAAAAATCAAGCCATTTGAAAATCCATATGTAGTCTTTGCTCATTGATTTGTTATTGCAGTTAATTAAAAGGTTACTGCAAGGCGAGCCTACTGTTCCTATAAGATAGTGATATCAATTCATCACTTTGCTTGGTGAAACTGGATGTGGCATTGTTAATCTGGAATGTTACAGTGGTGAATTTCAATCAGATTTTTGACAGCTATGTAAAGGAAGAGAAAGAGGAGAAAAGTTAAACTTTGCTGACTTAAAACCTATACAAAAAATTGGAATATCCATTGCACTAAGCTATTACTTAATACCTTAGTCTTGCTTTGGCAACTAGATTGAATTTACGGTAGATATATATGCAGATGTATTGAATTGTTTTCATGGAACTACGTTTTATGAGAAATACAGAAATGATAGGAAATAAAGATGTATAAGATGATAAAAACATGTCTGTCAGATTAGACAAAGCCAATGGAGAAAGTGGTAGTATTTTTAGCGGGTAAATTGATAGCAGCAATGTACCCCATAATTCGATTAATAGAAACTTTGTTAACATAACCACAGCACAAAGGCTGATTCATCAGGACTATCCTATTATATGCTAATTTTGATCCAGGGTGTATTTAAGGTACCGTTACACTAAACGACTTACCAACGATCACGACCAATGATACGACCTGGCCGTGATCGTTGGTAAATCGTTGTGTGGTCGCTGGGGAGCTGTCACACAGACAGCTCTCTCCAGCGACCAACGATCCGGGAAAAGACTTCGGCATCGTTGAAACTGTCTTCGTTGAAGTTACTAAGTGCAGGGCCGCGCTTAGTAACCCGATATTTACCCTGGTTACCATTGTAAAAGTTAAAAAAAAACAGTACATACTCACATTACGATGTCTGTCACGTCCCCCGCCGTCAGCTTCCCGCACTGACTGTGTCAGGGAAGCTGATGGCGGGGGACGTGACAGACATCGGAATGTGAGTATGTACTGTTTTTTTTTTCTTTTACTTTTACAATGGTAACCAGGGTAAATATCGGGTTACTAAGCGCGGCCCTGCACTTAGTAACCCGATGTTTACCCTGGTTACAGGTGAACACATCGCTAGATCGGCGTCACACACGCCGATCTAGTGATGACAGCGGGGTGATCAGCGACCAAAAAAAGGTCCTGATCATTCCCCACGACCAACGATCTCCCAGCAGGGGCCTGATCGTTGGTCGCTGTCACAGATAAAGATATCGTTAGCGGGATCGTTGCTACGTCACAAAAAGCGTGATGTTGCTATGATATCGTTAACAAAATCGTTATGTGTGAAGGTACCTTTACTCTGCACTGACCCATGGCTATAAAAGACCACCAGTTGTTAATACCCTGATAAACAGGCTAACCTTGCTTGTGATGTGCGCAAAATGATCAGCATTAGTTCACTTTTTGCACATATACACTCATTATTCTCAACAACATGTCCAATTTTAAGCAAGTTTGAAAACCATGTCATGAGATGAACAAGCATTTTATTCATTTGTCAGGCGATTGGCAGCCTGTGACCGATTATTGGGAAAGGAGTATTTCTAAGAATGCTCATTCCCAATAATTGACTAATGTAAATACACCCCAAGATATGTCAGCAATATAAGTACACTATATCATGGACTGGAGTACATTTATGTCTTAATTTGCTGCTTTGCTTCACTTTTAGGGGGAAATTATATGCATTTGTAGAGTTGCTTATGACCATGCCACCTCTTGTTAAGCTCCACCAATTTTTATGATCTCTACATGCCAAATGTTGTGAAGTTTTGGTGCAAATTTATGCAAGCTCTATTCATAATAAGGACAATTACTGAGATCATAATTAAAAAACCTAGCAATAATTCCCCAATTGCCTACTATGTGCCACATTAAAACAAATATTGCCCTTGACTGCTTCAATTACAAAGTATTAATGCCCCTTATTCCCCCCTAAAAAATGAATTATGTCCTCTGAGTGCCTCCTTCAAAAGTAATAATTTTGTGCAATATTCCACAAAAAGATAATGTTATACTCACCTAATCATGGAGCCCCTCTGCAGAAAGAACAGGCCTGCACAGGCAGCGCAATTCAGGGTTGTAATAAGCCTACAGCAGTCATCTTCTTACAATAGAAAGAGTGGTGGGGAAGGGAGCCTATGACGCCTTGCTTAATAACATAATTGACTGATAACGTTCAATGCTTACTTCCGCTGATACAGTTCACATACCCCTTTGCACTCCTGTGCCTGTATTGCCCTAACTTGGTATTTTCTTTTTTAAATTCTTAAAGACTATATTTAAAAGAGCTTATAAGTCCTTAAAGTTGTTGACCAGTCCCAATCAATAAGTCTGCAGTTTTTCTGTGTGGCTGCAAACTTATGAGTCCCCTCAGCACATGCAATCTGCACTGGAATTACCCAGAGTTGGGACCGGTAGGTATGCATGTGTTATATATACTACTGGGCAGAAGCCGTCTAATGGTCGCGGCCTCATTCCATGCACTTGTAGTGAGTGAGGCTGCACCCTATCTAGGGACTCGGCCGTCCAGTGGTTATTGGTGACTAGAGGACGCGACCTCACTCCACACAAGTGAATCTAAGCAAGACCGCGCCCAATGGCTGGGAGTATGCATAACTCATACATACCCTCCAGTCCTGACTCAAAAAAACTGCGAATTCCCGCAGCATACAGTGCATGCACTATAGGATTCATAAATCTACAGTCACACAGAGTGACTGCAGATTTATTGATTTGGACTCAATAACCCCTTTAAAGATTGTATTAAGACTCTAGTTATCTGCTGTTTCCTTTTTTAGAGTGCATTTTAAAGAGTTATAACACACAATAGTTACACTGATAATATGATCACTAATTCCTAAACTACAGTTAAAATTTCCCATAAAAAAATCTAAAGACCAGGGCAATTACATTCAACATGTCAGTGATTCTAGCTGCTCCACAAATATATGAAAAGACAATTTTATTTATTCCAACAACTTACCATTTTATAGTGAGTTACAAATGCTTATATTAATCAATTGATTTTCTTTAAAGTGCATCCCCTTTACCTTTTTTTTTTCATTTATTTTTATTGACAGATCTCACCATGTAAATTTATATGGTGGCATCTGTGAATCATAAGTAAAAGGGCAAGAAAAGGCAGAGGGAAACTGCCTATTGGCCTCCTCTACCTAAGCCTAGCACATTATAATGGCTTTAACCCAAAGTGTATGTTATAATTTCTCTCAATTATAGCAGCTTTTTATGTTGCATGGCTCTATCAGTGACTCATGTCGACCTTAGACAGGTTAACATAAGCTTAGTGACGGGTTCCTTTAAAAATCAATTATTTATTGATAACAAAAATTTTGTCTGAGAAAATGTACTATAGATTATTACAAAAGTATCACACATTGGAAAAACAGAGGTCAAATGAGCTGAGAATTGTTACAGCAATAAAAAGTATAGCCGTAAATCTTGGTGACCCCCAACCTAATATTTATACACTGCTCTAATCAGCGTAAGGTTGGCAAAGTACATTGGAAATGAGTCATAAAAGAAATTTAAATCCTCATTAGTAAAAAAAATATACTATAATGTTTGAAACAAACCTATGTTATATGTTTTAATTAAGCAAAATGAAATACTTAGTAAGCATTTAAATAGCACAAAATATAAATGTATTACGTGTCTTCGGTGAGTAGTTGGCCTGGACGTGTGAGGTATTCTCATGGTAAATTGCACTTTAACAAAATATTCTATGCAAACTAGACTACTTTATAACATGATTATAACATGATTTATAATTTATGTTGTAAACATAAATAATTGATAAAACACAAAATATCTATTATTCATGCCATACTTTAAGAAATTAAGACTTCTTACATTGCACCTTGCATAAAAAAATGAAAATCAACGAAGGGGATGGAATTTATGCCAGAAGTAAAAATACTTAAATTTTTTGAGATGCGTAGAAAGATGATTTTTTAAAATTCTGATTACTCCAATTTTTTGGCTTGTAGGAATAGACAAGATACAAAAATGTTGTTATCTGTATGAAAAATACAGTTATCGCCCTTCTTCTCTCGTTATTATGTCCAGATGTATCAATATAATATATCCCACAAAAGTAGTCTGAACCACTTTGAATAATATTTATACCACCTATATTCAAAATATCTATTAATCTGTCTTTCTCACAAATTGGCAACATACAGAATGTTCTCTCCCACTCTTTCTCTCTTTGTAGACACATGGATTCAAATGCTAAACTAGAAAATCTACAGCATTTCTCATTGCAGAAAATAAACATATCCAGAAACATAACGATATATGATGTATACAATGTATAATGTAGAAAAATATCACATTTTGAATGCTCCATGTAATGTGTGTAATTAATATGCTGATTGTCACAGTCCGTATGATATGTATCTAAATGATACACTGCTTTACCTTTTGTACCACTTTCTTTAATGAATAGAAACAATTTTCCTGGATTTTGTAAAGCTACTTAATATCATTAAAACACAGAAAATTGTAATTGATTTGTAAAAGGACAAATTAAATCATCGCACAATTTTTTTTAAAAATCGGAATATGATTGGCTGTTCGTATATCTCATAGACGTAAATGAAATTATGTCTTTATATACATTAACTACAAATTTGAGACACAGGCCCAATGAGATATCTTGTGCCTAATGACCCCAGTCAATTTAATTAATGCATTCTGCTACATTACATTTTAAAAAGTGACCATTGTGTAATACACTTTGAAATATGCACAAGCTAATGGGATAAGATACAAAAAATTATTATGCTGACAGTAAATCATATTACATTCCTAATAAGCATTAACTAGATAACTAGGTCAAAGCAGTATTATCTTAATTGATTTTTCAAAAGAAACCTGACAGAAAAATGTCAATGCTCAAATATTTCTTCATGCATCATTAAAACAAGATTGGCTTTTAACAAAAGAAGAATCCTTCACAGAATTGATTCTTGCTTCAGGCTGCCTACAAGTAAGTGTATTACATAAAAATCTATACAGGATATTAAAACAACACCACTCTGCAAGACAGTAGCAATTAAAAGTTGACACCCCACCTCTCATGCACTGACTGCCATGTGTTGTCGGAAACTAGAGTTAAAAGACAACATAGGAGTTAATTTGGCTAGAAGAATTTTCCTGAGAAATAATTAAAAGTGTTCTTATTTCTGAAACTTCTGGAATATCTTAGAGATATAAGATGCTTCTGAACTAGGATGTGCTCATCGCTAGAGATGTGTGTTTAGTATGTATAGCTTTATAGCAACAAAATATTTCTGCTGGAGAGAAGACAGATTGACCTACAAAGAATTGGTTTATCCATCATGTGAAATGCAGGTGAATAAAGGATTGATCAATTTAAGTACATCCATGGGTTTTCAGATCCTCACATATCTTTTATGAATGTCCACAGTTATTTTACTGGTCACATATTTGTCTTAGGATGGCAAGTTTAAAATGAATCCCGAGGAGCAGAATTACTTGACTGATACCTTGCAGAAGAATGTGCTCAGTCCAACCAGGTGTCGGCTAGAAAATCTTAGCAAATATTCACAGATTTTAGGGCTGAACATCTCAGCTCAGTCCTTGAAGATAAACGTACAATGAGAATTTGTGTTTCTTTTATTATAATTAGTCAATTTATGCAAAGATACTGACAATTGTTTTAATGACATACTGCAGTCCATAAAGGAACACTCCAGGCAAAAGTAATGTTATGTGTTATGCCTGTTTCAGGTCTGGAGGGGATAGAGCATGACACTGGGATACAAAAATGCCATTGAAAGAATCATGTCCTGACCTCTCTGGCCTAGCAATAAGCATTGAGCCTCTTTCACATGACCATGTAAAACATGCACGTGAAAAACCACTACCAGTGTCATCAGTGTTTTCTATCAGTGTATCATCTGTGTGTTCATTTTTATCATCAGTGTGTCAGTGTTTTTCTTGCATGGATAAAGTTACAAATCTTCTCCTATGCTTTGCAATAGTAATCAAGGACAGCACATGGATGACACACTGATTTTATCCATGTCCTGTACTGCTTATCGCGGATCCGTAGACTTGTAATGGACCTTGTCATCTGGGCTCACAGAAAAAAACAGACATGTCTCTGTGTGTGTTGCATGGACTGAAAATAGATTTATTATGCTCTGAGGTCTTTGCAGACCTCAAAATGATAAAAAAATAATAAACATTATTTATTCACTTATCCTACGACTACCTCTTACCCATTCATGTGCCACCAAAGCTATCTGGCATTCCCCACGGATCTTGTGGATTGATACACATCATTGACATCAACATTGTCCCCCAGCTAACTAAATGCTGCCTCAATGCTAGAATTGAGTGACAAAAGATCGAAAGACCCACAAAGAGGAACAGGGAGCTTATTTGGTTCAAGGATATGAAAGGGACAGGTTTATTTTTAACTCCTTTCTGGCCTTAAAATAAAAGTGAACAAAATAAGCCAAATCATATTTAAACATAGGATACGACTTAGAAATCTTTTGGTGCGATGAAGACCTCAAAAGATCAATTTTAAATTATATGCACCACAAAATTATTACTGCTCAAAACATGCATTTATACAGCTATGCCACGGAGACAAAAAAGTTAAAACTATGGTCCTGGAATAAATGAAGGTAATGCCAATTAATGTAGGGGTGTACCACCCATCGTTTCCTTCTTTCGTAATCATAAATTCAGCAGTATTTGCATCTTTAGAGCATGTATACAATTGAATACAATGGTGGATCAGGAAGCCGACGGTCTGTGATCCACCATTCAGCCTGCACTAGCCCGTCTGAGACTCTGTACTCTGTAGGTGCGATAATATCACTACATGACATGCGCCTTAGTATGCATACTACATTGACTGGATGGGAACAGGGCACGGTTAATTTTTTTATGTTAGTAATTGTGGGGGTTGTCATGCTAAATGGGGGCCTTGGTGGCGGTTGAGGGCCAATAGAATTAAATGTGGGACTGGTGAGGCCTAAAAGATCAGCTACGGAATGGTATGACCAGACTGTTAGATTACCCTCAGGATTTACAATTGCTCAACAGCTTTGAGAGCTACCCATTAACTAGAAATATAAAATATAACCTTCAATAGGAAGATTAAAAATGGACAAACAAGTAACATCTATATAAATAAAGTGCTCATGCCAAACAGTGCTCAGGAATAAAAAAATTGGCTTGGTCTCACCAAATATAGACGGACGGAGCCCCTCAATTTCTTGGAGGAATCCACAGGAGGGGTCCACACAGCAGGATAAGGAGGTGGAAGGGTTGGGGTCTGTTCCCTAAACCCCTATCGTGCCCCGGTATAACTCCTGTCCTGACAAGGACAGGCTCAAGTGAGCCCTGCTATGGACACCCACCACACACAGATAGAGATAAGTATGCCTCCCTATGCTTTTCTTCCCCAGTCGTGGGGATTCATCAGGGGAGTTTTTAGAAATCCATAAGGCAAGGTACTGTTATATCTTCAATTAAGTGTCCATATTTACTGGATAACGGCAGTGGCCGAATATCCCTAAGATAAAAGTTCAATGAGATCACTTGCCACAGCATGATATGAGTCCTCTGTGTTTAGCACATGGAATTCCCTTAAATCCGTTCCAGGGGATAAACTCCACCCCAGGCGTGTGATGTCACAAGTAACGGTGTTGGTGCAATCTACCAATCACTTTTAAAGGACTATAGCCCCATCCAATCACGAGCGGGTAACCGCCCTGATGCCGGTACACTCACCGGTTCCTAGCCGCATGCCCACGATACAGTCAATATTGCGCTTCAGTGGTGGAACGCAAGTGAACGGAAGTGATCGTGCCATCTTGAACCCGTCACTTCCGGTTTCCTAGAGACGCTTGTACCTATTCAATAGACTAAGCGTTGCTGATTTTCTCTGAGTGCTTGAGTGACCGGAAGTGTCCGCATCAACTCACTCATAGCAGGGCCATCTGGGGCCGCCTGATGCATGCTAATAAAGAACATCCCTGCTCACAGTGCGCCATTACTTACTCAGTGATAACCAATGCTGAAAAGGTAAAAAGGCATAAGATAGCAACCAAGCAATATACATACTTAATCGGTGAGGCCTTGAACACCAGAGAGGACAATAAAAGGCAATTGTCCATATTAACAACAACAGTATCCCCAAAATTGACAGTTGGTAAGTTGCAACAATATCCAACCCAGTCAATATAAATGAGAGGGGAACCGTATGAGAAAAGATATTCATCCAATTCCCAAATGCCTCAAAGAAGCATAATAGAACGTTTTGTTTTATTTAGCTGTAATTCATCAGCGGGGCAAAAAAACACATAGCAGCCCTCAACAAAGGTGGGGGACCTTATTAGCTAGCTCCATAATATAAAGGCTCATCAAGACAATTAAAAGACACCAAGATCCAGGACATAGATACTAGGAAAAGAAGAGAAATAAAGATGGTGAAGACCAATAATGTATCCGAGATATAATTGGGTACATGAGGGGAGAGGGGGGTGTGGGGGGTTGTGTGTTTGGGAGTGGTTGGGGGTTGGTAGGTTTGGGGAAGATGAGAAAGGTATGGGAAAGAATAGGTGATACAAGGGGGATTACTGAGAAGGGCCACTACAGAAAGCATTCATAGCTTAATTGATCAATTAATCCACGAGGATAACAGGTATCAAGAGTAAAGATCCACCTAGCTTCCCTCTGCAGCAATATCTTGTCCAGGTCACCTTCACTCACTGGCAGTTCAACCTTGTCAATCCCCATGAATCTCATGGCCTTTGTATCACCGCCATGGCTAAGGTTCACATGCCTGGCAATATGGGTGTCCCACCAATTACGAATGTCCCCCAAGTGTTCCCCCACTCACTTCCTAAATTCCCTGATGGTTTTGCCAGTATAGGTGATGCCATATACACACAGCTCTGTAAATAACCCCCTTAGTTTTACAGTTGATGAAATGCTTTATTGTGAATCTTTCCTGTGTGTTAGCATTGACAAAATCTTTTCCAGCCTGAACCGACTCACATGCCAAGCAGGTAACACACCTATAGCAGCCTGTCGGTCTCTTTGGCAACCATGTTTCCAATCTAGTCTCATTAAAGTGGCTATGTACCAGCCGGTCACCTAAAGTCTTGCATTTCTTATAGGTGATTTGTGGTCAATCACCTATAACGTCCTTAAGGTCATCATCCATCCCAATGACACTGCAATGTCTTTTGACTATCTCCCTGAGGGACAGGGCACAATTATCAAAGAAGCAAATCAACCTAATTGTTCTTGATGCCTCCACCACCCTGTCACACGGTATTAACAATGTATTCCTGGTCTGTGCTCTAGCATGACGATAGGCTTCCCTAAGCATCTGGTCCGGGTACCCCCTCGCCAAAAATCTGTGTCTGAGATCATCTGCCTTTGCCTTAAAGTCCCAGTCATCAGAGCATGATCAGATCATGTTCTGTTCATGGTCAGACACGGACATTACACAGTACACAGCAGGGGTACATTTTTAACATTATCTCAGCACAGGAGCATTTTATTTAAACACATCCCATTGGGGAAATTATTATCTATTGATTTTTTTGAACGTTTGTTCATGGGACAACCCCTTTATTGGTTTCAGGTGTGAGAACATCACTTGTGAGCAATCTTTCATTTTCATGGCATAACTGATTAGTGCCCTCTTATGTGGGATTGCCAAAGCCTGGCAAGTCCAGTCTTCTACCCTTCACGCTTTCAGGTCCGCTTTTTACACAGCCTCTATCACCTTCGACTCCTGTGTCATCTCACAGTTTCCACTAACCCACAGCTAAACCTATCCGACCTCTTGCTCTGTAACACAGAAGCTGAGCTTGCCTATCTGGCTACGGTCTCTTTTGAGCACTCTGACATTCCTGTCATATTCAGATGCAGACAACCACTCTTCTTATCTATCAGCAGGCTTATTACCTGTATCTTCTTCCTTTCACTCACCAAATGTGCATCCTGGTGGGTTACACTCCTTCTGACTTGCTTTACTTTCCTCCACTCAACTGAGCTATCTCTCTGACTGGCTCATGCTACTAAACTTCACTTTTTGCTCCTAATACTCATCTCAGCTGCAGGACTTGGCTCTTAACCCCATTTTACCATGTGCCTTTTTTGGTACTTTCACTTATCCTCAATGTCATCACATTCGTAAGACATTGCAATACTATCTACAGTTACTGTGCATCAGACATCAACATATAAAGGATGAATCAGTATAACACATCATAACAAAAACAGTATCTTCACGGAGTATCAGACACCTTAGGCTGCCGTCACACTAGCAGTATTTGGTCAGTATTTTACATCAGTATTTGTAAGTCAAAACCAGGAGTGGGTGATAAATGCAGAAGTGGTGCATATGTTTCTATTATACTTTTCCTCTATTTGTTCCACTCCTGGTTTTGGCTTACAAATACTGATGTAAAATACTGACCAAATACTGCTAGTGTGACGGCAGCCTTACTCTGGAATTCTGGCACTTGTGATTGCTAAAGTGGATCGGATTTGAGTAGACTGCGCTCGCTACTTGGGAATTGGAGAGGAATATGCAGGTATCAATTTTAATTATTACTGAAGACAGAGAATAATTATTGCTAAACAGAGATTTGCATATTAGTTTTTGTAAACAGTATACAGATGGGTACAATACTCTGTATATATATATATATATATATATATATATATATATATATATTTATATATATATATATATATATATATATATATATATATATATATATATATATATATATATATGGATCACCCACAAGGGCCTCTGGGTTCTCAGAGGTGGGCCGGTTCTTAAAGGAATGTGTCACAGCATCAGTGACTCAGTCCGTGGTCCGTGGCCCTGGTCATCCAAGTAAAAAGGAAGGACTTTAAAGGGGTTGTTGAATTAAAGAATAAAGTTTGTTTGTGATGCCACCTGTGGTATTCGGTCAAGGTTAACCGATGCTTCTTAAAGGGGTCTCCTGGGGTGGTGGTACTGCAGCAGGGATGGTATGGCTTCCCACAGGTGAAGCTGGGTCCCCAGGGCTTCTGGTGTAGTAGGAACAGATGGTAGATGGTGTAGAAAGAATCAGAGGACACATGGTTGCAGTCTCTTTACCTTTTAACTGGTGTAAGGCAGCCACAGTCCAGGGTACGGATCACAGGTGCTGGTGTGATCCAGCGATTTAGGAATCTCCATAGCCAGGTGGGGTTGGCAGCCTTCCTCTCTGCGCTGTGTTGTAGTTCCTTGCTGCCTTAGGCCTCACATAAGGTCCTCACTTTCTCTCTCTCTCTGTCCCTTTTAGGTAGGACACTACCCACATGGCGGGTAACTCGAGCTTTTTTACAGTTGTCTCTCGTGATGACTCCAGGCTCTATGTGTTACTGTGCCTTTGGGTGTTAATGGTGGACAGGTGACCTGCAATCTCCTGTCCGCCGGTTTCTGCTGTGGGGCATACAGTTACCTCCACAACCTCGGTCTTCCAGCCACTGGTATTCTGCACTTCAGCATGGAGGAAGCTCAGTCAAAGCTTCTCTCCAGCTCTTCACTCTCATTTGCTTCTCTTCTCCTATCAGTCTCCTACAGACTGCTCTGTTTCTCTCTCCTTCCAGGAGCTGCAGAACCACGGTTCTGCACGGCCCCAGTTTTCCTCACAGGGGCTGCAGCTACTCATGTCTGCACGGCTCCAGCTCTCTCACAGACTACTCTCTAACTGCTCCTCTAGCCAGAAGATATATCTAGGGAAGCTCCCCTGAAACCAGGTTCAGAGCTCCCCCTTATGGCGTGGAGTCAGAACAGTGTTGCATGTGCTGGTTACCTGTTAAAGGGGTCCTTCCTTGCTTCCAACCATGGCATCACCCTCGCCAAGAGGAAGGCAATACCACTGTAACAATCGGTTACCTGGAGTGTTACATATACATGGACACATGATTTGGCCTAATGAAAATCTAGCCAAAATTCCATTGAACACTCCATTTTCTAAAAGGCTTATTAAATAGAAAAAAGGCCTAGGGCAGATTCATACATCTGAGTACAGATAGCAATGCATAAACCAGTCACAAGGCTTAAGGTCAAATTCAAGCATCCATGTTTTGCAGTCTGAGTACAGATTATAATTCACAGACTAGCCACAAGTCTCCTGATATGAAATAAAAAGACTAATTTTTGTTTATCAAGCTGTAAGATCGTATCAGGATGCCCATGGCTGATTCGTGCATTGTGGTCTGTACTTGGATAGCAAAACACAAATGTGTGAATTTGGCAATAGACCAATCTGTACTAGACACAAGTGCAAATTATGCTTATTAAAAATTTCCCAATTGCATTGCCTGTTTCAAATCAAGCTACCTATGATTAAACATGGTAGCAATGAAATGTAAAAAGTTTCATAATTAGTACCCAATTAAACAGCTTTCCAAATTACCATATATACTCGAGTATAAGCTGAGAATTTCAGCCCATTTTTTTAGGCTGAAATTGCCCTTCTCGGCTTATACTCGAGTCATTCCCAGGGATCGGCAGGGGAGGGGGAGCGGCTGCTGTCTAATAATACTCACCTGCTCCTGGCGTGGTCCCTGCAGGTCCCCACCTGTCCCGCATTCCACCATCGGCGCCACTCCATCTTCTGCATCCTCTGCCCTCTGCAGTGATGTTCAGGTCAGAGGGCACGTTGACACGCTTATAGTGTGCGCCTCCCTCTGCCTGAACAGTTAGTGCAGAGGACGGGGAAGACACAGCGGCGCTCAGCGGTGGAACCGGAAAGGTGAATATAGCAAGTACCGGGTGTTAGGGGTAGTGGAACGCACCAAATAATAAGACAGATAGAGTAAGGTGCGTTCGTAGCCCGGGGTCCACTGTGCAGAGATGGAACCTGCTGCCAAGTAATGACGGACTATATGGCGGTACAATGTGAATACACACACGGGTTAACTTCACCCTGTGTGAAGGAAGCGAACCCTGTTGCGTCACAGGACCGCGGTACCGCACCAAAAGCACAAGCAAGGAGTCTCGGAACTCGATCCCAAGACACAGGATTTGAGTTCATATAGACCTCATGCGCTCGACACCGCAATTGGGGTGTCAGAGTGACAGAAATAATAATAATAAAGATGCACGAGAGTGCGTGCGGTGCCGCACTGGCGGACGCCACTAACCACCGAGACTTGGGTCAGGAGAGCGCTGTGAAAGTTCACGGCGCTGCACTGGTGGTCACAGCAATTAGATGCTGTATTGTGTGTTACGTGCTGATGGCTAAGTCGGGCGCTAGATAGCAATCATCCTCCTTCCGCGAGCAGTCATACAATAGGGAGGGGATTTTAAAGAACGACTTTCACTCACAACACACACACATTTACAAATGTACACTAGTGCATGGCCGTGCGGTCATGCAAAGCTTATATAACTGCAGCACGTTCAGGACCTTCCAATAAAGGGCCAATGGGAAGCTGCCACAGAAATTTAGCACCTTCAAGACCTTCCTGGAGGACCAATGGGAACCGTTGCAGCATCTGAGCATGTGACCCTCGATCTCCAACGGGAGATCTCACCCTGGGCATGCTCAGAAGGGAAAAAGCAGGACTTAGTCCCAAAAGTGTCTGCTCGCCGCTGCCCAGCACCGGCTTCAATGGCAGAAGCAGGAAAGGCAGCAGTAATCCTATGCACAGAGTGAGACTGAGCAAGACGCTGGGAATGACGTCTCCGCTGAGCAGACTCCACTGCAGCTGGAGAAAAATGGGAGACTGCAGCAGAGATGGTTCAAGATTCCTCCTGTGCAGAGGCAGGAACTCGACACCTAACACCGGGAGCCTGAGCTACGAGCGATGAGTATGTGATTTTTTTTATCGCAGCAACAGCATATGGGGCAAATATCTCTATGGAGCATCTTATGGGGCCTTTTGCAGCATTATATGGGGCAAATATCATCTCTATGGAGCATCTTATGGGGCCATGTGCAGCATTATATGGGGCAAATATTTCCATGGAGCATCTTATGGGGCCATGTGCAGCATTATATGGAGGCAAATATCTCTATGGAGCATCTTATGGGGTCATAATCAGCATTTGCGCAGCATTATATGGGGCAAATATCTCTATGGAGCATCTTATGGGGCCATAATCAGCATTTGTGCAGCATTATATGGGGAAAATATCTCTATGGAGCATCTTATAGGGCCATAATCAGCATTTGTGCAGCATTATATGGGGCAAATGTGTCTATGGAGCATCTTATGGGGCCATAATCAGCATTTGTGCAGCAATGTATTGTCAAATAATATCTCTGGAGCATCTTAGGGGGCCATAATCACCATTTGTGCAGCATTGTATGGGGCAAATGTCTCTATGGAGCATCTTATGGGGCCATAATCATCATTTGTGCAGCATTGTATGGGGCAAAGGTCTGTATGGAACATCTTATGGGGCCATAATCAGCATTTGTGCAGCATTATATGGGGCAAATGTGTCTATGGAGCATCTTATGGGGTCTTAATCAACATATGTGCACCATTACAAGGGGCATATTTTAATACTAGATGGTGGCCCGATTCTAACGCATCGGGTATTCTAGAATATGCATGTCCACGTAGTATATTGCCCAGCCATGTAGTATATTTCCCAGCCACGTAGTATATTGCCCAGCCACGTAGTATATTGCCCAGCCACTTAGTATATTGCCCAGACACGTAGTATATTGCCCAGCCACGTAATATATTGCCCAGTCGCGTAGTATATTGCCCAGTCGCATAGTATATTGCCCAGCCACATAGTATATTGCCAAGCCACGTAGTATATTGCCCAGCCACGTAGTATATTGCCCAGCCACGTAGTATATTGCACAGCGACGGAGTATACAGCACAGAGTCATGTAGTATACAGACTTAAAATAAATAATTAAACATATACTCACCCTCCGTTGAAGTCCTGGCCCTGTGTGCAGTGCATGCGGCAGCTTCCGGTCCCAGGGTTGGTATGGGCGCAGGACCTGTGATGACATCGCGGTCACATGACCGTGACGTCATGGCAGGTCTTTCTCGCAGGACCTGTGATGATGTCGCATCACATGACCGTGGCGTCATGGCAGGTCCTTGTCGCATACCATTCTTGCCACCGGAACCTGCCACTTGCATGGAGCGGTCACCGGAGTGTCGCGAGGAGCGGGAAAGGCACCGGAATGTGAGTATATGATGATTTTAAATGTTTTTAAATTATTTTTAACATTAGATCTTTTTACTATTGAGGCAGCCTCAATAATAAAAAAGTTGGTCACACAGGGTTAATAGCAGCGATAATGGAGTGCGTTACACCGCGGCATAACGCGGTTCATTAGTGCTGCCATTAACCCTGTGTGAGGGCTGACTGGAGGGGATTACGGAGCGGGCACTGACTGCGGGGAGGAAGGAGCGGCCATGTTGCCGCTGGACTGCGCCCGTCGCTGATTAGTCATGGCAATGGTAATGGGCGTTTTGCCACGACCAATCAGCGACTTGGAATCCATGACAGACAGGGGCCGCGACCAATGGATATCCGTGACAGACAGAAGGACAGACAGAAGGACAGACAGAAAGACGGAAGTGACCCTTTGACAATTATATAGTAGATAGAGCATCTTATGGGGCCCATAATGAACTGCATGGAGCATTATATGGGGCTCCTGATTCAATATGGATATTCAAAAACAATGATGTCTCAATTAATTTTACTTTTATTGGTATCTATTTTTATTTTTGACATTTACAGGGAAGCTGCTGCATTTTCCACCCTAGGATTATACTCGAGCTATTAAGTTTTCCCAGTTTTTTGTGGCAAAATTAGGGGGGTCGGCTTGTACTCAGGTCAGCTTATACTCGAGTATATACGGTATATCTGGAGATTAATGATAATTTTTAAATGACAAAATTAGTGCCAAAAGTGATGTATTTTGTTGTTATATACATGAATATGATATCCCAATTCTTACATATTCACCTCATACTTCATAGAACTGAAAAGCCAAATTTGAGGCTAATGCTTCATTGACATTGAATTCGCAGCAACACATTCCAACATTGGATATGCTGCAATATGTTAGAGTCGCACATTTCCAAATGTGTTGTATTTTCTGTCGCTGGCACCACACACACTTTCCATAAACTTCAATGCAACTCACACATGGCAAGTAACTTTTCTGCAACTAGGTTGTTATTTGCAGCAAATTGGAGCTTTAAAATAGTCGCTTGACTTATCTGAAAATTACTGTAAATTGACACATAACCTTCAAAAAAGATAGCTAGCTATTTAGATAGATAGATATAAGATAGATATATAGATATGACTTAATGACTACTTTTTGTGTTCTTCGTAAAAGATCACTTGGGTAACCCCTATTCTAAAATTTCTAAATCAAAGAATCCATTACATCATTTACTTCACTCATTAGATAGATATGGGATAGATGGATAGATAGATAGATAGATAGATAGATAGATAGATAGATAGATAGATAGATAGATAGATAGATAGATATGGGATAGATGGATAGATAGATAGATAGATAGATAGATAGATAGATAGATATATAGATAGATAGATATTAAATAGATAGATAGATATTAAATAGATAGATAGATAGATAGATAGATAGATAGATAATAGATAGATAGATATTAAATAGATAGATAGATAGATAGATAGATAGATAATAGATAGATAGATATTAGATAGATAGATAGATAGATAGATAGATAGATAGATAGATAGATAGATAGATAATAGATAGATAGATATTAGATAGATAGATATGGGATAGATAGATAGATAGATAGATAGATAGATAGATAGATAGATAGATAGATAGATAGATAGATAGATAGATAGATATTAGATAGATGGATAGATAGATAGATTTGGGATCTCCAACAGTCTGGAACCTCTTCAGTCTTGTAAATGCTGAAATATCAAAATTCTTCTATTCTTATTTTTATTACAAAGATGACTTATAATGAGTCATGTTAATGATAATAAATTGCATAGCTTAAGGGGATGAAAACAGTTACACCATAAAATGATGTGCTGAAATGATGTTTTCTTTGCAGTCTGGCAGCAGCTGCTACTTGCTACAGGCTTGGTTCTTTTATTTTTCTCTCTGCTCTAGGCTTAGATCTGTTACTATACATATATGGTTGACACATAAGCGATACATTTATTCTGTAACCATATTTATATGCTTAATTTATATATCAAGGGCTTGTGGCTAAATACCAGAAAATGTGTGAGCTATGAACTCCATACTCTACCTTTTTCCCTTATAAATATTGAAATAGCAGAAATGGTGAGTATATTAAAACTTAACTTTTAATAATAGGAGACAAAAAAAATACACAGTATCTAGTGATGGGCGAACATCTAGATGTTTGGGTTAGGCAGAACAGTTAAAAAAGTTTGCCCAAACCCGGACCCCATTCACTTGAATGGGATGGGAGGCCTGAACATCCAGCGTTTGCCACACTGTCATGTGCATGACTCAGCTCATCCAGCTCTGTCCTGCCATTGCCATCTTGTGAGAACAGTATAGAGAGTATAGAAGGCTAGCACTCGACAGTTCTGGAGGTGACGGTGCAAATGAACGGAACCTGTGGTCCTCTCAATCATAGAACGTAAAATCACTGCACTCGTACGATGAAGATATTCAATTCATGTGGATAATTTTATTAGACAAATGTTCAGGTGAGGCGATAAGTATAAAACGTTTCGGCCAGCCCGTGGCCTTGTTCACTAAATCGCTAAAACAAATAGAACAGAACAGTAGTAAATAACTATGTACAGGGACAAGATTACATATATATATATATATACAGTTCAGAAAGCATGTCAATACTTGTGTCGAGGAAAAGGAGGCTAAATAGGCCCATACCATCGATAATTAACAAGGAACAAAAAACAATGGAGCAAGAGAGATGCACAATAGATAATTAGTAACAGAAGAGACGGTAGGGAAAAAATGTCCAGCGTACCCTTAGGTAGTAGATTCTTCCTACAGATGCGTAAATATTGCTGCTGGGGTGTCAGCCAAGAGAAAAAGGAAAATAATCTGTAACGGGTAATAGGAACAAATGAGCTGGGCTGCTGTATGACTGGTGTTAGTGTGACCTCAGGTACAGCTATAGACAGGCCTAACTTGGCTGTCATGTATGTATGCACATCACCTTAGTGTTAATGATGATGTAGTCGCCGTATTGCAGGGCAGACAGGTGTATACCAATGGCTGTATGGGTAGATATATATACATTAAATAATCCAGTGTGTACATAACAAGTAGGTGGATGATAAAAAGTAACGATACATAACTACCTGTGTGCTTTAAGGGACCAGCCAGAGCAACAGTTGAATACCTTGGAAGAATATAACCAGTAATGTGGGAAGATTCGTATGGCTGAAGAGAAGGGGGGAAGGGGGGGGGAAAGAATGAGAGCGAGTAAATATCTGCAAAACTACTGGCAACGTCTATGTAACAGAAAGAAGGAGTCACTTTTGTATGTACATCACCTTAGTGGTAATGGTGCCGAGGTCGCCGTGGTGCAGGGCAGACAGGTAAGTGTACCAATAGCTGTGAGGGTAGATGTAGATACATACAGATCTCAGTGTGTGGGTAACCAATAGATGATAATGATGATAGAAACAAATATATCTAGCTACCTGTGCGCTTTAAGAGACCCGCCAGAACATAAATTGGATACCTTGGAAGAGTACAACCAGTACTGTGGGAAAGTCCGTGTAGCTAGAGGGGGGCAAGAGAAAATAAGTACCTACAAAGCTATTGGTAATGTGTATGCAGTAGAGAGGAAAGAACACTACCTGCTAGGTTGTGGAGCCAGCCAGGGTCAATGTATACTGAACTAAACCACCGGAATAAGGGGATCAATGTCACTAGAAAGAAAAGGGGACCATGAGTATGGCACTCGGCAAGTGCTTTTAAGCACAAAGAAAACTTATCTGTTGGTGGTTGCTCACAGTACTGGTTGTACTCTTCCAAGGTATCCAATTTATGTTCTGGCGGGTCTCTTAAAGCGCACAGGTAGCTAGATATATTTGTTTCTATCATCATTATCATCTATTGGTTACCCACACACTGAGATCTGTATGTATCTACATCTACCCTTACAGCTATTGGTACACTTACCTGTCTGCCCTGCACCACGGCGACCTCGGCACCATTACCACTAAGGTGATGTACATACAAAAGTGACTCCTTCTTTCTGTTACATAGACGTTGCCAGTAGTTTTGCAGATATTTACTCGCTCTCATTCTTTCCCCCCCCCCCTTCCCCCCTTCTCTTCAGCCATACGAATCTTCCCACATTACTGGTTATATTCTTCCAAGGTATTCAACTGTTGCTCTGGCTGGTCCCTTAAAGCACACAGGTAGTTATGTATCTTTACTTTTTATCATCCACCTACTTGTTATGTACACACTGGATTATTTAATGTATATATATCTACCCATACAGCCATTGGTATACACCTGTCTGCCCTGCAATACGGCGACTACATCATCATTAACACTAAGGTGATGTGCATACATACATGACAGCCAAGTTAGGCCTGTCTATAGCTGTACCTGAGGTCACACTGACACCAGTCATACAGCAGCCCAGCTCATTTGTTCCTATTACCCGTTACAGATTATTTTCCTTTTTCTCTTGGCTGACACCCCAGCAGCAATATTTACGCATCTGTAGGAAGAATCTACTACCTAAGGGTACGCTGGACATTTTTTCCCTACCGTCTCTTCTGTTACTAATTATCTATTGTGCATCTCTCTTGCTCCATTGTTTTTTGTTCCTTGTTACTTATCGATGGTATGGGCCTATTTAGCCTCCTTTTCCTCGACACAAGTATTGACATGCTTTCTGAACTGTATATATGTATATATATATATATATATATATATGTAATCTTGTCCCTGTACATAGTAATTTACTACTGTTCTGTTCTATTTGTTTTAGCGATTTAGTGAACAAGGCCACGGGCTGGCCGAAACGTTTTATACTTATCGCCTCACCTGAACATTTGTCTAATAAAATTATCCACATGAATTGAATATCTTCATCGTACGAGTGCAGTGATTTTACGTTCTATGATTGAGAGGACCACAGGTTCCGTTCATTTGCACCGTCACCTCCAGAACTGTCGAGTGCTAGCCTTCTATACTCTCTATACTGTTGGCCTTGGGCTTTGAGCACCGACCGAATACATGTCAACTGATACCTACGTTTACGACGAGGCCACAGGCACCACCATCTTATCTAGGATAAAAACCAAAACAGACTTCCTCCACTTACCCAGCAAGGACGTTAAATCAAGGGACTGGGAGAAAGAAAAGAAGAAACTTATTGGCTACGATTTGCACTGTGCAACTTTAGGTGAATATCACCGTCAAGGGAAAATACCCAGAGGTCTACGTTGCAATCTTCGTCCAACCTTGTTTTCGGACAATGAAAAGTACTGCACGACATTCCAGAAGATTTTAAATAAATGTTCTTTTGACATCATATTGTTGACAATTGAGTACCTCCAGGAAGCTATTAAGAGCACAGAGGAGAAAATCGAGAGCATCGAGACCCAACTAACCACTACCTTGAGTACTACTGAATTCGCCACACTGAAAAGTAAGGTGGACTCCATACTTACAACACACCAGAGAACTCTTGAAGAAAGGAAACGGACTAAATTCCAAAGAGATACTGAAGATTATCTCACCAACAACGTCTATAAATGGGAGGACCCATTTCCCAGACGACAGAGGCCAAGATATCGCCGTACACCAGGCGGGAACTACCACTCCGGGGGGCTCCTCACCTGCAGGGGGATCCTCTGCAGGATCCGGCAGCGAAACTGGCGGGGCACAAACATCAG
Organism: Ranitomeya imitator; assembly: GCF_032444005.1. Classification (NCBI taxonomy): domain Eukaryota; kingdom Metazoa; phylum Chordata; class Amphibia; order Anura; family Dendrobatidae; genus Ranitomeya; species Ranitomeya imitator. Next base: position 234,190,248 of record NC_091287.1, on the reverse strand, counting down.
GTCTCCGTTTTTTAGGACAAAACGCACGCCAACCCGGAGGTCAAGGAAGAAGGGACGGGGACCGCCACATGACTCTCAGATCTCATTGTAGGAGTCCAAACTCGGTAGTAAATATTTCTAACTATACTCTTTCTCCCTTAGAACTCAAAGTGCTTAACATGGGTCTATCCTTCTGCCCGACTCCTAGGTGGGATTCCTTTCAACTTGAAAGGGACCTACAGCATTTCTATAGGAACATCAGACTGAAGGTACACTTTGAGGACTCTAGCAATTCCATCAGACCTACTCCTATATTACACACTGAGGGACCCAGTATTACAATTGACCAACTTGGTCTTAGAAATCAAAGTACTTTTATTCCATCCAAATCAAACCATGCCGTAGAGACTTTTGTCAATCTTCTGGACAGAGACATTAAGAGAACTCTGCATGACCAACAATTAGGTTTCCTCCCTGTCCGCCACAATTTGGATCCGCTTGAAAAACAAGCCTTGAATTCACTATGTGACAATAAAAGCATCATTATTAAACCGGCGGATAAGGGGGGAGCCATCGTGGTTATGGATAAGAGCTTCTATGTTTCTGAAGTAAGGAGACAGCTCGCTGACACGACAATGTATAAAAAGATTCAAAATGATCCTACCCATGCCATACGTCAAAAGATTACCAGGATAGTTGACAAACACCTGCAACTTAAGACCATCGATAATAAAACTAAACCATACCTCATTAACCACCATCCTGTGACCCCTGTCCTATACATATTGCCCAAAATCCACAAAAATCTCCAGAATCCCCCCGGTCGCCCTATTGTGGCATCGACCGACTCCATTCTCAATCCACTACCCATATTCCTCGAAAAGCTCCTTACACCGTACACCAGAGTCACAAAGTCCTTTATATTGGACACTGGGGATTTCCTAGGTAAAATCCGCAATATGAAAAGGATACCCAGCGACAGCCTCCTATGCACACTAGATGTAAATAGCCTATATACATCCATTACCCACGATATGGGCATTGAAGCAGTGTCTCAAACCCTCAGTGAGGCTGAACTAGACAAAGGTACTCAAGAACTCTGCATTGATCTCCTCAATTTAGTGCTCAGGGAGAATTTTTTCATATTTGAGGATGATTTTTTCCTGCAGACATGCGGCACGGCAATGGGGTCCAATGTGGCCCCAGCCTACGCAAACCTATATATGGATCATTTTGAACAGGACTTCGTGTACACAAACCCCGGTTTTCAGCAGCATGCTGTCGCCTGGTATAGATACATAGACGATGTTTTTTGCGTATGGCAGGGCGATCAAACTAGCCTCCTAGAATTCTACGACACCATCAATACCGTCAGACCGGAACTGTCCTTCACATTGGTCCACCACAAGGACGAAGTGACCTTCCTAGACACTAAGATTATCAAAAATTCAATCGGTAATTTAAGCACTGACATCTTTACAAAACCGACTGACTGTAACAGCCTTCTGTTGTATAACAGTTGCCATCCCAGGTCTATCAAAAACAGTCTCCCCAGATCACAATTTAAAAGGGTAACCAGAATTGTGTCCAATCCTTCAATTAGAGAATTGAGGCTACATGAAATGACTAACAAGTTCAAAGCCCGCCAGTACCCGGCGGATCTCCTTAATACGGAATCCTCTAGAGCACTTCAGGACTCTGATAATCTAGACTCAGGTGTACAAGAACAAAAAAATCCACGTCTGCCCTTTGTACATAACTACCACCCTACAATGAATAAAATACATAACCTGATTCGAGCACATTGGCCTCTCCTCAACAAGGCCTATCCTAACATCCCCATATTTAAAGATCCACCTTTAATGTGCACCAGACGACCCAAGAATATACGTGATAAAATAGTAAGGGCAGATCTAGGATCACACAAAACAGCTTCAAATAGAACTCTGACGGGCCAAAGTAGAACTGGTACTTTCCCCTGTTTAAGTTGCCGATGCTGCTCCAACGTCATTAAAGGCAATGAGGTGGTCCACCCGCGGACCGGGAAGTCATATCCCATCAAGGAGCACTACACCTGTGACACAAACTACGTGGTCTATATCATCAAGTGCCCATGCGGGTTATTATATGTAGGAGAGACGACTCAGGCCATTAAAGATCGAATATCGAGCCACAAATCTACAATTAGATGCGAAAAAACATGGCTACCATTACCATTGCACTTTAAGGAGGCAAGACACAATGTGTCACAACTTAGATTTCAGATTATAGAAAGAGTCCCTCGCCCGAGAAGGGGAGGGAACCACATTTGGTTGCTAAAACAGCGAGAAACGTTCTAGATTTACACCCTTGATAGCCTTCACCCTAGGGGTTTGAACCGCGAGATAGACTGGCTAACATGATCTACTTTATTTTTCTAGACTTAATCAACTGCACTAGTAGCCTCACCCTTCTGCACAGTGGAGACGGTAAGACTGTGCTTCCCCGTACCCATTTTTTACTTTTAATTTTTATTTTATTTTTCCAATTTTTTTCTCATTACTTTCGATCAGTTTTTCATTATTTTCAGTTCATTTCATTTTTATTTTCCATCATTTTTCATTTATTTACTTTATTTTTTTTTCATTTTTATTCATTTTTCTCATTCAATTTTTTTTCATTCATTTTTCATTCTTTATTTCTTTCATTTTTCATTTTTTATTTATTTTTCCATTTCTTTTTTCATATTTCATTTTTCATTGTTTTCATTTTTTTCATTTTTTTCGTTTTTTTTTTTTTTTTTTTTTTCGTTTTTCACTTTTTTTCATTTTGTTCATTTTTTTCATTTCATTCATTTCATTCATTCATTTCATTTCATTCTTTTCATTCCTTTATTGGGTTCTTTTTATTTCATTTTATTTAGTTTGGACTCCTACCATGCATCTGTATGTTTTACCATGTAACTGTCTTTTTCATGTATTGTACTGATCATTATGTACTGCCAGTCTGTATTCCTCATAGCAGCGCTCCCTTCATCTACACATCACAGCCTCTCTTCACGCATTCCCCACACCCCTACGGCGTTTTCCAAAACAGTGCCTTCCTACATGCATGGCACCTCACTAGCGCCTGCTAGTCCTCTGCCCTTTTCACTAGGGCGCTCCATTTGCAACGCTGATTGCGCGCCCCCCCCCCCCACCTTCCCCTATAGCTCCCACTAGATAGGCTTTGGCATCCGTTCGGTCATCGGCAGACCTGGGCTTGCGTACACTGCGCAGGCCCAGGCTTTCTGTGGCAGACCGATGTGCTCCGCTGCTACTGCGCACGCGCGAGTGGCTGAAATCGCCATTGCGCATGCGCCGACGTCCCTGCACTCGTTATGGACACATCACCACCCAGGGCCATAAATAGGTGCCTTCTGGGCACGTTCAGACAAGCGCTACTCCACGCAGTGACACTGTGAGTGTCTGCTCTCCCCACTTGCCCACCAACGCTGGTCCTGGCTACCTGTCTCCACGGACATCTGAGGACGGATGTGAGCAACCACCAACAGATAAGTTTTCTTTGTGCTTAAAAGCACTTGCCGAGTGCCATACTCATGGTCCCCTTTTCTTTCTAGTGACATTGATCCCCTTATTCCGGTGGTTTAGTTCAGTATACATTGACCCTGGCTGGCTCCACAACCTAGCAGGTAGTGTTCTTTCCTCTCTACTGCATACACATTACCAATAGCTTTGTAGGTACTTATTTTCTCTTGCCCCCCTCTAGCTACACGGACTTTCCCACAGTACTGGTTGTACTCTTCCAAGGTATCCAATTTATGTTCTGGCGGGTCTCTTAAAGCGCACAGGTAGCTAGATATATTTGTTTCTATCATCATTATCATCTATTGGTTACCCACACACTGAGATCTGTATGTATCTACATCTACCCTTACAGCTATTGGTACACTTACCTGTCTGCCCTGCACCACGGCGACCTCGGCACCATTACCACTAAGGTGATGTACATACAAAAGTGACTCCTTCTTTCTGTTACATAGACGTTGCCAGTAGTTTTGCAGATATTTACTCGCTCTCATTCTTCCCCCCCCCCCTTCCCCCCTTCTCTTCAGCCATACGAATCTTCCCACATTACTGGTTATATTCTTCCAAGGTATTCAACTGTTGCTCTGGCTGGTCCCTTAAAGCACACAGGTAGTTATGTATCTTTACTTTTTATCATCCACCTACTTGTTATGTACACACTGGATTATTTAATGTATATATATCTACCCATACAGCCATTGGTATACACCTGTCTGCCCTGCAATACGGCGACTACATCATCATTAACACTAAGGTGATGTGCATACATACATGACAGCCAAGTTAGGCCTGTCTATAGCTGTACCTGAGGTCACACTAACACCAGTCATACAGCAGCCCAGCTCATTTGTTCCTATTACCCGTTACAGGTTATTTTCCTTTTTCTCTTGGCTGACACCCCAGCAGCAATATTTACGCATCTGTAGGAAGAATCTACTACCTAAGGGTACGCTGGACATTTTTTCCCTACCGTCTCTTCTGTTACTAATTATCTATTGTGCATCTCTCTTGCTCCATTGTTTTTTGTTCCTTGTTAATTATCGATGGTATGGGCCTATTTAGCCTCCTTTTCCTCGACACAAGTATTGACATGCTTTCTGAACTGTATATATGTATATATGTAATCTTGTCCCTGTACATAGTTATTTACTACTGTTCTGTTCTATTTGTTTTAGCGATTTAGTGAACAAGGCCACGGGCTGGCCGAAACGTTTTATACTTATCGCCTCACCTGAACATTTGTCTAATAAAATTATCCACATGAATTGAATATCTTCATCGTATCTTGTGAGAACAGTCTCTGCATATTGGGAATATATTGGGAATACTTGAGTAGGTCACCTATATAATGTAGGTCTAAATAGCAGAACATTACTAGGCAAAAGAGGTCAGCACTTACCGAACTCCAGTCATGGAAAGATGTCGGTTTTCATCTGGCTGATAAAGCCGGCAACATAATCTTCTTATCAACTGATAAATGCGAGGAACAGACCCATAAGCTACTGAATGAAAAAAAAAGTTACAAAAAATTATTATGTAATCTTTTGCCTCTTTTCAAGCAGTAATTATTGACAATACTGGAAAAGGCATTGAATGAATGTCTCCTTTCAAAAAAATCCCAATATGTCTACATTCTATCTTATTCCTAAGTTTCACTAAAACGTCACAGACCCAGCCAGAAGACCAATAGTGGCAGGTAATGGCAATGTATGCGAAGACTTGGGACGATTTATTGATGCGTATTTAAAACCTACTGTCACATAATTACCATCATATAATAAGGATATCACAGCAGCTTTACATCACCTAGACAACTTTAATTTGTAAAAATATTTGCGCATGGTGACAATCTATATAGAATCCATTAGATATGATGATGTCATTAGGGCAGTTACCTGGTTTTTGAGAGCCAGCAATTTGTATTGTCAAATGGTGGATTTATTAATTCGCCTGTTCAAGTTTATTTCGACACACAATATCTTTATATTCAAAGACCCCAGGTACTTACAGATCCAAGGCACAGCCATGGGTGCAGCATGTTCCTCTTCCTATGCCTATTTATTTTTAGGACTATAGGAGAGAGAGAGATCTTCCAGGTGGACCCTCCCATAGGCGATGATAAAGTATAGAGATGAATGCACTTCATACACGATTTATGGCTCATTTGGGAAGGCTCACAGCCTGACTTACAGCTATCATGTCTACCTTGAATAACAATAGCATCAATTAAAAATTTACCTTTAATAGTGGAAGACAACTGGAGTTCCTGGATCTCAAAATAAAAGTAGCAAATAATGATGTCTATTGTAAACCTACAGCTGTCAATAGTCTACTTCATGTGGACTAGTCACATCTACCAGCAACGATACAAGGTATCCCCATTGAGAAGTTTATGGGAATGAAGAGAATATGCTCTACAGAAAGTGCTTTTAATTTAGTTACCGAGCCAATTTTTTTTAAAATCTGACCAGTGTAACTTTATGTAGTAATAACACTGGAATTCTTCAACAAATCCCAGTCATTATGAGAGTGTTTTTTCGGGGCACATTTTTATTTATGATAATGGTAAATTTAGGTCAATATGTTTTGTGTTTATTTATAAAAAATATCAAAAATTTGACAAAAATTTTAAAAATTAGCAATTTTCAAACTTTGATTATTCCTTTAATCTAGATAGTTATACCTCAGAGAAACATTAATAAATAACATTTCCCTCATGTCTGCTTTACATCAGGAATATTTGTAAAATGTTATTTTATTTTGTTTTTAGAAATATCCTGGTTTAGGGAAAGAGGGAAAAAACAGAGACTAGTGCGGCGCTTCCTCTCAGCGTAATACGTTTTTACCAACAGTAAAAAAAATCTTTTAATTGTGGTTATGCTCACCTTCAATCAGTAAGAAATGCACATTGAGATTCTCAAGGAATCAATTCTTTAAGCATCTCTCCTCCATGTCTTGTATAATCCAGTAAGGTGTGCATCTCACTTTGGAGAACTATGTGTTGATCCTGCTTTGAACCCACATAGGTGTTGAATTCAAAGGGAAAATAAACTCCAAGCAAATGTGGCGCTAAGCACCTTAGGATTTTTTTTTAATGTAACCACTTCCAGTGAAAAAATATTAATAAAAGTTCATTTATTTCCTCAAAACAAAAAAAGGAAATAAAACATTTTTAAAATATTTTTAAAATACAATACAATGCGTTTCGGCTGCTATTTTTACAGTGCAGCCTTCATCAGGTAACAAAAAAAAACAAACATACAAAAGCACTATAAAGTGATGTAACAACCTTAAAGTTTTCTTATTTATGAGGGTTCCCAGAAGGGATTAGCAGGGCGGGACCTGAAATCGCACTTCAAAAGCTGTGATAGGAATGGCTACGTGGTCTTTAGAAGTGCACATTATAGAAAGTGGAAAACTAAGGCTGGTTTCACACTTGTGTTGTGCAGAGCTGCGGAGGGCTGCATAGTTCCTCCTTTCAGCCTCGCCCACTGCCGAACCTCTTCCATTCAGCTCTGCCTACGGCATGGGTGGGCATTAGGAGGAACCCAGGGCCAACCGCACCAGCATATGGTCTCACAAGGGGTCTGAGGATCTCATATCGGTACCTAATGGCAGTCAGGCTACCTCTGGTGAGCACATGGCGGGCTGTGCGGCCATTCAAAGAAATGCCACCTCACACCATTACTCACCAACTGCCAAACCAGTCATGCTGAAGGATGTTGCAAGCAGCAGATCACTCTCCACGGCATCTCCAGACTCTTTCACGTCTGTCACATGTGCTCAGTGTGAAAATGCTTTCATCTGTGAAGAGCACAGGGCGCCAGTGATGAATTTGCCAATCCTGGTGTTCTGTGGCAAATGCCAAGCGTCCTGCACGGTGTTGGGCTGTGAGTACAACCCCCATCTATGGACGTCGGGAACTCAGACCATCATCATGGAGTTGGTTTCTAACTGTTTGTGCAGACACATGCACATTTGTGGCCTGCTGGAGGTCATTTTGCAGGGCTCTGGCAGTGCTCCTCCTGTTCCTCCTTGCACAAAGGCTGAGTTTGCGGTCCTGCTGCTGGGTTGCTGCACTCCTATGGTCCCCTCCATGTCTCCTAATGTACTGGCCTTTCTCCTGGTTGTGCCTCCAGCCTCTGGACACTACGCTGACAGACACAGCAAACCTTCTTGCCATAGCTCTTGCCTTCTTGCCACTTGTGTGGGTTGTAGAGTCCGTCTCATGCTACCATGAGTGTGAAAGCACAACCAACATTCAAAAGTGACCAAAACATCAGCCATAAAGCATTGCTACTGAGATGTGGTCTGTGGTCCCCACCTGCAGAACCACTCCTTTATTGAGGGTGTCTTGACAATAGCCAATAATTTCCATCTGTTGTCTATTCCATTTGCACAACAGCATGTGAAATTGATTGTCAAACAGTGTTGCTTCCTAAGTGGACAGTTTGAATTCATAGAAGCTTGATGTACTTGGAGTTATATTCTGTTGTTTAAGTGATCCCTTTATTTTTTTGAGCAGTGTAGAGTCTCTTCAAACAAATGTAAATGTTGTAAGATCATTGACCATGGTGGACTAAGGAGTATTCGATCTAATACTACTGGGGAAACAATTACTGTAAGTTTAAACAGAGTCTCACATGTAGAATGGATATTGTCATCTATGTAGTGACTTGCAGACGTGGGCTTCAATACGTGGGACGAACTTCCCAGGAATCGAGCGGCCAGATGAATAATCACCGCTATAATGCAAAAAATAGGCAGATTATAGTCTGTCCTGTCATCTCCTGCTGAAGCACAAAAAATGCTTCTGCATCACGGTCACATCACTGGAACATATACCAAAAAGGGCTAATAATAGGAACAAAACATTAAACCATAAGGAGTCCTATTGGATACAGTATGTAGGCTACAAAGTCTCAATCAAAATGAAATAGTTATGTTGACGTGAATGTGTAAGGGTTTGTCATGAATAAGTCGGTCATTTGCGCATGGGTTAATATAATAACAAAAATTAAATATTCTGTTTTTCAGAAAACAAAATTTATTTTCTTGGATTTTGGGGGGAATTTTTTACAAAAATTTTTTTTGGAAAATTTTTTACACATTTTTTTTTAATTTTAGGAAGTTTTGGGGGGAATTTTTTGCAAAAAGTTTTTTTTACTTATTATTTTTTCTTTTTTCTTTTGCTTTTTAATGGGAGGAATTGATTCATGTAGAGATGATAGTAGTATATTTGATAAAGCATTAGAATGAATTATAGCTATAATTATATTTATAATTATACCTATACTTATAATGTTATGTTTGTATGCAACAATGTAAGGATTTAATAGCTCATTTTGGATAGAATACAAGTACTAAACTGTTCTTTTTTGCATATATAAGAAAAATAAGTCTCTTTACATGCTACCATGTAGATATTAGTCAGGGAGGAGAACCCGATTTTGAGTCCTGCCCTGCTAATCCCTTCTAGGAACCCTCATAAATAAGAAAACTTGGAGGTTTTTACATCACTTTATAGTGCTTTTGTATGTTTTTTTTTGTCACCTGATGAAGGCTGCACTGTAAAAATAGCAGCCAAAACGCATTGTACTGTATTTTAAAAATATTTTAAAAATAATTATTTTCCTTTTTTTTGTTTTGAGAAAATAAATGAACTTTTATTAACATTTTTTCACTGGAAGTGGATGCATTCAAAAAATTCTAAGGTGCTTAGTGCCACATTTGCTTGCAGTTTACTTTACCTTTGAATTTTATTTTGTTTGCATTTTAGGAGGTTTAAAACTGTAACTGTAATTTTACATTTTTTCAAGGAAATGAACAAAATAAATTTTTTGGGGGCCTATCCAGGTTTAAAGTGACTTTGAGGGTCCTATCTACTGGAAACCTATAAAAGTGATACCATTTTAAAAACAGCACACCTTCACATATCGAAAACTGCTGTCAGGTAGTTTAGTAACCCGTCAGGTGATTTTCAGGAATTAATGTAAAGTGACATGACAGAAATTAAAAATTGTATTTCAATCACCTATAGGTCATTAACTTCTGAACAGGCCACTGTAGCCAGGAGGCTGTAAGGCCGCTATTTGGCTGTGAATTGCCATGGCAAATATCAGGACCACGCAATCATGATCTCTGGGTGCCGATGTGGTTAAATAGGAAGCCTCCACACTCTGTTAAAAATTTATATGATGTAATCACTTTTGACAGTAGCATCTAAGGGATTAATCAGATATGGACCATGTGAACGCTGTTCGTGGCTAATGCAGCAAGTTGTCAGCTATAGTGGACAGCCGGCAGCTGCTGGATTGTCACCTGTATGGGGAAGGAAGCTATTCTCTAATATCTCAGGTAAGTAAAAAGACATATTGGCGGTCATTAAGGGGTTAAAACACAAGCACAGGATCTCAGAGAAAGAACCTGTGAAAGGGGATACAGTAATTGCATACTGAAAAAGGGGTGTGAGAGGGTGTGGAATATATCTAGTGATGTCCTTTTATATCAAAATTCCGACCAAAGAAAAAAACAGGAAGTGAATAAGTATGATTTATAACTACATTCAGCAATTAGTGGTATCAAGTGTAACAAATCATGTAAAAACACTGGTGCATTTTACAGAGCAACCCCATTCTTACAAAAAATCTGCAGATCGATTATGACTGCAAAGTGAAGCAAAAATTTAAAGGCAATGCTAGTCCTAGTCATTGTGTCCCTCTTTCTACCAATTTCTTCAACACCGTGAGCAAACCATGAGGAAGACTTCTATGTGGCACCTTTAAGTCAAGCCTTAATGTTGTCCGCACCAAGTTCTTTAACAATGCTGAGCAGTTTAAAATATTTGAAATTTGCAACCACATTACCTGTACCACAAGAGCAGTCATCTACCATGCTGAGTGCCACTGTGGCAAGATCTATGTGGGAATGACTACAACGGAACTCAAGGCAAGGACTAGGGAACATGTACGTGATAAATAGAAGACTAAAACAAGCACAGACCTGAGTTCCCTCAAAACAGTACCAATGCATTTTAACCTGTACTATCAGAGTGATGCCAGAGCTCTTAAAGTAAATGGTATTGATAAATTGCATTTAACTAATAGAGGGAGTGATATTGGTAAAAAAAAATATCGAGATTGGAAACCGAATTGACTTAAAGATTGGGTACCGTTACACCTGGGGGCCTCAATGAATACTTTGGCTTTGATGCCTTCCTGTAGGGTATCTTTTATGGGTGTCTTTATAACAGCGTTTTCATTATTATTTTATTAATTCTTAATTTTAACTGTTCTATTTATCGCTTTAGACTAATAACAATCTATTGACCATATACGAGTGAGATTCTTCGTTCTCCACATGGATCCTTGATGGCAGTATCCCGGAAGCTGTTTCCTGACCGTTCTGGATTTGATAATTGCCTTCTGTGGCAAAGCCTATCATTTTTACTACCTTCTCCATGATCTTACACATGCTGCTATTGTCTTCCTGATGTCCATATCCCGTGACTTGGTAGACTTTGCCAGATCCTGTACGCATTGGTGGAGGAAACTGTTTTAGTTTTTGGTATCCTAAATAGGCCCGTCTCTTACAGCTTTTTGGATGATGACAAGACTATACAGTGGGGAAAAAAGTATTTAGTCAGCCACCAATTGTGCAAGTTCTCCCACTTAAAAAGATGAGAGAGGCCTGTAATTGACATCATAGGTAGACGACAACTATGAGAGTCAAAATGAGAAAACAAATACAGAAAATCACATTCTCTGATTTGGCAAGATTTATTTTGCAAATTATTGTGGGAAATAAGTATTTGGTCATTAACAAAAGTTCATCTCAATATTTTGTTATATATCCTTTGTTGGCAATGACAGAGGTCAAACATTTTCAGTAAGTCTTCACAAGGTTGGCACACACTGTTGGTTGTAAGTTGGCCCATTCCTCCATGCAATTCTCCTCTAGAGTAGTGATCTTTTGGGCCTGTTGCTGGGCAACATGGACTTTCAACTCCCTCCAAAGGTTTTCTAAGGGGTTGAGATCTGTAGTCTGGCTAGGCCACTCCTGGACCATCATATGTTTCTTACAAAGCTACTCAGTTGTTGCCCTGGTGGTGTGCTTGGGATCATAATCATGCTGAAGGACCCATCCACGTTTCATCTTCAATACCCTTGCTGATTGGAGAAGGTTTGCATTCAAAAATGTGCATTCATTCTTTCATGTACACGGATTAGTCGTCCTAGTCCCTTTGCAGAGAAATATCCCCAAAGCATGATGTTGTCACCCCCATGCTTCACAGTAGGTATGGTGTTCTTTGGATGCAACTCTGCATTCTGTCTCCTGCAAACACAACAAGATTTGTTTCTACAAAACAGTTCTACTTTGGTTTCAACAGACCATATGACATTCTCCCAATACTCTTTTGGATAATCCAAATGCTCTCTAGCAAACTTCAGACAGGCCCAGACATGTACTGGCTTAAGCAGGGGGACACATCTGAAACTGCAAGATCTGAGTCCCTGGCGGTGTAGTGTGTTACTGATGGTAGCCTTTGTTACAGTGGTCCCAGATGTATGCAGGTTATTTACTAGGTTCCCCTGTGTGTGTAAGGTTTTAAACAATTAGCAATATCTGCTGTTATTTTTTGTAGAACCTAGTTTTTCCTGTCGGCCATTTTGTTTTCTGTTCTGCTGTATCTACTTTGCCCTTAACCAGCATGAAGTTCTCAGTTTCAATGTTTCCACCCTGTTCTCTGCCACTTGCCCTTTTAAGCAGCATCAGCTGTTTAATCAGTGCTTCAGAATCAAGTCTGCAGTTTACTTGTCACCTTGCTCCTGGAAGACTTTGACTTATTATCCTAACCACCTTCTACTTCAGATCCTTGGACATGTGTGGACTCAGGAATCTCTCAGCTTACCATCAACATTGGCAAGGGAAGTAGAGAGAACCTTTAACCTGTTTCTGTGACTAGATTGACTTAAGGTTTATTCCTGCCTGTCTTGTATCCTGCCTGCAACTGTGTTAACTCTTACTTGAATGAAGTAATACAAGAACCAGTTAAACAAGCCTGTGTCTTCTGTGTTTCCTGGCACCCAAGCACAAGACTCTATACAGATTGTATTTTATATTTGACAAGATTCTGAAGCCAACGTTAATGTCTGCTGGGTCTGGGAACGCCGAGTCTGCTGTGGACTGTGAATGCCAGATAAACAGTTATACCTTCTGTGATGATAGTGGTTGTGACTTCTCACAACCATTTCAGGTGAGCGCATTCTTTTTTTTTCTCTCAGCCAGGTGTGTTACCACAGGTAAACACTATTGTGCGCCCTTGTTACTCTTCCAGCATTTCTATCTTAAAGGATCTGGGAAGATATTAATTTATACATTCTGTGACGACAGTGGTTGTGACTAGGGTTGAGCGAAACGGGTCAGCCATTTTCAGAAGTCGCCGACTTTTGGCAAAGTCGGGTTTCATGAAACCCGACCTGACCCCTGTGTGGGGTCGGCCATGAGGTCGGTGATCTTCTGAATCTGGTATCGGAATTCCGATACCGAGTTCCGATATGTTTGCAATATCGGAAATTGGTATCGGAATCCATATTTAAGTGTAAAATAAAGAATTAAAATAAAAAATATTGCTATATCTGACGCGCCCTGGTACTAACCGGCAGCCTTCCTGTTAGGGCTAGCGGAACGCACCAAATAATAAGACAGATAGAGTATGGTGCGTTCGCAGCCCGGGGTCCACCGTGCAGAGATGGAACCTGCTGCCAAGTAATGACGGACTATATGGCGGTACTCATAAGTATACACACGTGGGTTAAACTTCACCCAGCGTGAAAGAAGCGATCCTGTTGCGTCACAGGATCGCGGTACCACACATAGAGCGCGAGCAAGTAGTCAGCGAACTCAACCCCAACTAGGATTGAAGTCCGATTAGACCCTTGCTGGCACAACACCGCAACTGGGTGTGTAAAGAAGCCAAACAACAATATTAAGGCACAAGAGTGCATGCGGTGCCGCACTGACGAACGCCACTAACCACCCAGGCTTGGGTAAGGAAAGCACAGAGGAAGTGCACGGCGCCGTACTGGCGGTCACAGCAACTGGACGCTGTAATGTGTGATTCGTGCTGTAGGATAAGTCGGGCGCTAGATAGCAACCATACACCTTCCGTGAACAGACATTCAATAGGGAAGGGGTATCCAAGGACGACTTGCACTCACAACAAACACACGTATGCAAATGTACACTAGCGCATGGCCGTGCGGTCATGCGCAGTTTATATAGTTGCAGCACAGGAAGTGGCCACAGAAACTTTGCCCTTCCAAGACCTGCCAAGAGGACCAATGGAATGTGCTGCAGAGCGTGAGCACATGACCCTCGATCTCCAACGGGAGATCTTGCCCTGGGCATGCTCAGTGTGTGCAGACAAGGACATAGTCCCAGAGAAGTCCGCTCGCTGCTGACAGCACTGGCTTTAATGGCAGAAGCTGAAGAAGCAGCAGTAACTCTCTGTACAGAGTGAGACTGAGCAAGACGCTGGGACCGACCTCCTTGCTGAGCAGACTCCACTGCGGCTTGATAAGAATGGGAGACCGCAGCGGAGATGGCTCGAGATTCCCCCTGTGCAGAAGCGGGAACTTGAGACCTAACATTACCCCCCCTCCTAGGGCCCCCCCCTCCTTGGGCCTCGCTACGCTCGAAGGCAGCAATGAGCTGTGGGGCCCGAATGTTTTCAGCAGGCTCCCATGACCTGTCCTCTGGGCCATAACCCTTCCAGTCCACCAGATAGAACTTTTTTCCGCGTACCACCTTGCACCCCAAAATAGCGTTCACCTCGTAATCGTCCGTAGACGAACCCGATGTCCCGGCAGATGACTCGGAAAACCGGGACATGTATACGGGTTTCAAGAGGGACACATGAAAGGTGTCGGTGATACCCAAGCGTGGAGGAAGAGCCAAACGGTAGACCACAGGATTAACCCGTTCGAGAACCTTGAAGGGACCCAAGTAGCGAGGAGCAAACTTAGTGGACTCAACTCGCAGCCTGATGTTACGGGCAGAGAGCCACACCAAGTCGCCAGGAGCAAAGGTCGGAGCGGGGCGCCGATGAACATCGGCGGAGGACCTCATTCTCTCCTTGGAGGCCCGAATGGCATCCTGCGTGCGGTCCCAAATGTCCCGTGCCTCCACAGCCCAGTCTGCCACCCTGGAGTCAGCAGAAGACACAGGCATGGGCACAGGAACACGCGGATGCTGGCCGTAATTTAGGAGGAATGGAGTCTGACCGGTGGAGTCGGCTACGGCATTGTTAAGTGCAAACTCTGCCCACAGTAGCAAGGATGCCCAGTCATCCTGCCTGGCAGAAACAAAATGTCGTAAATATGTGACCAAGGTCTGGTTGGCCCTCTCTACCAACCCATTCGTCTCGGGATGATATGCCGAAGAGAGATTCAACTCAATACTGAGTAGACGACAAAGCTCTCTCCAGAATCGAGACGCAAACAGGGGACCCCGGTCACTAACAATTTTGTCTGGCATACCGTGTAGGCGAAAGATATGCTTGACAAACAAGACAGCCAACGCCCATGCAGAAGGTAGCCGTGGAAGAGGCACCAAGTGCACCATTTTGGAAAAATAGTCGGTGATCACCCAGATAATGGTGCAGTTACGAGACTTGGGTAAGCCCACCACAAAGTCCATCCCGACCATCTCCCAGGGCCTGTCCGCCACCGGCAGAGGATAAAGCAAACCAGCTGGCCGTTGCCGAGGAGTCTTGTTCTTGGCGCAAGAGACACACGCCCAAACATACTCTGCGACATCACGAGCCATATGCGGCCACCAGTATGTCCTCGCCAGTAACTCAGATGTCCTTTTGGTACCAAAATGTCCACCCACCCTGGACGAGTGTGCCCAAGAGAGAACCTCCGGTCGCAAACTGGATGGTACAAAAGTTTTGCCCGGAGGCACAGACTCTAGCGAAACTGGGGCCACAGTTCTCAAGCTCTCGGTGGGGACAATAAGCCGAGGCTCCTCCTCCTCCTCCGCAGATGACACAACGGAGCGAGAGAGAGCGTCGGCCCGAATGTTCCTCTCCCCAGAAAGAAAATGGAGGGTTAAATGAAACCGGGAGAAGAATAAGGACCATCTGGCCTGGCGAGAATTCAACCGCTGGGCTGTCTGCAGGTACACCAAATTTTTATGGTCTGTGAAGACTTGGAAGGGAAAACGTGCTCCCTCCAAGAGATGTCTCCACTCCAAGAAAGCCAACTTCATGGCTAGCAACTCCCTGTCCCCGATGGAATAATTCCTCTCTGCTGGTGAGAAGGTCTTGGAGAAAAAGAAGCAAGGATGCTTCCGACCTTGAGCATCCTTTTGGAAGAGGACTGCTCCAGCACCAACAGAAGAGGCATCCACCTCCATGATAAATGGCTTATCAACATCGGGGCGATGTAGGATGGGAGCGCTAGCGAAGTGTGACTTTATAGAGTTAAAGGCCTTGGAGACCTCCTCAGACCACAATTTGGGATTCGCCCCCTTCTTGGTGAGGGCAACCAAGGGAGCTACCAAAGTTGAGAAGTGCGGAATGAACTGGCGATAATAATTAATTAACCCCATAAAGCGCTGCACCGCTTTAAGAGAATGGGATTCCTGCCAGTCCATCACAGCCTGTAGTTTGGCAGGATCCATAGCCAATCCCTGGGCAGAGATGATGTAGCCTAGGAAAGGTAAGGACTCCTGCTCAAACATACACTTCTCCAACTTGGCATAGAGGGAGTTTGCCCGTAGGAGGTCGAAGACTTTGCAAACATCTCTCCGGTGGGAGTCAATATCTGGAGAGTAGATGAGAATATCATCCAGATAGACTACGACCGAGGTGGAAAGCATATCCCGGAAGATATCGTTCACAAAGTCTTGGAAAACGGCTGGGGCATTACAGAGCCCGAAGGGCATCACCAGATATTCATAGTGCCCATCCCTGTTGTTAAAAGCCATCTTCCATTCGTCCCCCTCACGGATGCGAATCAGGTTGTAAGCACCCCGCAGATCTAGTTTAGTAAATACCCTTGCTCCCCGAAGCCTATCGAAGAGCTCAGATATCAAGGGCAAAGGATACTTATTTTTAACGGTGATGGCATTAAGACCCCTGTAGTCTATGCATGGACGCAATTCCCCATTCTTCTTCTGCACGAAGAAGAACCCTGCCCCAGCAGGTGACACTGACTTCCTAATGAATCCTCTTGCCAGATTTTCCTGGATGTACTGTGACATTGCCTCCATCTCCAGGAGAGATAGCGGATAGACTCGACCCCGGGGAGGCTCAGCACCAGGCAAGAGATCAATAGGACAGTCATAGGGGCGATGGGGCGGAAGGATCTCCGCCGCCTTTTTGGAGAACACGTCTGCATAAGACCAATACTGCTTGGGGAGAGAGGAAAGATCTGCGGGTACCTCTGTAGTAGCAACCTGAACGCACTCCCTCTGACACCTACCCCCACAAGATTCGCCCCATCCCAGGATTCTGCCAGAGGACCACTCGATATGAGGAGAGTGGTACCGTAGCCATGGTATTCCCAACAGGACCTCATCAATTCCCTCAGGAATGACGAGCAGAGATATAATCTCCTGATGAGATGGCGACATGGACAGAGTAAAAGGGATGGTCTGGTGTGTTATCTGTGAGGGCAGTGTCGACCCATTCACCACTCGTACCGTTACTGGTTGAGCTAGCATAACCAGAGGTATTGCGTGACGTTGGGCGAAGGCAGAAGACATAAAATTGCCCTCCGCCCCAGAATCCACGCAAAGCTCTACCGAGTGGGAGAATTAGCCTATAGTAATTGTCCCCTTAAAGGACAATTTAGAGGCAAACGTCGCCGTGTCTAGTGTACCTCCACCTACTACCACTAGACGCTGACGTTTCCTCGACCGCTGAGAACATCTGGTGGCTAGATGTCCTGACTGCTGGCAAACATGACAGACCTTGAGTGCACAAGCGGTCCGGGACTTAGGTCCCGCTTGAGACACTTCCCTGGCCTCATGTGACTCAGGAACCAGGACCGGAGATTCCAGAGGTTTGGCGAAGGTAGGAGCCAGCCGAAACCTCTGCCTACACTGGGCTCGCTCTAACCTCCGCTCGTTAAAACGGAGGTCAATTCGAGTAGAGACAGTTATTAACTCCTCCAGTGTGGCAGGAATCTCCCTAGTGGCCAGAGCGTCCTTATCGTGGTCAGCCAGGCCCCTCCAAAATATGGGGATAAGAGCTTTATCTGACCAATCCAGCTCAGAAGCTAAAGTGCGGAATTGGACGGCAAAATGACTGACCAAGGACTCACCCTGAGTTAATGCCAGCAGTTGGAGCGCAGTATCATGGGTGACTTGAGGTCCTAAAAAGACCTGTTTCAGAGTGCTCAGAAACAGCGGAGCACTCTGCACCACATGATCGCCACGCTCCCACAGCGGCGTAGCCCATTCCAACGCCCTGTCCGACAAGAGAGACACTATAAATCCCACCTTAGCCCGCTCTGTGGGAAAACGTGCAGCCAGGAGCTCGAGGTGAATAGAGCACTGACTCACAAATCCCCTACAAAATTTGCTATCACCAGAAAATTTCTCTGGCAGCGGGAGGCGAGAAAATGTCGGAGCAGGGGTGGCAATGGACAGGGTTGCTGCAGCCACGCTAGCAGCCTGTACAGCAACTGCGGTAACATCCACAGCTGAGGTTGCGCTCTCAAGAGCCGCCAACCTACCCTCCAGCTGCTGGATATACCGCAAGGATTGCTGTTTGTCCGTCATTACTAGCCAGACCCTGGCGCTAGTGTAATGTTAGGGCTAGCGGAACGCACCAAATAATAAGACAGATAGAGTATGGTGCGTTCGCAGCCCGGGGTCCACCGTGCAGAGATGGAACCTGCTGCCAAGTAATGACGGACTATATGGCGGTACTCATAAGTATGCACACGTGGGTTAAACTTCACCCAGCATGAAAGAAGCGATCCTGTTGCGTCACAGGATCGCGGTACCGCACATAGAGCGCGAGCAAGTAGTCAGCGAACTCAACCCCAACTAGGATTGAAGTCCGATTAGACCCTTGCTGGCACAACACAGCAACTGGGTGTGTAAAGAAGCCAAACAACAATATTAAGGCACAAGAGTGCATGCGGTGCCGCACTGACGAACGCCACTAACCACCCAGGCTTGGGTAAGGAAAGCACAGAGGAAGTGCACGGCGCCGTACTGGCGGTCACAGCAACTGGACGCTGTAATGTGTGATTCGTGCTGTAGGATAAGTCGGGCGCTAGATAGCAACCATACACCTTCCGCGAACAGACATTCAATAGGGAAGGGGTATCCAAGGACGACTTGCACTCACAACAAACACACGTATGCAAATGTACACTAGCGCATGGCCGTGCAGTCATGCGCAGTTTATATAGTTGCAGCACAGGAAGTGGCCACAGAAACTTTGCCCTTCCAAGACCTGCCAAGAGGACCAATGGAATGTGCTGCAGAGCCTGAGCACATGACCCTCGATCTCCAACGGGAGATCTTGCCCTGGGCATGCTCAGTGTGTGCAGACAAGGACTTAGTCCCAGAGAAGTCCGCTCGCTGCTGACCAGCACTGGCTTTAATGGCAGAAGCTGAAGAAGCAGCAGTAACTCTCTGTACAGAGTGAGACTGAGCAAGACGCTGGGACCGACGTCCTTGCTGAGCAGACTCCACTGCGGCTGGATAAGAATGGGAGACCGCAGCGGAGATGGCTCGAGATTCCCCCTGTGCAGAAGCGGGCACTCGAGACCTAACACTTCCTTCCTTAGAATCAGTGCGCGAAGGGCCTTAGATGACGTCGCGGCTTGTGATTGGTCGCGCGACCACCCATGTGACCGCTCACGCGACCAATCACAAGCCGCGACGTCACCGAAGGTCCTTCAAGCGCTGATTCTTAGGAAGGAAGGCTGCTGGAAAGAAGCAGGGCGCGTCCGAGGGTGAGTATATACCTAATAGTTTCCTCTCCTTCAGACCCTGGGAACCATAGTAACCCATTGCACTGCATTGGGTTTCGTGTTTCGGCCGACCCCAACCCCGACTTTTCTATAGGATCGGCCGATTTCACTCGACCCGACTTTTGAGAAAGTAGGGTTTCGTGAAACCCGACCTGATCCTATAAAAGTAAAAGTCGCTCAACCCTAGTTGTGACTTCTCACAACCATTTCAGGTGAGCGCATTCCCTTTTTTCTGGGAAGATGGAGGCTCGTGTAAAAGATTTATGTGGAGTTACTGATAAGATTCTTGTGGATATTCAGGCTTTAAAGACCAGCTTTGCAAGCCAGCAAGATCTTAATAATCACAACTTGCAAGTTTTCGGACAAAATACGCAGGAATTGCGAACCAGGATTGAGGCTCTGGAAGAACGAGTCCTGGCACCATCCACATCCCCGGGTTCTGGGTTTCCAAAATCGCCATCTTTCCATTTTGGCGGTGAACGGGAAAAATTTAGGGGATTTATTAATCAATGCAAACTGTTTTTCTCTGCTCATGCTTCACAATTTCTCTCTGAACGATCCAAGGTACTAACCATAATCATGCTGCTCTCCAACAAAGCTCTGATGTGGGCAAACTCCCTGATTGATACTGAGGATGAATGTCTAAATAATCTTGAAGCTTTCATTTCAGCTATGGGGCAGGTTTTTGATGACCCAAACCGAGGTGCAACAGATGAAGCAGCCATGTTGGCTTTGCGCCATGGTAAGCGCTCAGTAGCTGAATATGCCTTGGATTTCAGGAGATGGGCTCTCGATACCAATTGGGACAGTTCCGCAAAAAAATCAATTTTCCGTAAAGGGTTGTCTCCAATGATTAAAGACGAACTTGCTCGTGCCGACCCTCCCACCGCGTTAGGAGACTTTATTAACTACTGCATCCGTAGTGATGCCTGTCTTACTGAACGCAGACAGGAGAGATGGTCTGAAATTAATCGTCCTAATCATTTCCTGCCTTCCTCCCCAGCTAAGGAGTCTGTGAGCCGGACCACATGGGAACCAGAACCTGAACCAATGCAGGTGGACTCCTTACAGAGGTGGGTGAGTGATGCCCGCAAGGAACATCGACTAAAAGAAAATCTATGTTTCTATTGTGGTAAGTCAGGGCACTTCATTACAAGCTGCCCCAACCGTTCTCGTAAAACTGCTGCAGCAGTCATACACTGTCAGTGCTGCGAAAGGGGATCTGTTAAATCCGAATCTCAAGTTCTAGGGAGATCTGCAGCTATAGATACTGACTTCTCGGACTTAAACTCCATTATTTTAGAGCCTGATGATTGTATAAATGCAGCAATTTTTCAAGTTTCCCCAACAGTATCCCAGTTGAGCTGTAAGAAGAACAACTCTCATTGCTCCCTCTCCATCAAACTCTGGGTTGACTCGGTATGGGTTTGTAGCTCTGCTATGATTGATTCAAGGGCAAGTGGCAATTTTATGGACATCTCTTTTGCCCAGAAACATGGGATACATCCCATGAAAAAGGCTACTCCTGTACAGATGGAGACTGTGGATGGTTCCATGTTCAACTCTGGACCAGTGGATCAGGAGACGGAACCCTTGAAGGTGTTCATGGGTAAAGATCATCAAGAGAGATTGTCTTTTATGCTTATCGCTTCTCCCCATTTTCCCATCATTTTAGGGTTGCCATGGCTGCAGGCTCAGAACCCTACAATTAACTGGGAGACCAAGGAGCTGCACTTCCCGGAGAAACAGATAGGTCCAGAAGTTGCAGCTTGTGCTGTTCCTGAGGAATCCTCCACGCTTTCAGAGCTACCAGCTACGTACCATGAGTATGCCGACGTATGTGACAAGAGGAACGCTGATCAGCTTCCCCCTCATCATCCATATGATTGTCCAATTGAACTCTTGCCAGGAGCAGGTATACCCTTTGGTAAGATCTACCCTTTGGCAGGGCCCGAGCTAAAGGCTTTGAAGGACTATATTGATGAGAATTTAGCCAAAGGCTTCATACACCACTCCTCATCTCCTGCAGGTGCACCCATCTTCTTTGTGAAGAAGAAAGATGGATCTCTCAGACCCTGCATATATTACCGGGAGCTTAATAAGGTTACTATCAGAAACCAATACCCACTGCCTTTGATCCCTGAGTTATTGGAGAGAGTACGGCATGCCAAGATTTTTTCTAAACTGGATCCCCGTGGGGTCTATAATTTGGTCAGTATTAGACCTGGGGATGAATGGAAGACCGCATTCAGATCACGTTATGGACATTTTGAATACTTAGTCATGCCGTTCGGTCTATGTAATGCCCCAGCAACTTTCCAACATTTAGTGAACGACATTTTCAGGGATCTTTTGGATACTTTTGTAGTGATTTATTTAGATGATATTTTGATTTTTTTCTAACTCTACAGAGAAACATCATGGACACGTGAAGTTGGTCTTTGAACGTCTACGACAGAATCATCTTTATATCAAACTTGAAAAATGCGAATTCCATCAGACCGAGATTCAATTTTTGGGGTATGTAATGTCATCACGACGAATTTGTATGGATGAAAGTAAGACCCAAGCCATCAAGAACTGGCCAGTTCAGAAGAATGTGAAGGAAGTACAGCGCGTCATCGGGTTTGCCAATTTCTACAGGCATTTTATTAGGAACTTTTCTGAGGTAGTGTCTCCTATCATGCAACTTACCCATAAAAGATCTATCTTCACCTGGACTCCTCAAGCCCAAGAAGCGTTTTCTCACCTGAAGAGTAAATTTACCACAGCACCTATCCTAGTGCATCCCAACCCTGAACTGGCCTTCATAGTAGAGGAGGATGCCTCTGACTGTGCCATCGGAGCTATACTCTCCCAGATAACAGGTGAGAAGAATGTTTTGCATCCCTGTGCTTTTTTTTCACAGCGGTTGTCTGCAGCAGAAAAGAAACGTGGGCAATAGAGAATTGTTGGCCATCATTGCTGCCTTCAAGGAATGGAGACATCATCTTCAGGGAACTGCACAGCAGATAGTCGTCCTGACAGACCATCGCAATCTTTAATTTATCAGATCAGCTAAGTGCCTGACTCCTCGCCTCCTCGTCTTTTCTTGAATCAATTCAATTTTGTAATCTCTTATAGGCCAAGGTCGTGCAATGGAAAAGCAGATGCACTTTCTAGGATCTATTCAACTGAGACCTCTCCACTCACTACTTCTAAGACTATTCTTCCGGATTCCAGGTTCCTGGGAGTGATTCACAATCAAGACCTACTTAATGACATCAAGGAGGCACACCATTCGGATTCCTTTCTGGCACAACCTCCTAGGGATGTAAGTCTTGTTTATAAGAATGGTGTGTGGTTTCAAGGCCAACATTTGTATATACCTGAAACGGTCAGACTGAGAGTACTACAACTCATCCGCGACTCTAAAATAGCGGGACATAGAGGAGTCCTAAAGACTCAAGAATTCCTTTCTCGTTTCTTTTGGTGGCCCACTTATAGAAAAGATGTTCTAAATTATGTCTCTTCATGTGAAGTGTGTGCGAGATGCAAGACACCACGTTCTTCACCGACGGATCTATTACAACCCCTACCCACCCCATCCCGCCATGGGGATCCATTTCCATGGATTTCATTGTGGAGTTGCCAACCTTGCAAGGGAAAAACACCATTTTGGTGGTGGTGGATCGTTTGACAAAGGCAGCTCACTTTATTCCTTGTAGCGGCTTACTCACTGCTAAACAGACCGCAGATTTAATAATTCAAGAGGTGTTTTGTTTGCATGGACTACAGGATGGGGTCATTTCTGATTGAGGGGTGCAATTCACTTCAAGGTTTTGGTAGAACTTCTGTGCCGCATTGGACATTAAAGTAAATCTTTCTTCTGCCTTTCATCCTCAGACTAATGGCCAGACAGAACAGACCAACCAGACCCTGAAGCAGTATCTCCGCTGCTTTATCTGCCACCTACAGGATGATTGGGTGGATTTACTTCCTTTTCCTGAATTTTCTTATAATAACGCTCAGAGTGCCTCCACTAAGCAGTCTCCTTTTTATGCTAATCTAGGTTATCATCCTAACATACTTCTTCGATTTCCTATAGATACGCCTCTGCCAGCTGTGGCCGACAGAATCTCTTCCCTACAACGGAATGTTGATCTTCTAAAAGAGAATCTGGAATCAGCTTAGGAGAAATATAAGAGAGCAGCTGATAAATTTTGTAAACCCGCACCAGCCTTCAAGGTAGGAGACTTGGTCTGGCTGTCAACCAAGAACCTTAAGTTAAGGATTCCATCATCCAAATTGGGACATAAGAACATTGGTCCCTACAGGATCAGTAAGATTGTAAGTGCCGTGGCTTGTTGTATTTGTCTGCCCAGAACCATGAGAATTCACCCTGTTTTTCATGTTTCCCTACTAAAGGTAGCAGTACCCAATATGTTTCCTGGACGTTCTTCTCCTCATCCTGACCCAGTGCTGATTGATGGTCAGGAGGAATTTGTAGTGGAAAAGATTCTGGATTCTAGGTTGCATAGAAATCAGCTACAATACCTGATTAAGTGGCAAGGCTACTTAGTTGAAGACAACTCATGGGAACCGGTTGATAACATTAATTCTCCTCGCTTACTTTGCCAGTTCAATCATTGGTACCTAGACAAGCCGGGTCTGGGGTCATCCGGAGGCTGTCCCTAAGGGGGGAGTAATGTAAGGTTTTAGACAATTTGCTATATCTGCTGTTATTTTTTGTAGAACCTAGTTTTTCCTGTCGGCCATTTTGCTTTCTGTTCTGCTGTATCTACTTTGCCCTTAACCAGCATGGAGTTCTCAGTTTCAATGTTTCCGCCCTGTTCTCTGCCACTTGGCCTTTTAAGCAGCATCAGCTGTTTAATCAGTGCTTCAGAATCAAGTCTGCAGTTGACTTGTCACCTTGCTCCTGGAAGACTTTGACTTATTATCCTAACCCCCTTCTACTTCAGATCCTTGGACATGTGTGGACTCAGGAATCTCTCAGCTTACCATCAACATTGGCAAGGGAAGTAGAGAGAGAAACTTTAACCTGTTTCTGTGACTAGATGGACTTAAGGTTTATTCCTGCCTGTCTTGTATCCTGCCTGCAACTGTGTTAACCCTTACTTGTATGAAGAAATACAAGAACTATTTAAACAAGCCTGTGTCTTCTGTGTTTCCTGGCACCCAAGCACAAGACTCTATACAGACTGTATTTTATATTTGACAGTGTGGTACTGGGATTTTTGCTCACTGTTCTTCTGATCATTTTGATCCCATGGGGTGAGATCTTGTATGAAGCCCCAGATCAAGGGAGATTATCACTGGTCTTGTATGTCTTCCATTTTCTTATTATTGCTCCCACAGTTGATTTCATCACACCAAGCTGCTTGCCTATTGCAGATTCAGTGTTCCCAGCTTTGTGCAGGGCTGCAATTTTGTTTCTGTTGTCCTTCGACAGCTCTTTGGTCTTGATCATAGTGGAGTTTGGAGTGTGACTGTTTGAGGTTGTGGACAGGTGTCCTTTAAACTGATTACAAGTTTAAACAGGTGCCATTACTACAGGTAATGAGTGGAGGACAGAGGAGACTCTTAAAGAAGAAGTTACAGGACTGTGAGAGCTAGAAATCTTGCATGTGTTTAGGTGACCAAATACTTATTTCCACTATAATTTGCAAAATAAATCTTGCCAAATCAGACAAGGTGGTTTTCTGGATTTGTTTTCTCATTTTGACTCTCATAGTTGTGGTCTGCCTATGATGTCAATTACAGGCCTCTCTCATCTTTTTAAGTGGGAAAACTTGCACAATTGGTGGCTGACTAAATGCTTTTTTCCCACTGTATGTGACAATAGTCAATTTTTGAACAACCAAATTTCTACCCTGTAACAGGCAAATTTTCTTTTTTATTTCAAACAAACAAAATTTCACAGAAACCATGATCTAGAGTATACAATATATGACAATAGTCAATTTTGGAACAACCAAATTTCTACACCTGTAGCAGGACAATTTTTGGTTTTATTTCAAACCAAAGAAATTTTACCCAAAGCACGTTCTACAGTTTATGTGACAATAGTCAATTTTTGGAACAAAAATATTTTGTGAAATGTACCAGGCCAAGCATTTTTTTTAAATGTAACCTACCGTAACACAAGGCATTTAAACTCTATGAATGACTAATTAAATCCAGAAAAAAACTTTGAACTTAAAATTTTGAACTTTTTGAAAGTGTAGGTAAAACTGTCACGGATCCAGTGGCGTAGGAAGGGGGGTGCGGGGGGGGGGCGGTCCGCCCCGGGCGGCACAATGCGGGGGGCGGCCGGCGCTGCAGGAGAAGAAAAAAAAAAAAAAGACGCCCCTTTAAATCTTCGGGCGGCGCCGTCCGCCGCCACGACCAGGGCCAGCTCCCCCCACCACCGGACCCCGCCCCCCGCTCTATACTCACCTCTCCTGGTTCCTGCGGCGCCGGCAGCTGCAGCGTCCTCTGACTCTGCGACGTCTCAGAGCAGAGGGCGCGATGACGTCACTACTGTGCGCGCCGCTCTGCCTCTCTGTCCTGAGCGTCGCAGAGCCGGAGAGACGCTGACTGCACCGGACCTGCGCTAGGAACGGGAGAGGTGAGGATTTTACTTTTTTTTTTTTTCTTTATGTCTGACTGTCTGGGGCTGGGGCAATGCTGGAGACCATGGGGCAGATTGCTGGACACACTGGGGCAGTACTGGAGACCATGGGGCAGATTGCTGGACACACTGGGGCAATACTGGAGACCATGGGGCAGATTGCTGGACACACTGGGGCAATACATGAGACCATGGGGCAGATTGCTGGACACACTGGGGCAATACATGAGACCATGGGGCAGATTGCTGGACACACTGGGGCAATACAGGAGACTATTGGGCAGATTGCTGGACACACTGGGGCAATACTGGAGACCATGGGGCAGATTGCTGGACACACTGGGGCAATACATGAGACCATGGGGCAGATTGCTGGACACACTGGGGCAATACATGAGACCATGGGGCAGATTGCTGGACACACTGGGGCAATACAGGAGACTATGGGGCAGATTGCTGGACACACTGGGGCAATACTGGAGACCATGGGGCAGATTGCTGGACACACTGGGGCAATACAGGAGACCATGTGGCAGAATGCTGGACACACTGGGGCAATACAGGAGACCATGTGGCAGAATGCTGGACACACTGGGGCAATACAGGAGACCATGTGGCAGAATGCTGGACACACTGGGGCAATACAGGAGACCATGGGGCAGATTGCTGGACACACTGGGGCAATACTGGAGACCCTGGGGCAGATTTCTGGACACATTGAGGCAATGCTGGAGACCCTGGGGCAGACTTCTGGACACTGGGGCAGATTGCTGGACACACTGGAGGTAATATGCTGGACACACTGGGGCAATGCTGGACACTGGGGGTAATATGCTGGACACACTGGGGCAGCCTGCTGGACACACTGGGGAAAGGCTGGACACTGGGGCAGATTGCTGGACACACTGGGGGTAATATGCTGGACACACTGGGGCAATGCTGGACACTGGGGGTAATATGCTGGACACACTGGGGCAGACTGCTGGACACACTGGGGAAAGGCTGGACACTGGGGCAGATTGCTGGACACACTGGGGGTAATATGCTGGACACACTGGGGCAATGCTGGACACTGGGGGTAATATGCTGGACACACTGGGGCAGACTGCTGGACACACTGGGGAAAGGCTGGACACTGGGGCAGATTGCTGGACACACTGGGGGCAGTGCTGGACATACTGGGGCAGATTGCTGGACACACTGGGGGTAATATGCTGGACACACTGGGGCAGATTGCTGGACAACATAGGGGTAATATGCTGGACACACTGGGGCAGATTGCTGGACAACATGGGGGTAATATGCTGGACACACTGGGGGCAGGACTTGAGGCATGGGCAGAATGTAGATACGGGGCATGATTGGAGACACGGGGCAGGATTGGATCATGGGGCAGGACGGATACGATGGAGGCTGGTGGGGCAGGATGTGGAGATCATATGGGGTAGAATGGATACTCATGAGGGCAGGATGCGAGAACATATGGCTGGAGCCAGGAATGAGAAACGGGGCCAGGGTGGGGAATATTATTACCATAGGGGCTAATTAAGGGATATTATTACTGCAGTGATGTATTTATTTTATTTTTTGAGTATACTGTTTTAAATAGGGGGGCGGTCCTGTTACTGTGCAGAGTGACACTATATCACCTTTTTTTCTTCATGTGATGTAATGTAGAAGTTGTGAAAAATTAAGTAATGTGTTCTGCAAGCGGAGCTCGAGATAACTGTGTTATTTCCTGCAGAAACGAGTCCTGGCTGGAAGGAATGATGGCGGTCTGTGCTGGATGAAAGATGAAGGACTTCACCTAGAGACGTCACTGGTGAGTCAGTGTTACCTATACACTGACACTATACACTGTATACTACATAGAGGTCCTGTGTATAATGTCACCAGTGATCTCTGTATTACCTCTACACAGACACTGCATACTAAGTACAGATCTCCTGTGAATACTGGCACTTATGGTGATAGTATTGTGGTTTTTTTTTTATTACTGATCAGTATTGTAGTATTCAGTCACTATGTGGTGGTAATATGTGGTCTGGAAATGGTGTTGTGGTATTTGTCCCTTGTATGTAGTATTATTCGGTCACTATGTGGCCTGGTCATGGTGTGGTGGTATTAAGTCACAGGTGTGGCATGTGGGGGTGACACCATTAGGCCCAGTTTAAGGTCTACAAAACAGGAAAACCGTTTTTGGTAACCTTTGTGTGTATTGAGCCGGGGGGGGGGGGTTGGGGGGCGCCAAACTCGGGAACAGCCCCGGGCGGCAAAAGCTCTAGCTACGCCTCTGCACGGATCCACTCCTTAGTGTGTTTGTGGTGCAGTTGCTGACATCTCGGCCATCCAATCTGGTATAAGGGTGTGTTGAAGCTGTCAGTACTTTAATTGACAGCTTGGCCATCCAATCTTGTACAGAGTCATGGTGAGCTGTCAGTGTTTTGATTGACAGCTCAACTATCCATCCTAAGACTGGGAGGCGTCGGCTGGTAATGGCCATTCTGCTTAACTGAGCTGTGTCTCCCAGACCTCTGCCAGAGGTACCTTCAGGATTGTGCTCCTGTGCCTTGAGTCTCGTATGCTTCATATTTTGTTGCCTGACCTTGGACTTTATTTCAACCACTTTTCAGTTTAACCCCTTCTGATCTGATCCCTTATCAGGCCTGTACTCTAACCTGGAAATCTACCTGTCTCTTCCTTCTGTTTATGACGCACACTCCTTGCTTCTGACCTTGGACTTCTTCACTATTCTGACTCATGGCTTGGCCGTGAGAAGTGACTAGCATAAAATAAATGCTTTGCAGAAAGTGCAATGCCATAAAAATATTATATAAGGAGTGTAGTGCAGTTATCCTCTTCAGGTAACCTCTTCCTCCTCTCCTTCCTCGGGAGTCTGGGAAGACTGCCTTCACCTGCTTCCTTGAGCCCAATTTCCAGGTTCCTGAGCTGTAAGGGACCTAGCTTCAGGTGGTGCTGGAGCCCCCGACATATAAAAATGGGCAACAGCCCCCTGTGCCATTTTTATGATTGTCTGCTCCTGCATAGGAGGTGGTTAACCCCAATGACAGTACAATATTTTGATGGTGGAAGCCCTGCCTCAAGCCGCATAGAGAAGCATCTTCCAGGCCTATTTATTTCTCAATAAGGTTCATCCTGCTTCATTCATTCTCAGTTCACACCCACCGCATACCTGTTATCGCAGTGGGTGTGATTCGAGAATGAAGGAAGCAGGATTAACCCTTTTTGAGAAATGAATGGGCCTGGAAGATTCTTCTCTATGCAGCTTGAGAGAGGTCATCGCATTTCTCCAGCCCTGTTCCTGGCTCGCCTTTTTGTTTCTTCCGACCAGCCTAGGCCCCACAGTCTGTTCACTAGTTGCTGGATCCTTGCTCTCTCATCTACAGTCACCATGAACTCCAGTGGTGAAGGCTGCGGGTCTCGGTGGTTCCGGGGAAAGTGGCTGGTTCTGGACCACAGGTTACTGCCACCTTCTCTGTCGGCCCAAGTTTTGAATGTAATTATTATTATTACAAAGGCTTTGCAAAAAGAGCAAATGCTGGAAAAATTATTAGGAAGGTCATCCATAGACCCCTGAAAGGCAACAACAATGGTAGGACTCATTAAAATATTTTTTAAAGTGTAATTGCTGTACTCCGCCTGCTTCTTTTCTTCCTTCCTTGGGAGGCTGGGGAATTGTCTCCATCTGCTCCCTGACTCCCTGCTAACACCCTTGCACCTCTCCAGTCCATCCTTAACTCTGCTGCCCGACTAATCCATCTCTCTCCTCGCTACTCCTCCGCTTCCCCCCTCTGCAAATCTCTTCACTGGCTCCCATTCCCTCAGCGTATCCAGTTCAAATTGCTAATACTGACCTACAAAGCCATCCACAACCTGTCTCCTCCATATATCTCTGAACTAATCTCTCGATATCTTCCCTCACGTGATCTCCGGTCCTCCCAAGACTTCCTTCTGTCCTCCACACTTATTCGCTCCTCATCCAATCGCCTCCAAGACTTCTCCCGAATATCCCCCATCCTCTGGAACTCTCTGCCCCAACACGTCCGACTATCAACCACAGTCGGATCCTTCAGACAGAACCTGAAAACTCATCTCTTCAGGAAAGCCTACAGCCTGCACTGACACCGCTGCTGCCTCATCACTATCGAAGCTACCGCCTCACCAACACCGGAGCTACCGCCTCAACAACACCGGAGCTACCGCCTCACCAACACCGGAGCTCCTGCAACCCTCAACCTACTGTCTCCTTCCCCATAATCCTGTAGAATGTAAGCCCGCAAGGGCAGGGTCCTCGCCCCTCTGTATCAGTCCATCATTGTTAGTTTGTTTACTGTATGTGATATTTGTAACTTGTATGTAACCCCTTCTCATGTACAGCACCATGGAATCAATGGTGCTATATAAATAAATAATAATAATAATAATAATCTGCTTCATGGAGCCTGATTCCCAGGTGCCTTGGCTGTAAGTTATCCGGCTGCCAGAGTCCCCAACATATAGTAATGGTTGACAGCTCCCTGTGTCACCTGCACCATCGCCTGCCACCGCATAAGAGTTGGGGAACAAAAGGACAGGCCGATCTTTCAAGGATGGTAGTAACCCCAATTTTAGATGCCTCAAGGAGCCTTTCCCAGGTTCATTCAATCCTCAAGAAGGTTTATCCTGCTTCTTATCTTCTTGGATCACACCCACCGCATACCAGCGATGTTGCCTCACCATTTTGAGGAATGTGACCCTGGTTCTAGCTGTCATATCTTGTAGCCTTTGAGGCAAGTGTTTGATGGATCCTCATCTCCGCTGCCGGTTGTACATAGCGACCTGCCCCTGGGATGCTAACTGTTGGTACTTTGCAGATGGAGGCCCGCTAGAATTTCTCCAGCCCTGATCTTGGCTCGCCTCCTTGTCTCTTTTGACCAGCCTAGGTCCCTCAGTACGCTCATTAGTTCCTGCATCCTGGATCTCCCATCAACAGCACACAAGAGCCTCAGCGATGAAGGCTGTGACCAGGGTTCAGACCTGGCATTGGGCCTTGGTGGTTCCAGGAAAGCGACCTTTTCTGGACTAATGGCTCCTGCCACATCCTCTGTCGCGCCTCCTTCTTCTGGCCCTGATATTCCTCCGGTCACTTCCTCTTGAGTCTCACATTATTGTGACATCTTTGTCTCCCACAGAACACATAATACTCTGTGGATGAGTAATTGAATACATAAAAACTTTTCAAAGCATTTCTGGACAGTTATATAAAACTGAAATGTACCACAGACCACATAATAGTATATGGATGAGCAACTGAATACAGAAAAATGTTTAAATGCTTTTTGGAAATGTTATATAACACCAAAATGTACCACAGACCACATAAGAGTATATGGATGAGTGATTGAATACAGAAAAAATGTTTCAACTTTTTGGGGAATGTTATATAACATAGAAATGTACCCCAGACCACATAATAGTATATGGATGAGTAATTGAATCCAGAGAAATATTTCAACTCTTTTTTGGGAGTGTTATGTAACACAGAATTTAATCGAAAAGCACCTAATACTCTATAGATGAGTATTTTTGTCCTGCCCTTTCATAACCCCTGATGATGTCACATGGCCAGCCAATCACAATAATGCTACTATCAAGATGGCTATGGCATTACAGTGACTCACAGGCATTCCCCGTATTATTGTTGGCTGTGTAATAGGTGCCAAACATTCAGGTCGAGGATTCAAATTTGAAATTGAACACTAGCTAGTACTCACTGAGTGCCGAACACATTCGAGCACATAGACAGTTGAGTGATATACAAGTATCACCATGCACGTTTGCTCATCCCAAAGCTAATGCAGATCATTAGTAGCTAATTAATTGACATTACCTTTATATACTCACCTATGCTCCTGATATGACAGGCCCCCTTATGAAATAAGGGTGAAACGCTCATTGGGGAGCCAGGACCACATGTGTTCACTATCTGCCACACCACAACACGTAAGTATTATACTAATATCATATTTTGATAGCCTTATCTCTTCACTAGGGGTGATACACATATATAGCAGTATATTTGCATTCACTTGTGATCTTAGGAAGAGTTTTACATTTTACATACATACACTCTCATTTGTTTGTTCTGTTTATTTTCTCTGGATAGGCATGTCCTCCATTTTTGTCAGAATGCTTTGCTATTTTTTCAGCATCCTGTTATGGAAAGGCTAATTATTTTGCCATATATTAGTCAAAAGCATATGCATTTATCTATGTTGTTCTCCAATGGGTTATCCTGTTTTTAATTCCTGTTTTATTGTGTATCTATCGTTTCAATAAAAATTATATTTAATGAGACCTATATTCACCATTTGTTTCTTGTGTTGGTAGTTTGTAACAAACTGGGCCAGTTCCAGGCACTGTTCTAATCTGCTGAGCTAGAAATTTATGGTATCAAGACTCAAGATATCTCATAATTACACAGTCTAGATACAAGTGAACCTGGCTTTTCCTGTTTGCTAGAGGACATCAGATTGGCTCAATAGCAGATAAAATATCTAATCCATCATGTCAAAAATACTTTAGCTGTTGCTACTGCTTCTACTGCCTTGGCAACTGATAGCACTAATGCTGGCACTGGTGTGGGAATATGGGGTCTGTAGGGAGCGAAGAGGTGTCTCCTGGCCAGCTGTGATATTGTCATTCATCTGCTCAGAAAAAGCTTCAATGAGCAAGTAACACAGTTTATCCATTGTTTTACGTCTATTTAAACTTCCTTGAAGAAGCTGGAAAACATTTTCACATTTTCCTTTCATAGCTAGGGTCCAAAAGTATGGATATGCAATAATCATTACTGTGTTTGATGGTAACAATACACCTGTCATCCCACCAGCATTTTGGCAGAAACCTAGCCATGCTAACCAGGATGGCAAGGGCCCTCCCATTGGTTCAATTTTATCACCGTGCTGTGAAGGTTAATTGTCATGGCCAGCATCATCATAATATAATTTTGACTTTCTTGTCCCCTACCTGTGCAATCTCAATGTTTGTTTTAACATTCACCTTCTGCTGCTCTCCCTCTGTTAGGAGTCGAGTTTCCTCTGCTGCACAGGGGGAATCTCGATCCGTGTCTGCTGCGGTCTCCCATTCAGTATCCGGCCGCAGTGGGCTCTGCTCAGTGGAGACGTCGCTCCCAGCGTCTCGCTGGGGCTGATTCGGTGCATAGGGTCACTACTGCCTTTTCTGGCTTTCCTATGGTACCCTGCACTGATCTGCGTCGAGCGAGCCTCTCTGGGACTAAGTCCTTGTTTACTCACGCTGAGCATGCCCAGGGCAGGGTCTCCCATTGGAGATCGAGGGCCACATGTTCGGTCACATGCTCAGGTGCTGCAGTACATTCCATTGGTCCTTCTGGAAGGTCCTGAAAGGGCAAAACATGTTCAGGTACTGCAGCACTTTCCATTGGTCCTTCTGGAAGGTCCTGAAAGGGCAAAAACTTCAGTAGCAGCTTCCTGTGCTGCAACTATGTAAACTGCGCATGACCGCACGGCCATGCGCTAGTATCGTCTTATGCTATATGCTTTGCGCCAATGTGGTCATGTGTTTGAATGTGTTCAGGGACCCGGCTGAAATAAGCCCCTAGAATGCTGGCATCTCCGGCGAGGAGTTTTGTATGCATGCATGACCACTCACTGCTCACATCTGGGTAGTTGGCCTGTGCCTCTGTGAAAGTCTAACAGGGCACAGAGCTTTCCTCTCGCGGTTACTCTGTGAAGCTAACAGAGTTGGTATATACCGCCATATAGAGCCGCCATTATTTAGCAGCAGGTGCTTTCCTGCACGGTGGATCCCGGGTTGCGAACACACCAATTCCATTTAATAAATTATATATTTGGTGCGTTCCGCCAACCCTAACAGTATACTAGCGCCAGGATCTGGCTAAGTAATGGCGGATGAACAGCGATTGCAGTGGTACATCCAGCTGCTGGAGGGCCGGTTGGCGTCTCTTGAGCGTGCAACCTCGGCGGTGGATGTTACCGCAATAGCTGTTCAGGCTGCTAGCGTGGCTGCAGCAGCTTTACCCACTGCCACCTCTGTTCCGACCCTATCTCACCTTCCTTTGCCTGAGAGATACTCTGGGGACAGTAAGTCCTGTAGGGGTTTCGTGAGCCAATGTGGTATACACCTCGAGCTTCTGGCTGCACGTTTCCCTACTGAGCGGGCAAAGGTGGGATTCATAATCTCTCTCCTGTCGGACAGAGCGTTGGAGTGGGCTACGCCGCTGTGGGAGCGCAACGATCATGTGGTGCGGAGTGTTCCTAGGTTTCTGGACACTCTGAAACAGGTCTTTTTAGGACCTCAAGTCACCCATGATACAGCGCTCCAACTGCTGGCTTTGACTCAGGGTTCAACCATGGTCAGCCATTTTGCTGTTCACTTCCGGACATTAGCGTCTGAGTTGGAATGGCCAGATAAAACCCTCATTCCCGTATTTTGGAGGGGGCTGGCTGACCATGTGAAGGACGCTTTGGCCACTAGGGAGATTCCCGCCACACTGGAGGAGCTCATAGCCATATCTACTCGTATTGACCTCCGTTTTAACGAGCGGAGGTTGGAGCGAGCCCAGTGTAGGCAGAGGTTTCGGCTGGCTCCCACCTTCGCCAAACCTTTGGAATCTCCAGTCCAGGCATCTGAGTCACATGAGGCCTTAGAGGTGACACGAGCGGGATCCAAGTCTCAGTCTGCCCGTGCACATAAGGTCCGTCATGTTTGCCAGCAGTCAGGACACCTTGCCTCCAAGGGTCCTCAGCGGTCGGGGAAACGTCAGCGTCTAGTGGCAGTTGGAGGAGGTACACTAGACACGGCGACGTTTGCCTCAAAGTTGTCCTTCAAGGGGACAATTACCATAGGCCCATCCACTCTTATGGTCGAGCTATGCGTGGATTCTGGGGCAGAGGGTAACTTTATGTCTTCCGCTTTTGCCCAGCGTCACGCAATACCCTTGGTGATGCTCGCCAAGCCGGTAACCGTTCGAGTGGTAAATGGGTCAACACTACCTTCACAGATTACCCACCAAACCATTCCTTTCACGCTATCTGTGTCTCCATCACATCAGGAGATAATCTCCCTATTAGTCATTCCTGAGGGAATTGATGAGGTCCTGTTGGGGATACCATGGCTTTGCTACCATTCTCCTCATATTGAGTGGTCCTCTGGGAGAATTTTGGGTTGGAGTAAATCTTGCGAGGGTAGATGTCTGAGGGAGTGCGTTCAGGTTGCTACTACACAGGTACCCGCAGATCTTTCCTCTCTCCCCAAGCACTATTGGCCCTATGCAGACGTGTTCTCCAAAAGAGCTGTGGAGACCCTTCCGCCTCACCGCCCCTATGACTGTCCTATTGACCTCTTGCCTGGTGTTGAGCCTCCCCGGGGTCGAGTCTATCCGTTATCTCTCCCGGAGACGGAGGCAATGTCCCAGTACATCCAGGAGAATCTGGCAAGAGGATTCATTAGGAAGTCAGTGTCACCAGCAGGGGCAGGGTTCTTCTTCGTACAGAAGAAGACTGGAGACTTACGTCCATGCATAGACTACAGGGGTCTTAACGCCATCACCGTTAAGAACAAGTACCCACTACCCCTGATATCTGAGCTGTTTGATAGGCTACGGGGAGCGAGGGTATTTACAAAGTTAGATCTGCGGGGTGCTTACAACCTGATTCACATCCGTGAGGGGGATGAATGGAAGACGGCTTTTAACACCAGGGATGGGCACTATGAATATCTGGTGATGCCCTTCAGGCTCTGTAATGCCCCAGCCGTTTTCCAAGACTTTGTGAACGACATCTTCCGGGATATGCTCACCACCTCGGTCGTAGTCTATCTGGATGATATTCTCATCTTCTCTCCAGATATTGACTCCCATCGGAGAGATGTTTGCAAAGTCTTCGACCTCTTACGGGCAAGCTCCCTCTACGCCAAGTTGGAGAAGTGTGTCTTTGAGCAGGAGTCCTTGCCTTTCCTTGGTTATATCATCTCTGCCCAGGGTTTGGCTATGGATCCTGCCAAGCTACAGGCTGTAATGGACTGGCAGGAACCCCATTCTCTTAAAGCGGTGCAGCGCTTTATGGGGTTCATTAATTACTATCGCCAGTTCATTCCACACTTCTCAACTTTGGTAGCTCCCTTGGTTGCCCTCACCAAGAAGGGAGCAAATCCCAAGTTGTGGTCAGAGGAGGTCTCCAAAGCCTTTCTCTCGATCAAGTCACACTTCGCTAGCGCTCCCATCCTACATCGCCCCGATGTTGATAAGCCATTTATCTTGGAGGTGGATGCCTCATCCGTTGGTGCTGGAGCAGTCCTTTTCCAAAAGGATGCTCAAGGTCGGAAGCATCCTTGCTTCTTCTTCTCCAAGACCTTCACACCAGCGGAGAGGAATTATTCCATCGGGGACAGGGAGTTGCTGGCCATGAAGTTGGCTTTTTCGGAGTGGAGACATCTCTTGGAGGGAGCTCGCTTTCCCTTCCAAGTCTTCACTGACCACAAGAACTTGGTGTATCTGCAAACGGCCCAGCGGCTGAATTCTCGCCAGGCTAGATGGTCCCTGTTCTTCTCCCGCTTCCATTTTACTCTCCATTTCCTCTCCGGGGAGAAGAACGTTCGTGCTGACGCTCTCTCCCGTTCCGTGGTGTCATCGGAGGAGGAGGAGGAGCCTCGGCTTATTGTCCCTTCTGAGAGCCTGAGAACTGTTGCTCCGGTTTTGCTAGAGTCTGTGCCCCCGGGCAAGACTTTCGAACCAGCTAACTTGCAACCGGAGGTTCTCTCTTGGGCTCACTCCTCCAGAGTGGGTGGGCATTTTGGGACCAAGAGGACATCTGAGCTTCTGGCGAGAACATACTGGTGGCCGCATATGGTCCGAGATGTCAAGGACTATATTCAGGGGTGCGTTTCTTGCACCCAGAAACGGTCTCCTCGGCAACGGCCTGCTGGGTTGCTTTACCCTCTACCGGTGGCAGACAGGCCCTGGGAGATGGTTGGGATGGACTTTGTGGTGGGTCTACCCAAGTCGCGTGGCTGCTCCATTATTTGGGTTGTCACCGACCATTTCTCCAAGATGGTGCATTTGGTGCCACTTCCTCGGTTACCCTCAGCACGGGCCTTGGCGGTGTTGTTCATTAAACACGTTTTCCGTTTGCATGGTATGCCTGATAAGATTGTCAGCGATCGGGGTCCCCAGTTCGCATCTCGGTTTTGGAGAGAGCTCTGCCGTTTACTCAGCATAGAGTTAAACCTCTCCTCTGCATACCATCCCAAGACGAATGGGTTGGTGGAGAGAACCAACCAGACTCTGGTGACATATTTGCGACATTTCGTCTCTGCTAGGCAGGATGACTGGGCATCTTTGCTACCTGAACAACGCCGTAGCCGATTCCACTGGTCAAACTCCTTTTCTCCTTAATTACGGCCAGCATCCGCGTGTCCCTGTGCCCATGCACGTGTCATCCACCGATTCTAGGGTGGCAGACTGGGCGGTGGAGGCACGTGACATCTGGGACCGCACACAGGATGCCATCCGGGCCTCCAAGGAGAGAATGAGGGTTTCAGCTGATACACACCGGCGCCCCGCTCCGGTCTTTGCTCCTGGCGACTTAGTGTGGCTCTCCGCCCGTAACATCAGGCTGCGAGTTGAGTCCACTAAGTTTGCTCCTCGCTACATTGGCCCGTTTAAGGTTCTGGAACAGGTCAACCCTGTGGTCTACCGTTTGGCTATTCCTCCACGCCTTGGTATCACCGATACTTTCCACGTTTCCCTCTTAAAGCCCGTTCATTTGTCCTGGTTTTCCGAGTCATCTGCTGGGACATCGGGTTCATCCACGGATGAGTTTGAGGTGAATGCTATTGTGGGGTGCAAGGTGGTACGTGGCAAAAAATTTTATCTGGTGGACTGGAAGGGTCACGGCCCAGAGGATAGAACCTGGGAGCCTGTGGAGCACATTCGGGCTCCGCTGCTTATCGCAGCTTTTGAGCGTAGCGAGGCTCAGGGAGGGGGGCCCTAGGGGGGGGGGTAATGTTAGGAGTCGAGTTTCCTCTGCAGCACAGGGGGAATCTCGATCCGTGTCTGCTGCGGTCTCCCATTCGGTATCGGCCGCAGTGGGCTCTGCTCAGCGGAGACGTCGCTCCCAGCATCTCGCTGGGGCTGATTCGGTGCATAGGGTCACTACTGCCTTTTCTGGCTTTCCTATGGTACCCTGCACTGATCTGCGTCGAGCGAGCCTCTCTGGGACTAAGTCCTTGTTTACTCACACTGAGCATGCCCAGGGCAGGGTCTCCCATTGGAGATCGAGGGCCACATGTTCGGTCACATGCTCAGGTGCTGCAGTACATTCCATTGGTCCTTCTGGAAGGTCCTGAAAGGGCAAAACATGCTCAGGTACTGCAGCACTTTCCATTGGTCCTTCTGGAAGGTCCTGAAAGGGCAAAAACTTCAGTAGCAGCTTCCTGTGCTGCAACTATATAAACTGCGCATGACCGCACGGCTATGCGCTAGTATCGTCTTATGCTATATGCTTTGCGCCAATGTGGTCATGTGTTTGAATGTGTTCAGGGACCCGGCTGAAATAAGCCCCTAGAATGCTGGCACCTCCGGCGAGGAGATTGTGTTTAAGTGTGTTCAGGGACCCGGCTGAAATAAGCCCCTAGAATGCTGGCATCTCCGGCGAGGAGTTTTGTATGCATGCATGACCACTCACTGCTCACATCTGGGTAGTTGGCCTGTGCCTCTGTGAAAGTCTAACAGGGCACAGAGCTTTCCTCTCGCGGTTACTCTGTGAAGCTAACAGAGTTGGTATATACCGCCATATAGAGCCGCCATTATTTAGCAGCAGGTGCTTTCCTGCAGGGTGGATCCCGGGTTGCGAACGCACTAATTCCATTTAATAAATTATATATTTGGTGCGTTCCGCCAACCCTAACACCCTCCTCCTGTTTTCTCTCCTCTTCGTCCACATCCAATAGCAGGTCATAAGGACCTTGAGGGTCCCCAACAGAGACAGGGTGTAAATGAACATATATATGTTGCTTTGCCTCCTTCATCCCATTTGGGATGATATGATTGACTCCATTGTTGTCATTACAGATAAATTTGTTGAAGAGCTTCATCCCTAATTAACTGCAATAGTGGATTTTAAAAGAAACCCATGCTCAAGTTTGTCTGTGGCATGATATAGTCCATCTCTGCTTTAAGTTGCTAGTGTAGATGCTCCAAAATATGCAGCATAGAAATTCCAGTCGGTTGCAATGTTCAGGCAGTACTTTAGCAGACTATTCTGTTTTTGCAAGGCAGGTGGTCATGCTTCAACACATAAGAATGATTAAAATGAGCTTACAGTATCATGATCATGGCCACCACCTTCCTCATGCTGGTATATTTCTGAAAGAAATGTTGCATACAATTTTTTGGGATGTGTACCATGCAGGAAGTGTGAGTTACTTTGCTTTAGTATGAGAAAACTAGAATGTTCTGATCATTGTTGGTCATAACAATTCCCAGGTTCAGTCAACTGTGATCCAGCCAGCATGAGATTTGTTGCTTGACGCACAGAAGCAGATCATCTGTTGCATGTCTTTTGCTCCAAATGCTTCTGAACTGTAAAATCTTTTGGCATCACTTTATCTTGAATGAATAAAATGAATGAGTGCGTGGAATCAATGCCATGCCATCTGGTTGTTAGGAGTAAAAGATAGTTAAGAATGATCTGGAGGAGGTGTAGACAGAGACAAATAACTACTACCTAGTGGGTGAAACATAAATATCGGGCAGTCAAAGAGGCTTCACAACATGCCCAGTTGTGGTGGTGTTTCGCTGCCATTCAAAACATTCATCCATTTGGCCGTAAATCATCTGGTGTCAATGTGCAAAAGAACTCCCACACACCAGAAGCCCAAATGTACGAATCATCACCACTATCACTGGAGCTTTTAGGAACTATTGAGCCTCCTTAGGCAACAGCATAGAATGCATCAGCTGCTCCAGAGCTGACTGCAAAACTAGCTGATATTGCCCTACAGGATCTATTGGCTGCAAGTGTCTTGCTTTCATTTTTGACAAGTACAACACCCTCCCCCACTGATGACATCACCTCATTAGCATCCCAATCTATTTTTCAAGTCTTGACCATCACAAACTCATCATCCCCGTCATCCCTTATTAGGTTGATAGTTGTCTAACTAAATGCAAACCGGATGGAATAGCATGCTGCTGCAAGATGCTGTGGTAGCCATGCAGGTTCAGTATGCCTTCAATTTTGAATAAATCCCCAACAGTGTCACCAGAAGAGCTTCCCCACACCATCACACCTCCTCCTCCATGCTTCACGGTGGGAACCAGGCATGTAGAGTCCATCCGTTCACCTTATCTGCGTCGCACAAAGACACGGTGTTTGGAATCAAAGATCTCAAATTTTGACTCATCAGACCAAAGCACAGATTTCCACTGGTCTAATGTCCATTCCTTGTGTTCTTTAGCCCAAACAAGTCTCTTCTGCTTGTTGCCTGTCCTTAGCAGTGGTTTCCTAGCAGCTATTTTACCATGAACGCCTGCTGCACAAAGTCTCCTCTTAACAGTTGTTGTAGAGATGTGTCTGCTGCTAGACCTCTGTGTGGCATTGACCTGGTCTCTAATCTGAGCTGCTGTTAACCTGCGATTTGTGAGGCTGGTGACTCGGATAAACTTATCCTCAGAAGCAGAGGTGACTCTTGGTCTTCCTTTCCTTGGGCGGTCCTTATGTGAGCCAGTTTCTTTGTAGCGCTTGGTGGTTTTTGCACTGCACTTGGGGACACTTTCAAAGTTTTCCCAATTTTTCGGACTGACTGGCCTTCATTTCTTAAAGTAATTATGGCCACTCACTTTTCTTTACTTAGCTGCTTTTTTCTTGCCATAATACAAATTCTAACAGTCTATTCATTAGGACTATCAGCTGCGTATCCACCAGACTTCTGCACAACAAAACTGATGGTCCCAACCCCATTTATAAGGCAAGAAATCCCACTTATTACACCTGACAGGGCACACCTGTGAAGTGAAAACCATTCCCGGTGACTACCTCTTGAAGCTCATCAAGAGAATGCCAAAAGTGTGCAAAGCAGTCATCAAAGCAAAAGGTGGCTAGAACCTAATGAAGAACCTAGAATGAAAGACATATTTTCAGTTGTATCACACTTTTTTGTATATAATTCCACATGTGTTAATGCATAGCTTTGATACCTTCAGTGTGAATATACAATTTTCATAGTCATGAAAATACAGAAAAATCTTTAAATGAGAAGGTGTGTCCAAACCTTTGGTCTGATCTGTATATATTACATTTGCCCTTCCCTTGTTCCCTGTTAGTCCTCTTGCCAAAGGCAAAGGGAGCCAATTTTGACCTACGTTTGATACTAGTATTGTTGGGACTCACACATTTTTTACATGGCATGTTTTTTTTCTCTCACTATTTCAAGTCCGCAGGTGTCACTTTTTCATTTAACCAATATTTTGGAAATATATCTAATGTTTGCATTATTTACACACAAAAAAATCCACACTTTTTAAATAAAAGAAATAACCATAAATAATAAATATTGTGCATGCGATGGCCAGAAAGGCCAGTGCAACACCATCATCCCCATATTATAGTTGCGACGTGTATGTGTCTCCAAATTGACAATTTAACCTTCCTCTAGTGTTAGCTTTCTGTTACTCTTTCTTAAGTTAACGGGTCAGTTTTGACCTGTGTCTTAATTCACCCCTAGGATACCCTAAAAACAATTATTTATGATCCAATTTGTTTCTTACCTCTTAGTTACCTTGTTGGTGTTTCTCTTCCATGGAAGGATTGATTTTAATATTTTTGTTGTGGCCCCCTGGGCATTTTATTTGAGAGCATACCCTTCATTTTCAATATAAAAATATTGTCAAATGAAACTCAAGAGAATAATATAAACTTTAAAAAGTTTGTTATATTACCTGACTATTACTGAAGGGTTTCAGAACACATTTCTTAAATGTAAAAAAAAAAAAATAAATTAAAAAAAAAAAAAAAAAAAAAATATATATATATATATATATATATATATATATATATATATATATATATATATATATTATTAACTCTAGTAACATCTATGGTGTTAGGGGTCAATTTTGACCCATATCTAACTACTTTATGAAAAAGGCAAAAAACAGATTTTTTTTTATAGAACTTTAATACAAATAAAAGATGAAAATTATCTTAACATTAATAGCAATAATAATAAAAAGTAGCTTTTCTAGGTCAAACAAACAAACAAACAAACAACAATCAATCAAGCAAATCAAATCAACAGAAATCAAGTACTAGTTTTTAGATGCATTAGTATTTAGATGCATGTGTGGCAAAAAGTGACACTTTTTGTGTGTTCTTTGCAGAGGTATTTTTTACAGGCAAAGCACGATATGTTTGTCTTTCTGTCCTTGTTGCTAGTGCAGACCTGATACCTCTTTCTTTTAGAATCAGGTGGTCTCACTGGGGTTTTGGCTGTTGTGGTTGATGTTGAGGCAGGCCTGGTTGAGGAGGATGCTGGTGATGATGCTCTTTGTGTTGCTGTGGGTGTGGACGAAGCACTTGTTAAGCTCTGGAGTAGGGTTGAGCGAAACGGGTCGAACATTTTCAAAAGTCGCCGACTTTTGGCGAAGTCGAGTTTCATGAAACCCGATCCGACCCCTGTGCGTGGTCG
The DNA here is from genome assembly GCF_032444005.1 of Ranitomeya imitator. Lineage (NCBI taxonomy): Eukaryota > Metazoa > Chordata > Amphibia > Anura > Dendrobatidae > Ranitomeya > Ranitomeya imitator. The sequence continues at coordinate 234,147,340 of NC_091287.1, read as the reverse complement.
GCCATGCGGTACGCGACTTTCGCGCCAAAGTCGCGTTTCAATGACGCGAAAAGCGCCATTTCTCAGCCAATGAAGGTAAACGCAGAGTGTGGGCAGCGTGATGACATAGGTCCTGGTCCCCACCATCTTAGAGAAGGGCATTGCAGTGATTGGCTTGCTGTCTGCGGCGTCACAGGGGCTATAAAGGGGAGTTCCCGCCGACCGCCATGTTACTGCTGCTGATCTGAGCTTAGGGAGAGGTTGCTGCCGCTTCGTCAGAAGCAGGGATAGCGTTAGGCAGGGTCCATTAACCACAAAACCGCTTGTGCTGTAGCGATTTCCACTGCCCAACACCACCTTCGGTGTGCAGGGACAGTGGAAGCTCCTTTTTTTTGTTTTTTTCCTCAGCGCTGTAGCTCATTGGGCTGCCCTAGAAGGCTCCCTGATAGCTGCATTGCTGTGTGTACGCCGCTGTGCAAACCAACTGCTTTTTTCAAAGCACAAATCCTCTTGTTCCTTCCTTTCTGCACAGCTATCTTGTTTGTTTGTCCACACTTTTTATTTAATTTGTGCATCAGTCCACTCCTTATTGCTGCCTGCCATATCTGGCTGAGATTACTGCAGGGAGATAGTAATTGAAAGACAGTTCCTTTTTTTTTTTTTTTTTTTTTTGTGGGAGATTAAGATTGACATTTCTGCTAGAGTGCCATCTCTGTCTGTGTCATCTCTCACTCAGTGGGCCATAGAAAGCCTATTTATTTTTTTGCTTGATTTGGGTTCCAAAATCTACCAGAAAAAATCACAACATCAATCAGTGGGAGAAAAATATTGGCCTCAGGGCTTGTGTGCCACTCCTTACTCCTGTGTGTGCCATCTCTCACTCAGTGGGCCATAGAAAGCCTATTAATTTTTTTGCTTGATTTGGGTTCTAAATTCTACCTGAAAAAATCAATAAATCAATCAGTGGGAGATTAATATTGGCCTTTGGGCTTGTGTGCCAGTCCTAAGCGTGCCATCTCTCTCTCTCTCAGATAGTGGGCCATAGAAAGCCTATTTTTTTATTATTTTATTGGGTTTATAAATTTTCCCTGGAAAAAAAAAAAAGTGGGAGATTAATATTGGCCTCTGGGCTTGTGTGCCAGTCCTGAGCGTGCCATCTCTCTCACAAATAGTGGGCCATAGAAAGCCTATTTATTTTTTTGGTTGATTTCGGTTCATAATTCTACCTGAAAAAATCAATCAATCAATCAGTGGGAGATTAATATTGGCCTTTGGGCTTGTGTGCCAGTCCTAAGCGTGCCATCTCTCTCTCTCAGATAGTGGGCCATAGAAAGCCTATTTATTTTTTTTTTTTTTATTGGGTTTATAAATTTTCCCTGGAAAAAAAAAAAAAATGGGAGATTAATATTGGCCTCTGGGCTTGTGTGCCAGTCCTGAGCGTGCCATCTCTCTCACAAATAGTGGGCCATAGAAAGCCTATTTATTTTTTTGGTTGATTTGGGTTCATAATTCTACCTGAAAAAATCAATCAATCAATCAGTGGGAGAAAAATATTGGCCTCAGGGCTTGTGTGCCACTCCTTACTCCTGTGTGTGCCATCTCTCACTCAGTGGGCCATAGAAAGCCTATTAATTTTTTTGCTTGATTTGGGTTCTAAATTCTACCTGAAAAATCATTAAATCAATCAGTGGGAGATTAATATTGGCCTTTGGGCTTGTGTGCCAGTCCTAAGCGTGCCATCTCTCTCTCTCTCTCAGATAGTGGGCCATAGAAAGCCTATTTTTTTATTATTTTATTGGGTTTATAAATTTTCCCTGGAAAAAAAAAAAGTGGGAGATTAATATTGGCCTCTGGGCTTGTGTGCCAGTCCTGAGCGTGCCATCTCTCTCACAAATAGTGGGCCATAGAAAGCCTATTTATTTTTTGGTTGATTTGGGTTCATAATTCTACCTGAAAAAATCAATCAATCAATCAGTGGGAGATTAATATTGGGCTTTGGGCTTGTGTGCCAGTCCTAAGCGTGCCATCTCTCTCTCTCAGATAGTGGGCCATAGAAAGCCTATTTATTATTATTTTTTTATTGGGTTTATAAATTTTCCCATGAAAAAAAAAAAATGGGAGATTAATATTGGCCTCTGGGCTTGTGTGCCAGTCCTGAGCGTGCCATCTCTCTCACAAATAGTGGGCCATAGAAAGCCTATTAATTTTTTTGCTTGATTTGGGTTCCAAAATCTACCAAAAAAAATCACTAAATCAATCAGTGGGAGATTAATATTGGCCTCTGGGCTTGTGTGCCACTCCTGACTCCTGTGTGCGTCATCTGTCACTCAGTGGGCCCTAGAAAGCCTATTTTTTGTTTTATTTGTTTTCTAAATTCTCCCTGAAACAATCATTTTATTTTCTTTGGTTTCTAAATTATTCCTGAAAAAAATCATTTTTTTTGTATTTTTTTTTCTCTCAAGTCTCCCTGAAAAAAAAAAAAAAAAAAAAATCTGTGGGAGATTCATATTGCCCCTTCTGCTTGTGTGCCAGTCTTGACTCCTGGGTGTGCCATCTCTCTCTCTCTCCCCAATTATGGGCCATAGAAAGCCTATTAATTTTTTTGCTTGATTTGGGTTCCAAAATCTACCAAAAAAATCACTAAATCAATCAGTGGGAGATTAATATTGGCCTCTGGGCTTGTGTGCCACTCCTGACTCCGGTGTGCGTCATCTGTCACTCAGTGGGCCCTAGAAAGCCTATTTTTTGTTTTATTTGTTTTCTAAATTCTCCCTGAAACAATCATTTTATTTTCTTTGGTTTCTAAATTATTCCTGAAAAAAATCATTTTTTTTGTATTTTTTTTTCTCTCAAGTCTCCCTGAAAAAAAAAAAAAAAAAAAAATCTGTGGGAGATTCATATTGCCCCTTCTGCTTGTGTGCCAGTCTTGACTCCTGGGTGTGCCATCTCTCTCTCTCTCCCCAATTGTGGGCCATAGAAAGCCTATTAATTTTTTTGCTTGATTTGGGTTCCAAAATCTACCAAAAAAAATCACTAAATCAATCAGTGGGAGATTAATATTGGCCTCTGGGCTTGTGTGCCACTCCTGACTCCTGTGTGCGTCATCTGTCACTCAGTGGGCCCTAGAAAGCCTATTTTTTGTTTTATTTGTTTTCTAAATTCTCCCTGAAACAATCATTTTATTTTCTTTGGTTTCTAAATTATTCCTGAAAAAAATCATTTTTTTTGTATTTTTTTTTCTCTCAAGTCTCCCTGAAAAAAAAAAAAAAAAAAAATCTGTGGGAGATTCATATTGCCCCTTCTGCTTGTGTGCCAGTCTTGACTCCTGGGTGTGCCATCTCTCTCTCTCTCCCCAATTGTGGGCCATAGAAAGCCTATTAATTTTTTTGCTTGATTTGGGTTCCAAAATCTACCAAAAAAAATCACTAAATCAATCAGTGGGAGATTAATATTGGCCTCTGGGCTTGTGTGCCACTCCTGACTCCTGTGTGCGTCATCTGTCACTCAGTGGGCCCTAGAAAGCCTATTTTTTGTTTTATTTGTTTTCTAAATTCTCCCTGAAACAATCATTTTATTTTCTTTGGTTTCTAAATTATTCCTGAAAAAAATCATTTTTTTTGTATTTTTTTTTCTCTCAAGTCTCCCTGAAAAAAAAAAAAAAAAAAAAATCTGTGGGAGATTCATATTGCCCCTTCTGCTTGTGTGCCAGTCTTGACTCCTGGGTGTGCCATCTCTCTCTCTCTCCCCAATTGTGGGCCATAGAAAGCCTATTAATTTTTTTGCTTGATTTGGGTTCCAAAATCTACCAAAAAAAATCACTAAATCAATCAGTGGGAGATTAATATTGGCCTCTGGGCTTGTGTGCCACTCCTGACTCCTGTGTGCGTCATCTGTCACTCAGTGGGCCCTAGAAAGCCTATTTTTTGTTTTATTTGTTTTCTAAATTCTCCCTGAAACAATCATTTTATTTTCTTTGGTTTCTAAATTATTCCTGAAAAAAATCATTTTTTTTGTATTTTTTTTTCTCTCAAGTCTCCCTGAAAAAAAAAAAAAAAAAAAAATCTGTGGGAGATTCATATTGCCCCTTCTGCTTGTGTGCCAGTCTTGACTCCTGGGTGTGCCATCTCTCTCTCTCTCCCCAATTGTGGGCCATAGAAAGCCTATTAATTTTTTTGCTTGATTTGGGTTCCAAAATCTACCAAAAAAAATCACTAAATCAATCAGTGGGAGATTAATATTGGCCTCTGGGCTTGTGTGCCACTCCTGACTCCTGTGTGCGTCATCTGTCACTCAGTGGGCCCTAGAAAGCCTATTTTTTGTTTTATTTGTTTTCAAAATTCTCCCTGAAACAATCATTTTATTTTCTTTGGTTTCTAAATTATTCCTGAAAAAAATCATTTTTTTTGTATTTTTTTTCTCTCAAGTCTCCCTGAAAAAAAAAAAAAAAAATCTGTGGGAGATTCATATTGCCCCTTCTGCTTGTGTGCCAGTCTTGACTCCTGGGTGTGCCATCTCTCTCTCCCCAATTGTGGGCCATAGAAAGCCTATTAATTTTTTTGCTTGATTTGGGTTCCAAAATCTACCAAAAAAAATAACTAAATCAATCGGTGGGAGATTAATATTGGCCTCTGGGCTTGTGTGCCACTCCTGACTCCTGTGTGCGTCCTCTCTCACTCAGTGGGCCCTACAAAGCCTTTTTTTTTTTTTTTTTCCTAAATTCTCCCTGAAACAATCATTTCATTTTATTTGTTTTATAAATTCTTCTGTAAAAAATAATTTTTTTTTAATTTTTTTTTTTCTGAAGTCTCCCTTTTAAAAAAAACAAACACAAATCAGTGGGAGATAAATATTTACATTTGCGCTTCAGTGACAGTCCTGCGTGTGTGCCATCTCATTTGTTGCCAACAACAACAGAGTGTGTAACATTGTGGCTGATTTTCGTTGTGGTCTCACCCACCTGTAAAGGGGTAGCTAAATCATCAGAGAAAAGAAAAAAAAAGTTGAATTCCAGCTCCTTAAAACATGACGTTTATTGTATCCAAATAAAAAATCCAAATGTCCATGGTGTGCAACCTCCCACCGGTAAGTGCCTGGGATGACAGAGATAAACGGCCGTTTATCTCTGTCATCCCAGGCACTTACCGGTGGGAGGTTGCACACCATGGACATTTGGATTTTTTATTTGGATACAATAAACGTCATGTTTTAAGGAGCTGGAATTCAACTTTTTTTTTCTTTTCTCTGATGATTGGATCGTCTTCCTGCAGCGGAGTTCCGTGCACCTGCGGTGATTTACCGGTGAGCTGGCTACAAACTCTTTTTCTCTTTGTAGCTAAATCATACTGAAGTTATAGCTCACCGTGTAAGTTGTGTGACAGCAACAAATACCGTTCGTTTGGTAACGTTTTTAAAACAATGAGGAAGTCTGGTGGAAGAGGTCGTGGCCGGGGGCGTTCATTGTCAGCTGGTAATGAGGGTAGTGGTGGAGCATCAGCTGGTTGTGGGAAAAAAAATATTGCACCTAAGTCTGGAGCTGTGGAGCCAGGTTCGTCGTCTGGCTACACAAGGCCTCGAACGCTCCCTTTTCTGGGAGTAGGAAAACCGCTTTTAAAGCCGGAGCAGCAAGAGCAAGTTTTGGCTTATCTTGCTGACTCAGCCTCTAGCTCTTTTGCCTCCTCTCGTGAAACTGGTAAATGTCAAAGCAGCGCGTCGTTAGTGGATGTTCACGGTCAGGAACAAGTCGCTTCCTTGTCCTCTTCAGCAAAAACAACAACAGAGAAGAATGCAGCAGGCGACACAACGGGTTACTCCATGGAGCTCTTTACACATACCATCCCTGGCTTAGAAAGTGAAGCAGTTAACAGTCCATGCCCATTACAAGTTGAATCTGACATGGAGTGCACTGATGCACAGCCACAGCCAGACTACTATGCTGGTCCTTTGACTCAGACCACAACATTGCCCTTGCAGGGTGCTGATCAAGAATCAGACCCTGATGAGACTATGTTGCCCCATCACGAACGCTATACCACCGACCGACACGGTGACACAGACGAAGTTGCACACGAGCTACAAGAAGAGGTAATAGATGACCCAGTTCTTGACCCCGATTGGCAGCCATTGGGGGAACAGGGTGCAGGCGGCAGCAGTTCTGAAGCGGAGGAGAAGGGGCCGCAGCAGGCATCAACATCGCAGCAGGTTCCATCTGCCGGGCCCGTATCTTGCCCAAAACGCGTGGCAAAGCTAAAACCTGTTGGAGGACAGCGTGGCCATCCGGTTAAAGCTCAGTCTGCAATGCCTGAAAAGGTATCCGATGCTAGAAAGAGTGCAGTCTGGCATTTTTTTAAACAACATCCAATTGATCAGCGCAAAGTCATCTGTCAAAAATGTTCAACTACCTTAAGCAGAGGACAGAATCTGAAAAGTCTCAATACAAGTTGCATGCATAGACATTTAACCACCATGCATTTGCAAGCCTGGACTAACTACCAAACGTCCCTTAAGGTTGTAGCACCCTCGGCCAATGAAGCTAGTCAGCAACGCAACATCCCTTCCGGCAGTGTAGGGCCACCATTTTCCGCACCACCTGCAGTATCTGTGCAGGTTTCTTTGCCAGGCCAAAGCCGTCAGGGTCAGGGAATCACCAGTTTCGTAGTAGGAAACACTGCATCTAGGGCACCGGTGGCAACAATACCATCTCCCACCGTCTCTCAGTCTGCCATGTCCACCGGCACCCCCGCTAGTTCCACGATCTCCAGCTCTCCAGTCCAGCTCACCCTACATGAGACTATGGTTAGAAAAAGGAAGTACTTAGCCTCGCATCCGCGTACACAGGGTTTGAACGCACACATAGCTAGACTAATCTCGTTAGAGATGATGCCCTACCGGTTAGTTGAAAGCGAAGCTTTCAAAGCCCTGATGGACTACGCTGTACCACGCTACGAGCTACCCAGTCGACACTTTTTTTCCAGAAAAGCCATCCCAGCCCTCCACCAGCATGTTAAAGAGCGCATCGTCCATGCACTCAGGCAATCTGTGAGCACAAAGGTGCACCTGACAACAGATGCATGGACCAGTAGGCATGGCCAGGGACGTTACGTGTCCATCACGGCACACTGGGTAAATGTGGTGGATGCAGGGTCCACAGGGGACAGCAAGTTTGGGACAGTTCTGCCTAGCCCACGGTCTAGGAAACAATTGGCTGTAGCCGTTCGCACCCCCTCCTCCTCCTCTTCGTCCTCCTGCAGAAGCGAGAGCTCGTCCACAGACCGCAGTCGCACAACCACTCCATCCGCAGCTGCCACTGTTGCACACCAGGTCTCCCATTATGGGGCAGCTACTGGCAAACGTCAGCAGGCTGTATTGGCTATGAAGTGTTTGGGCGACAACAGACACACCGCGGAAGTTCTGTCCGAGTTCTTGCAGAAAGAAACGCAGTCGTGGCTGGGCACTGTAGATCTTGAGGCAGGCAAGGTAGTGAGTGATAACGGAAGGAATTTCATGGCTGCCATCTCCCTTTCCCAACTGAAACACATTCCTTGCCTGGCTCACACCTTAAACCTGGTGGTGCAGTGCTTCCTGAAAAGTTATCCGGGGTTATCCGACCTGCTCCTCAAAGTGCGTGGACTTTGCTCACATATCCGCCGTTCGCCCGTACACTCCAGCCGTATGCAGACCTATCAGCGTTCTTTGAACCTTCCCCAGCATCGCCTAATCATAGACGTTGCAACAAGGTGGAACTCAACACTGCACATGCTTCAGAGACTGTGTGAACAGAGGCGGGCTGTTATGTTTTTGTGGGAGGATACACATACACGGGCAGGCAGTAGGATGGCAGACATGGAGTTGTCAGGTGTGCAGTGGTCGAAGATTCAAGACATGTGTCAAGTCCTTCAGTGTTTTGAGGAATGCACACGGCTGGTTAGTGCAGACAACGCCATAATAAGCATGAGCATCCCCCTAATGCGTCTGCTGATGCAAAGTTTGATGCACATAAAGGATCAGGCGTCTGCAGCTGAGGAAGAGGAAAGCCTTGATGACAGTCAGCCATTGTCTGGCCAGGGCAGTGTACAGGACGAGGTAGCGGGCGAAGAGGAGGAGGAGGACGAGGAGGATGATGGGGATGATTATATTTTTAATGAGGAAGCTTTTCCGGGGCCACTGGAAATTGGTGGCGCGGCAAGGCCGGGTTCTGGTTTTTTGAGGGACACAAGTGACGTTGATTTGCCTGAAACTGCCCCTCAACCAAGCACAACCGCAGATTTGAGAACTGGAACTTTGGCCCACATGGCGGATTATGCCTTACGTATCCTCAAAAGGGACACACGCATAACTAAAATGATGAATGATGACGATTCCTGGTTGGCCTGCCTCCTTGATCCTCGCTATAAAGGCAAATTGCAAAATATAATGCCACATGAGAACTTGGAACTAATATTAGCAACCAAACAATCAACTCTTGTTGACCGTTTGCTTCTGGCATTCCCTGCACACAGCGGCCGTGATCGTTCTCACACGAGCTGCAGGGGCCAGCAGACCAGAGGAGTTAGAGGGGCAGAAATCAGAAGTGGCGTTGGCCAGAGGGGTTTTCTGACCAGGTTGTGGAGTGATTTTGCTATGACCGCAGACAGGACAGGTACTGCAGCATCAATTCAAAGTGACAGGAGACAACATTTGTCCAGTATGGTTACAAACTATTTTTCATCCCTTATCGATGTTCTCCCTCAACCGTCATTCCCATTTGATTACTGGGCATCAAAATTAGACACCTGGCCAGAATTGGCAGAATATGCATTGCAGGAGCTTGCTTGCCCGGCAGCTAGTGTCCTATCAGAAAGAGTATTCAGTGCTGCAGGTTCAATACTAACAGAAAAAAGGACTCGTCTGGCTACCCAAAATGTAGATGATCTAACCTTCATTAAAATGAACCACAACTGGATTTCGAAATCTTTTGCCCCACCTTGCCCGGCTGACACCTAGCTTTCCTATGAAAAGGTCTTGCCTGTGGACTATTCTGAATGCCTTTTCCAATCTCGTAATTTTCAGCACCTGATTGTCCAGCATACGACATGTTTACACCTCACTAAATGGCCAAACTCCCCACACGGGGCCGTGGTATCGACACTTGGCGACAGCACCCGTGAGAGTGCAGTTTGTCTGAAGAGGTGGGTGAGCCCGCTTTTGGTCGACGGCACTGCCACTGGGTCCCTCCTAGTACAATAAAGTGTCTCTGGTGGTGGTGGTGCGCACCCAACGTCAGACACACCGTTGTAATATGAGGGGCCCTGGGCCTGTACCGCCGGCCACAAGACAGTTTCCCCCCACCCCAGCTCAAACAGTGCTCTACCACTTGCAAAATTATCTCACAGCTCCACCAATGTTTAGTCTATGCGCTGACATCCTTCAATGCCTGCCACTGACAATACCATTGTATTGACATTTTTGTTATGTTAGGCCTTCGATGCCTGTCTGTGGTCACTCCTTCCACTAGGCCTCCACTGACCACACCACTGCTGCCCGTGTACCCCTGGAACCAATTTAAAATTGCCTACAGCCAGCCCAATTTTTTTATTTTAGGCCTTCGATGCCTGTCTGCGGTCCATTCTTTCAACTACTACTACACTGACCAGGGCACTGCTGCCCGTGTACCCCTGGAACCAATTTAAAATTGCCTACAGCCATGTGTTATTATTTTAGGCCTTCGATGCCTGTCTGTGGTCACTCCTTCCACTAGGCCTCCACTGACCACACCACTGCTGCCCGTGTACCCCTGGAACCAATTTAAAATTGCCTACAGCCAGCCCAATTTTTTTATTTTAGGCCTTCGATGCCTGTCTGCGGTCCATTCTTTCAACTACTACTACACTGACCAGGGCACTGCTGCCCGTGTACCCCTGGAACCAATTTAAAATTGCCTACAGCCATGTGTTATTATTTTAGGCCTTCGATGCCTGTCTGTGGTCACTCCTTCCACTAGGCCTCCACTGACCACACCACTGCTGCCCGTGTACCCCTGGAACCAATTTAAAATTGCCTACAGCCAGCCCAATTTTTTTATTTTAGGCCTTCGATGCCTGTCTGCGGTCCATTCTTTCAACTACTACTACACTGACCAGGGCACTGCTGCCCGTGTACCCCTGGAACCAATTTAAAATTGCCTACAGCCATGTGTTATTATTTTAGGCCTTCGATGCCTGTCTGTGGTCACTCCTTCCACTAGGCCTCCACTGACCACACCACTGCTGCCCGTGTACCCCTGGAACCAATTTAAAATTGCCTACAGCCATGTGTTATTATTTTAGGCCTTCGATGCCTGTCTGCGGTCACTCCTTCCACTAGGCCTCCACTGACCACACCACTGCTGCCCGTGTACCCCTGGAACCAACATCAGAAAATATAAAAATAAGTATTTTGCTTATAAAAAAGAAAATACTGGAGAGATATCAAATGCAGACATTTTAACATTAAAAACAAACACACAACTAAAATCTGGTACAGTACTAAAAATGGCCACCAGCTACAATTACTTTCTCCTGCAAGTAGTTAACTGAAAGGTTTTTTAAATTGAAAACACAGATATGGCATCCACCGAGTGTTGTCCTGTCGCGTCTTCTTTATATTATTGCCGAGAAGATGCAAAACAATGAAAATAATAAAATCATTAATTACCAAAATAATAGAGAAAGTCAACACCACATTGCAAATAAACATTCATTCCAAATAAAGAAGCAGGGCGCGTCCGAGGGTGAGTATATACCTAATAAGAATATAATCACCCTCGGACGCGCAATGCTTATTTCCAACAGCCTTCCTTCCTAAGAATCAGCCCTTCCGTGGTGTAGAGAGACGTTGTGTTACACTCCAAGGTGTTCCCCAGGTTGCCTTTCCTGAGCTTCGATCTTCCGGCTCTCGTTTAGTAGTTGTTGGAAACTACGCTGCATTAGGCCTTCAAATTGGGTATGGGGTGTAGAGAGATGGTGTGTTCCACTCCAAGGTGTTCCCCAGGTTGCCTTTCCTGAGCTTCGATCTTCCGGCTCTCGTTTAGTAGTTCTTGGAAACTACACTGCATTAGGCCTTCAAATTGGGTATGGGGTGTAGAGAGAGGGTGTGTTACACTCCAAGGTGTTCCCCAGGTTGCCTTTCCTGAGCTTCGATCTTCATGCTCTCGTTTAGTAGTTGTCGGAAACTACGCTGCATTAGGCCTACAAATTGGGTATGGGGTGCAGAGAGAGGGTTTGTTACACTCCAAGGTGTTCCCCAGGTTGCCTTTCCTGAGCTTCGATCTTCCGGCTCTCGTTTAGTAGTTGTTGGAAACTACGCTGCATTAGGCCTTCAAATTGGGTATGGGGTGTAGAGAGAGGGTGTGTTACACTCCAAGGTGTTCCCCAGGTTGCCTTTCCTGAGCTTCGATCTTCCGGCTCTCGTTTAGTAGTTGTTGGAAACTACGCTGCATTAGGCCTTCAAATTGGGTATGGGGTGTAGAGAGATGGTGTGTTCCACTCCAAGGTGTTCCCCAGGTTGCCTTTCCTGAGCTTCGATCTTCCGGCTCTCGTTTAGTAGTTCTTGGAAACTACGCTGCATTAGGCCTTCAAATTGGGTATGGGGTGTAGAGAGAGGGTGTGTTCCACTCCAAGGTGTTCCCCAGGTTGCCTTTCCTGAGCTTCGATCTTCCGGCTCTCGTTTAGTAGTTCTTGGAAACTACACTGCATTAGGCCTTCAAATTGGGTATGGGGTGTAGAGAGAGGGTGTGTTACACTCCAAGGTGTTCCCCAGGTTGCCTTTCCTGAGCTTCGATCTTCATGCTCTCGTTTAGTAGTTGTCGGAAACTATACTGCATTAGGCCTTCAAATTGGGTATGGGGTGTAGAGAGAGGGTGTGTTACACTCCAAGGTGTTCCCCAGGTTGCCTTTCCTGAGCTTCGATATTCCGGCTCTCGTTTAGTAGTTGTTGGAAACTACACTGCATTAGGCCTACAAATTTGGTATGGGGGAAACATTGGCGCATCTGCGGTCCCTCTTTCCTCTAGGCCTCCACTGACCTGTCTACTGCTGCCCGTGTTCCCCTGGAACCAATTTTAAATTGCCTACAGGCAGCCCAATTTATTATGTTAGGGCTTCAAAGCCTGTCTGCGGTCCCTCCTTCCACTAGGCCTCCACTGACCTGTCTACTGCTGCCCGTGTACCCCTTGAACCAACATCATAAAATAAAAAAAAAAGTATTTTGCTTATAAAAAAGAAAATACTGGTGAGATATCAAATGCAGACATTTTAACATTAAAAACAAACACACAACTAAAATCTGGTACAGTACTAAAAATGGCCACCAGCTACAATTACTTTCTCCTGCAAGTAGTTAACTGAAAGGTTTTTTAAATTGAAAACACAGATATGGCATCCACCGAGTGTTGTCCTGTCGCGTCTTCTTTATATTATTGCCGAGAAGATGCAAAACAATGAAAATAATAAAATCATTAATTACCAAAATAATAGAGAAAGTCAACACCACATTGCAAATAAACATTCATTCCAAATAAAGAAGCAGGGCGCGTCCGAGGGTGAGTATATACCTAATAAGAATATAATCACCCTCGGACGCGCAATGCTTATTTCCAACAGCCTTCCTTCCTAAGAATCAGCCCTTCCGTGGTGTAGAGAGACGTTGTGTTACACTCCAAGGTGTTCCCCAGGTTGCCTTTCCTGAGCTTCGATCTTCCGGCTCTCGTTTAGTAGTTGTTGGAAACTACGCTGCATTAGGCCTTCAAATTGGGTATGGGGTGTAGAGAGAGGGTTTGTTACACTCCAAGGTGTTCCCCAGGTTGCCTTTCCTGAGCTTCGATCTTCCGGCTCTCGTTTAGTAGTTCTTGGAAACTACACTGCATTAGGCCTTCAAATTGGGTATGGGGTGTAGAGAGAGGGTGTGTTACACTCCAAGGTGTTCCCCAGGTTGCCTTTCCTGAGCTTCGATCTTCCGGCTCTCGTTTAGTAGTTGTTGGAAACTACGCTGCATTAGGCCTTCAAATTGGGTATGGGGTGTAGAGAGAGGGTTTGTTACACTCCAAGGTGTTCCCCAGGTTGCCTTTCCTGAGCTTCGATCTTCCGGCTCTCGTTTAGTAGTTCTTGGAAACTACACTGCATTAGGCCTTCAAATTGGGTATGGGGTGTAGAGAGAGGGTGTGTTACACTCCAAGGTGTTCCCCAGGTTGCCTTTCCTGAGCTTCGATCTTCATGCTCTCGTTTAGTAGTTGTCGGAAACTACACTGCATTAGGCCTTCAAATTGGGTATGGGGTGTAGAGAGAGGGTGTGTTACACTCCAAGGTGTTCCCCAGGTTGCCTTTCCTGAGCTTCGATATTCCGGCTCTCGTTTAGTAGTTGTTGGAAACTACACTGCATTAGGCCTACAAATTTGGTATGGGGGAAACATTGGCGCATCTGCGGTCCCTCCTTCCTCTAGGCCTCCACTGACCTGTCTACTGCTGCCCGTGTTCCCCTGGAACCAATTTTAAATTGCCTACAGGCAGCCCAATTTATTATGTTAGGGCTTCAAAGCCTGTCTGCGGTCCCTCCTTCCACTAGGCCTCCACTGACCTGTCTACTGCTGCCCGTGTACCCCTTGAACCAACATCATAAAATAAAAAAAAAAGTATTTTGCTTATAAAAAAGAAAATACTGGTGAGATATCAAATGCAGACATTTTAACATTAAAAACAAACACACAACTAAAATCTGGTACAGTACTAAAAATGGCCACCAGCTACAATTACTTTCTCCTGCAAGTAGTTAACTGAAAGGTTTTTTAAATTGAAAACACAGATATGGCATCCACCGAGTGTTGTCCTGTCGCGTCTTCTTTATATTATTGCCGAGAAGATGCAAAACAATGAAAATAATAAAATCATTAATTACCAAAATAATAGAGAAAGTCAACACCACATTGCAAATAAACATTCATTCCAAATAAAGAAGCAGGGCGCGTCCGAGGGTGAGTATATACCTAATAAGAATATAATCACCCTCGGACGCGCAATGCTTATTTCCAACAGCCTTCCTTCCTAAGAATCAGCCCTTCCGTGGTGTAGAGAGACGTTGTGTTACACTCCAAGGTGTTCCCCAGGTTGCCTTTCCTGAGCTTCGATCTTCCGGCTCTCGTTTAGTAGTTGTTGGAAACTACGCTGCATTAGGCCTTCAAATTGGGTATGGGGTGTAGAGAGAGGGTTTGTTACACTCCAAGGTGTTCCCCAGGTTGCCTTTCCTGAGCTTCGATCTTCCGGCTCTCGTTTAGTAGTTGTTGGAAACTACGCTGCATTAGGCCTTCAAATTGGGTATGGGGTGTAGAGAGAGGGTGTGTTACACTCCAAGGTGTTCCCCAGGTTGCCTTTCCTGAGCTTCGATCTTCCGGCTCTCGTTTAGTAGTTCTTGGAAACTACACTGCATTAGGCCTTCAAATTGGGTATGGGGTGTAGAGAGAGTGTGTGTTACACTCCAAGGTGTTCCCCAGGTTGCCTTTCCTGAGCTTCGATCTTCCGGCTCTCGTTTAGTAGTTCTTGGAAACTACACTGCATTAGGCCTACAAATTGGGTATGGGGTGGAGAGAGATGGTGTGTTCCACTCCAAGGTGTTCCCCAGGTTGCCTTTCCTGAGCTTCGATCTTCCGGCTCTCGTTTAGTAGTTCTTGGAAACTACACTGCATTAGGCCTTCAAATTGGGTATGGGGTGTAGAGAGAGGGTGTGTTCCACTCCAAGGTGTTCCCCAGGTTGCCTTTCCTGAGCTTCGATCTTCCGGCTCTCGTTTAGTAGTTCTTGGAAACTACACTGCATTAGGCCTACAAATTGGGTATGGGGTGGAGAGAGATGGTGTGTTACACTCCAAGGTGTTCCCCAGGTTTCCTTGCCATTGCTTCGGTCTTCCGACTCTCGTTTAGTAGTTGTAGAAAAGTACACTGCATTAGGCCTACAAAATGGGTATGGGGTGGAGAGAGATGGTGTGTTACACTCCAAGGTGTTCTCCAGGTTGCCTTTCCTGAGCTTCTATCTTCAGGCTCTCATTAAATTGTGGTTAAATGGAACAACTGCATTTGGCGTACTAGTTGGTTTGGGGCCTACTATCGGTGTCTGCCACTCCTTGCTGTTCTCCTGGTTTCCTGTCCTGAAATTCCATTTTCAGGCTCTCGTTAAGTAGTTGTTAATGTTAGACTGCATTTGGCCTACTAGTTGGGTTGGGGCCTACTATCGGTGTCTGCCACTCCTTGCTGTTCTCCTCCACTGAACAAAGCTGTGCCGCCTGTTTACTACGGTTGCCAATTTTGAACTGCATTTCGACTACTTACTGATTTGGCCCTACTCTCTGTGTCAGCCTCTCATTCCAGTTGTCCTCCACTGCAATGCCCCCTGGTTATTCCTGTGTTACCAATTTAGAACTGCATTTAGCCCACTTTATTCTTTGGGCCTATATCTGTGTTTCCACTTCATCGTGCCCATTGCCCAGCCAATGATAGATGAGTCTGCTGGTACATTGACCCATAACGCAACATTCCCCGTGCATGCTACACAACAACATTGTGACCCTGCTGAAAGTCAGGTTGCTCTTCCCGCATACCATACCACCTTACACGGGGAAAAAGAGGAAGGTGCAGATGAAAGTGCAGGTTCCTTCATCAGGTGGGGGGAGGAATACTAGTTGGCGACGTCACTGGCACAGGGCCTCTCATAGTACGCAAAAGTGTTGCTGCTGGTGGGAGGCGCCCCCGCCGTGCAAACACACCGCTGTACTTTGAGGGGCCCTGTGCCAGTGCCAATGCCAACAAGTGGGCCCCCCCTGCTTGCTCAGGATCACAGCACTTGCAAAGTTGAAATACTTACCTCTCCCTGCTCCACTGCCGTGACGTGGTCCAGATTTCCTGGGCCCACTAATTACTTGAACCAGCCCTACCCCACACAACTTTAGCCAAATGACCCCCAATTTCAAATGCCTTCCAATTATTATAAGGTAAATTACGCTTGACAAGCTTCATTAAGAAGAATGGATGGTTTTGACATTAAAATGGGCACTCTAGGTGTTTTCCTGGCCCCCACTCACTGCCGACTATGCTGCCCCATTGACTTGCATTGGGTTTCGTGTTTCGGTCGATCCCGACTTTACGTCATAATCGGCCGATTTCACTCGACCCAACTTTTGAGATAGTCGGGTTTCGCGAAACCCGGCTCGACTCTAAAAAGGTCAAGGTCGCTCAACTCTACTCTGGAGTTGTTGGACCAAGGCTGCAGTGGCTGGGTCTCAGGGCATTCGTTCCCTTTGGTCAATGTGCGCCTTGACAAGGGATCTTCCTAGTTCCTCAAGAAACATCCTCCGCTTGTTTTTTTTCTTTGAATTCCATCCTTGGTGAATGTGGGTCCACAACACAAATGAATTACATGCTGACACATCAAGGATGTTGTGAAATACAACCATTGGCCATCTCCTAGTCATTCGCTGGCAAGTGTAGGTGGCAGTCAACTTGTCCAGGTTGTCCACTTCTTCTTTGTTTTTGTTATAGTCCAGGATGATTCTGGGCTTTTTGTCACTTCCTGATGACACAGCTGCATCTTTGTGAAGTGTGGACATCAGTACCACATTCCGTCGTTTTTTGGGGCAGTATGAAACAGCAGTAGTGGTGTCTGTAAAAACAAACTTTTTCACTGTGCCCACCATGGTGATTTTCCTCCTGAGAAGTTCTTGTCCAAGGTCATAGCTGGTAAAAAAAATTGTAACAAGTAATGTTGTGACCCTGCAGTCCAGTAGTCATATCGAGGACTTCACGTTTTCCTTGTTTTTTTTCAGGGATGCCGCTTGCAGACTTGCCTGTGTAAATCTGTAGATTCCATGCATAGCTAGTTTTTGCATCACAGGCTGCCCAGATTTTTATGCCGTATTTGCCTGGCTTACTTGGCATGTATTGCGGGAAGGGGCATTTTCCATGGAAAGGGAGAAAACGTTCGTCTACTGTCACCTCTGGCCCTGGGTTGAACATCAGTGGAAGGAGCTGCACCCATTTCCCCCAAGCATCCCTGATGGGAGCAAGTTTGTCAGATTTTGTTCTGGTGTCTCTGTTGTCAAATCTGAGGACTCTTGATATCATTTGAAACTTTTGAAGTGACATTGTTGCTCAGAAAATATTCCTGCCTGTCGATGTGTCCCAGAGACTATCAGTGGCCTCATTGCAGGATTTGTACACTCCAGCAAGGAGAAGAACACCAATGTAGGCATCCAGGACATCTTCATGAAGGTCATTCCACATGTTGCCGTGGAATTTTTTTCCTTCAAGGTTTGTCATAGCAATAATGACTTAAACAGATCAAAACATGTCTTGATGTCAAATATAAACAAAAAATGAAAGCGGCGCTGGTGATATAGGGTATCTGGATACCTGCAGTGAATAAAAACAATCCCCACCAGAAAGTAGAAAAAGGTACAGAAATATAGAAAATATTCGCGCTGGTATACCCTAGGTATTGGATAACACTTCAATTGCCAAAAAATCAAGCTGAATCGTATATACAGTGCAGTCCAGATATTCACATAAGTGCCTATCCACAGCCCGTTCCTGTAATCAATAGTCCAATATAACATAGTAACATAACATAGTAACATAGTAAGTAAGGCCGAAAAAAGACATTTGTCCATCCAGTTCAGCCTATATTCCATCATAATAAATCCCCAGATCTACGTCCTTCTACAGAACCTAATAATTGTATGATACAATATTGTTCTGCTCCAATATTGTTCCATCTCCTGGTTGGAACCAGGAGATGACTTACTTTTATCGTCTAAGGTACTGATTGAAGTGTTATCCAATACCTAGGGTATACCAGCGCGAATATTTTCTATATTTCTATGTCTTGATGTCACCTACTCTTGTCACAGCAAACCTTGTGATCCCAGGGGTCATTTTTATGACATTTGCAGCATCTGCCCTGCCATGTACATCTGGCGGTACTGAGCTCCAACTGATCATGCCACTTTTGGATTTGAATCTTTCAGCGGGAGCAGCTTCAGCACCAGTGACCTCCTCATCAGACTGATCAGAACTGTCTGTGTCTTCCGGTTGATACTCCACATCATCTTCCTCCTCAGAAACCTGTTCTTCTGTATCAGTTTGCTGCTGTGTGTCCTCTGATTCATTATCATTTAAGATATAATACAGAATTTGGCTTACATCAAATCTTCTCATTGTTGCATGTGTAAACTGGAGATGTATACTCTGCAAAGTACCAACTCTAAGCTGATTTGGCCATACATGCCTGGACATATCCCTAATTCAAGTTGTTCAGAGGTAGAGCTGGCTGTGGGCTGTTGTCTGTTTTTTGTTTATGAGTTTTGTTTATGAGTTTTGTTTATGAGTTTTGTTTGTGTTTATGAGTTCAGTTTTGGGACTTATTATTGTTTTTTTACTCTTATATTAGACCTGGGTCGAAATTGACTCCAACAACACAAATGTTATAATTTTAATAGGAGCATTTTACAATTTAGTAAAATAGTTTAATTTTATTGTATTTTGTTTAACAATAAGTTCCTTAAAAAGTCAAAAAGTCTTGATGCAATATACGAATGTATGTAGAATTTGTATGCATTTAAAACCTAAAACGGGTCGGTCATGACCATAACACTAGAGGAAGGTTAAATTTGACAATCCAAAAAAGATGTGCAAAGTTAAAAGTCTCGATTAAGTGTAATAGGTTGTTTTCAAATTTTTTATTATTTACAGGGGTTATCTTATTATTGGTACAAACTGTGAAGCCACACAGGGGTCCAAGAGTTAAAGGGGATCAATTCTACCTTCAGAGCAGCAAGCAAGTTCTGTCATAGACAGAGCTATTGTACTGCAAAGGATTCATATATTGTTCTTGCATAATTTCTCTTTTTTGGAAGGATAAGGTTATAGCAAATGCCAGAAGGTAGGAACATGGCTTAAAATTGCTATACTAGGCCACAGTATTCTTGTGGGTAAAGGGTGAACCACATTTGAATATTAAACAGATATGCAAAAAGGAATCTGAGTGTACAATGTTTAAAAATTATAATAATTAATTATTCACTGGGCAAAAAATGTAACCAACAATTTTACAATAAGGGCAGGTACAAGCACAGTAAAGCACTTGAGGCAACAGCCTGCAGCATTTTCATGCGTGTTAAATTATATTAATAAAACAGGTATGTAAAAACCTAATTTTTTTGTATTTTTGTACATATTGTTTTACTTAAATTGCAATCTCTTTAATAAAAATTCCATAACCCCAAAAAACTAGGTTAATACCCCAAAAGGATGTTGTGGCAACAGCCAACAGTATTGTTGTGGTAAATAAATTAAACTACTACAACGCTTATGCAAAAACTTATATATAGCAGAGAGGAGTTGCTTGTTTGATGAACAAGTTTAAAATAGCATGAGCTGATATTGTCTGGAACACCGAGATTGGTGAGGCTGCTACATTTATATTGGCACATTGTGCCTGAAGAAAAGGACCGTTTATGTTATTCATTTGTACTGGAGAAAAGATGCTTTTGTTTTTGAGCTGTAAAAGTTTATGATGTACAATAAACTTAATTCTGTTTTGATATAAAAACCTTTTGCTGATGCGCACCCATGCTGCTACCAGAGAGGTGAAACCATAACACACACACACACATATATATATTTATATATATATATATATATATATATATATATATATATATATATATATATATATATATATATATACTGTATATATGTAGTATGTTTGTTTACCTAACAAGCCAGATTACAGAGATTCTCTTCAATGGCAAAACTAGGACAGAAGGGAATGAAAAATCTCTCCTTTGCAGTTTGACAAGAATTAAAAGAGATGCTTTATTATGGTGCTGTACTGCAGAATATCACAGGTTTATGAATTCACATTCACACAGACTCTGCAGATCCAGCACCTCATTAATTCTTGAATCTTTGTATTATTATTCAGAGTGAGTCTACCACTTTTCAGCTCTATGGTAGTACACCACAATCAAATTTAGGCCTTTATATTCCATATCTATAATGATAATCTATGTGCTCTGACCTCCTGTTGTTAGGCTGTAAAATTCCAATGACTTTCCATGCCCTAATCTTTTACAGTCCCTGAAATAGTACAAGTCGATTCGCTGAAATAGACTATATGCAAGAAATTATGAAGTAAGACGCTGATGCAATTTATGGCAATGTTTGAAATGCTGATACTCAGGAATCAAATCACAAACTGTTCAAATTTGCTGTTACCATCCACCTCTCGTGTCTCCCCTTTTCCTCATAGTCTGTAAGCTTGCGAGCAGGGCCCTCATTCCTCCTGGTATCTGTTTTGAACTGTGATTTATGTTATGCTGTAATGTCTATTGTCTGTACAAGTCCCCTCTATAATTTGTAAAGCGCTGCGGAATATGTTGGCGCTATATTAATAAAAATTATTATTATTATTATTATTATTATTATAACCTGCACATTTTTAGGAGATTTGGCTCAAAGTTGATTCATAGTAAATTGATCGGCTCATCTCTAGTGACTGATTATAACATGCACCAGGCAAATAGGAACTTAAGTTACTTGAAATCTGCCATTATCACCTAATAAGTCAAACTTGTTACCTACTAAAACCCTTCAAAGAGTTTGCTAAATTTGTCAATTGATAGACTTTTGTGATCAATTATGAAATTTGTCAATTGATAGATCTGTGTGATAAATTACAATTGAAACCAAAAATTTACATACACTATACTGTATATTAAGTTACATATGCATGTTTTTCTCTATATCTGGCATGAAAGCAGAATAAACCTTTCATGTTTTAGGTCAAATAGGATTACTATTAATATTTGCCAAATACAAGAATAATGATAGAGGGAGAATGTTTTAAGGCATTTTCATTACTTACTGCAAAGTCAAAAGTTTACATACATTTCATTAGTATTTGGTACCATTGCCCTTAACCCCTTCATGACCCAGCCTATTTTGACCTTAAAGACCTTGCCGTTTTTTGCAATTCTGACCAGTGTCCCTTCATGAGGTAATAACTCAGAAACGCTTCAATGGATCCTAGCGGTTCTGAGATTGTTTTTTCGTGACATATTGGGCTTCATGTTAGTGGTAAATTTAGGTCAATAAATTCTGTGTTTATTTGTGATAAAAACGGAAATTTGGCGAAAATTTTGAAAATTTCGCAATTTTCACATTTTGAATTTTTATTCTGTTAAACCAGAGAGTTATGTGACACAAAATAGTTAATAAATAACATTTCCCACACGTCTACTTTACATCAGCACAATTTTGGAAACAAAATTTTTTTTTGCTAGGAAGTTATAAGGGTTAAAATTTGACCAGCGATTTCTCATTTTTACAACGAAATTTACAAAACCATTTTTTTTAGGGACCACCTCACATTTGAAGTCAGTTTGAGGGGTCTATATGGCTGAAAATACCCAAAAGTGACACCATTCTAAAAACTGCACCCCTCAAGGTGCACAAAACCACATTCAAGAAGTTTATTAACCCTTCAGGTGCTTCACAGCAGCAGAAGCAACATGGAAGGAAAAAATGAACATTTAACTTTTTAGTCACAAAAATGATTTTTCAGCAACAATTTTTTTATTTTCCCAATGGTAAAAGGAGAAACTGAACCACGTAAGTTGTTGTCCAATTTGTCCTGAGTACGCTGATACCTCATATGTGGGGGTAAACCACTGTTTGGGCGCACGGCAGGGCTTGGAAGGGAAGGAGCGCCATTTGACTTTTTGAATGAAAAATTGGCTGCACTCTTTAGCGGACTAAAAATTGGAGCTCCCCCACAAGTGACCCCATTTTGGAAACTAGACGCCCCAAGGAACTTATCTAGATGCATAGTGAGCCCTTTAAACCCCCAGATTCTTCACAAATTGATCCGTAAAAATGAAAAAGTACTTTTTTTTCACAAAAAAAGTTTTTTAGCCTCAATTTTTTCATTTTCACATGGACAACAGGATAAAATGGATCCTAAAATTTGTTTGGCAATTTCTCCTGAGTACACCGATACTTCACATGTGGGGGTAAACCACTGTTTGGGCACATGGTAAGGCTCGGAAGGGAAGGAGCGCCATTTGACTTTTTGAATGAAAAATTATCTCCATCGTTAGCGGACACCATGTCGCGTTTGGAGAGACCCTGTGTGCTTAAACATTGGAGCTCCCCCACAAGTGACCCCATTTTGGAAACTGGACCCCCCAAGGAACTTATCTAGATGCCTAGTGAGCACTTTAAACCCTCAGGTGCTTCACAAATTGATCCGTAAAAATGAAAAAGTACTTTTTTTCACAAAAAATTTATTTTCGCCTCAATTTTTTCATTTTCACATGGGCAACAGGATAAAATGGATCCTAAAATTTGTTGAGCAATTTCTCCCGAGTACGCCGATACCTCATATGTGGGGGTAAACCACTGTTTGGGCACACGGCAGGGCTCGGAAGGGAAGGCGCGCCTTTTAACTTTTTGAATGGAAAATTAGCTCCAATTGTTAGCGGACACCATGTCGCATTTGGAGAGCCCCTGTGTGCCTATGCAATGGAGCTCCCCCACAAGTGACCCCATTTTGGAAACTAGACCCCCCAAGGAACTTACCTAGATGCATACTGAGCACTTTAAACCCCCAGGTGCTTCACAGAAGTTTATAATGCAGAGCCATGAAAATAAAAAATAATTTTTCTTTTCTCAAAAATGATTTTTTAGCCTGGAATTTCCTATTTTGCTAATGGTAATAGGAGAAATTGGACCACAAATGTTGTTGTCCAGTTTGTCCTGAGTATGCAGATACCCCATATGTGGGGGTAAACCACTGTTTGGGCGCACGGCAGGGCTCAGAAGGGAAGGCACGCCATTTGGCTTTTTAAATGGAAAATTATCTCCAATCATTAGCGGACACCATGTCGCGTTTGGAGAGCCCCTGTGTGCCTAAACATTGGAGATCCCCCACAAATTACCCCATTTTGGAAACTAGACCCCCAAAGGAACTAATCTAGATGTGTAGTGAGCACTTTGAACCCTCAAGTGCTTCACAGAAGTTTATAACGCAGAGCCATGAAAATAAAATAAAAAAATTATTTTCTCAAAAATGAATTTTAGCCCGCAATTTTTTATTTTCCCAAGGGTAACAGGAGAAATTTGACCCCAAAAGTTGTTGTCCAGTTTCTCCTGCGTACGCTGATATGTGGGGGTAAACCACTGTTTGGGCGCACGGCAGGGCTCAGAAGGGAAGGCACGCCATTTGGCTTTTTAAATGGAAAGTTATCTCCAATCATTAGCGGACACCATGTCGCGTTTGGAGAGCCCCTGTGTGCCTAAACATTGGAGATCCCCCACAAATTACCCCATTTTGGAAACTAGACCCCGAAAGGAACTTATCTAGATGTGAGGTGAGCACTTTGAACCCCCAAGTGCTTCACAGAAGTTCATAACACAGAGCAGTGAAAATAATAAATACGTTTTCTTTCCTCAAAAATAATTTTTTAGCCCAGAATTTTTTATTTTCCCAAGGGTTACAGGAGAAATTGGACCACAAAAGTTGTTGTCCAGTTTCTCCTGAGTACGCTGATACCCCATGTGTGGGGGTAAACCACTGTTTGGGCACACGTGGGGGCTCAGAAGTGAAGTAGTGACTTTTGAAATGCAGACTTTGATGGAATGGTCTGCGGGCGTCACGTTGCGTTTGCAGAGCCCCTGGTGTGCCTAAACAGTAGAAACCCCCCACAAGTGACCCCATTTTGGAAACTAGACCCCCAAAGGAACTTATCTAGATGTGTGGTGAGCACTTTCAACCCCCAAGTGCTTTACAGAAGTTTATAACGCAGAGCCGTGAAAATAATAAATACGTTTTCTTTCCTCAAAAATAATTTTTTAGCCCAGAATTTTTTATTTTCCCAAGGGTTACAGGAGAAATTGGACCACAAAAGTTGTTGTCCAGTTTTTCCTGAGTACGCTGATACCCCATGTGTGGGGGTAAACCACTGTTTGGGCACACGTGGGGGCTCAGAAGGGAAGTAGTGACTTTTGAAATGCAGACTTTGATGGAATGGTCTGCGGGCGTCACGTTGCGTTTGCAGAGCCCCTGGTGTGCCTAAACAGTAGAAACCCCCCACAAGTGACCCCATTTTGGAAACTAGACCCCCCAAGGAACTTATCTAGATATGTGGTGAGCACTTTGAACCCCCAAGTGCTTCACAGACGTTTACAACGCAGAGCCGTGAAAATAAAAAATCATTTTTCTTTCCTCAAAAATGATGTTTTAGCAAGCAATTTTTTATTTTCTCAAGGGTAACAGGAGAAATTGGACCCCAGTAATTGTTGCGCAGTTTGTCCTGAGTATGCTGGTACCCCATATGTGGGGGTAAACCACTGTTTGGGCACACGTCGGGGCTCGGAAGTGAGGGAGCACCATTTGAATTTTTGAATACAAGATTGGCTGGAATCAATGGTGGCGCCATGTTGCGTTTGGAGACCCCCTGAAGTGCCTAAACAGTGGAAACCCCTCAATTCTAACTCCAACACTAACCCCAACACACCCCTAACCCTAATCCCAACTGTAGCCATAACCCTAATCACAACCCTAACCCCAACACACCCCTAACCACAACCCTAACCCCAACACACCCCTAACCCTAACCACAACCCTAATTCCAACCCAACCCTAAGGCTATCTGCCAACGTTGCGGATTCGTATGAGATTTTTCAGCACCATTTTTGAAAAATCCGCGGGTAAAAGGCACTACGTTTTACCTGCGGATTTTCCGCGGATTTCCAGTGTTTTTTGTGCGGATTTCACCTGCGGATTCCTATTGAGGAACAGGTGTAAAACGCCGCGGAATCCGCACAAAGAATTGGCATGCTGCGGAAAATACAACGCAGCGTTCCCGCGCGGTATTTTCCGCACCATGGGCACAGCGGATTTGGTTTTCCATATGTTTACATGGTACTGTAAACCTGATGGAACACTGCTGCGGATCCTCAGCCAAATCCGCACCGTGTGCACATAGCCTAATTCTAAAGGTATGTGCACACGCTGCAGAAAAAAAGCTGCGGATCCGCAGCAGTTTCCCATGAGTTTACAGTTCAATGTGAACCTATGGGAACCAAAAATCGCTGTACACATGCTGCGGAAAAACTGCACGGAAACGCAGCGGTTTACATTCCGCAGCATGTCACTTCTTTCTGCGGATTCCGCAGCGGTTTTACAACTGCTCCAATAGAAAATCGCAGTTGTAAAACCGCAGTGAAATGCGCAGAAAAACCGTGGTAAATCCACAATAAATCGGCAGCGGTTTAGCACTGTGGATTTTTCAAATCCGCTGCGGAAAAATCCGCATAGGACCAGAATATGTGTGCACATACCGAAACCCTAACCCTAACCCTACCCCTAACCCTACCCCTAACCCTACCCCTAACCCTACCCCTAACCCTAACCCTAACCCTAACCCTACCCCTAACCCTAACCCTAGTTCTTACCCCAACCTTAGTAAAAAAAAAAAAAAATTCTTTATTTTTTTTATTGTCCCTATCTATGGGGGTGACAAGGGGGGGGGGGGGGTCATTTACTATTTTTTTTATTTTGATCACTGAGATAGGTTATATCTCAGTGATCAAAATTCACTCTGGAACGAATCTTCCGGCAGGCAGATTCGGCGGGCGCACTGCACATGCGCCCGCCATTTTGGAAGATGGCGGCGCCCAGGAAAGAAGACGGACGGACCTCGGGCGGTCAGGTAAGCACGGGGTGAGGGATCGCTGTGCGGGGGGGTGGATCGGAGCACGGGGGGGGGGTCGCTGTGTGCGGGGGGGGATCGGAGTGCGGGGGGGTTTGATTGGAGCGCGGGGGGTGTGATTGGTGCACGGGGGAAGCGGACAGGAGGACGGGGGAGCGGAGCACAGGACGGAGGGGAGCGGACCACAGATCGGGGGGCTGGGGGGGCGATCGGAGGGGTGGGGTGGGTGCACATAAGTGTTTCCAGCCATGGCCGATGATATTGCAGCATCGGCCATGGCTGGATTGTAATATTTCACCAGTTTTTTAGGTGAAATATTACAAATCGCTCTGATTGGCAGTTTCACTTTCAACAGCCAATCAGAGCGATCGTAGCCACGAGGGGGTGAAGCCACCCCCCCTGGGCTAAACTACCACTCCCCCTGTCCCTGCAGATCGGGTGAAATGGGAGTTAACCCTTTCACCCGGCCTGCAGGGACGCGATCTTTCCATGATGCATATGCTGCGTCATGGGTTGGAATGGCACCGACTTTCATGACGCAGCGTATGCGTCAAAGGTCGGGAAGGGGTTAAAGTGAATGACTTGGGTCAAACTTTTGAGATATCCTTCCACAAGCTTCTCGCAATAGTTGGTCGGAATTTTGGGCCCATTCCTCCACCCAAAACTGGTGTAACTGATCCAGGTTTGTAGGTCGCCTTGCTCGCACCTGCCTTTCAGCTTTGCCCATAAATTTTTAATAGAATTCGGATCAGGGATTTGTGATGGCCACTCCAAAGCATTGACTTTGTTATCCTGAAGCCACCTCGTTACTATTTTGGCAATATGATTCAGGTCATTGTCCATTCGGAAGAGCCATTTCCACCAAAGCTTTAACTTCGGGGCTGATGTGTTGAGATGTTGCTTTAGTATTGCTACATAATCTTCTTTTCTAATAAAACCATCTATTTTGTGAAGTGCACCAGTCCCTCCTGCAGCAAAACAACCACACAGCATTATGTTTCCACCCCTGTTGTGAATTCTGTGGCTGAATTCACTCCTGTGGTCACAAGTGGTACTGCAGCTTCTGAGCTTCCTCCCTCAGGTGTTCTGGTGAGCTCGTTAACTGCTTCATTACTTAACTCCGCCTGATACTGCTATCCTTGCTCCTTGTCAATGTTTCAGTGTTGGATCTGAGCTTCTCCTGATTGTTCCTGTGACCTGCTGCTCTGTATAGCTAAGTGCTTTTTGCTTTTTTGTTGCTTTTTTTCTGTCCAGCTTGTCTTTTGTTTTGCTGGAAGCTCTGAGACGCAAAGGGTGTACCGCCGTGCCGTTAGTTCGGCACGGTGGTTTTTTTTTGCCCCCTTTGCGTGGTTTTGCTTTAGGGTTTTTTGTAGACTGCAAAGTTTGCTTTACTGTCCTCGCTCTGTCCTAGAATATCGGGCCCCACTTTGCTGAATCTATTTCATCCCTACGTTTTGTCTTTTCATCTTACTCACCGTCATTATATGTGGGGGGCTGCCTTTTCCTTTGGGGAATTTCTCTGGGGCAAGTCAGGCCTATTTTTCTATCTTCAGGCTAGCTAGTTTCTTAGGCTGTGCCGAGTTGCCTAGGTAGTTGTTAGGCGCAATCCACAGCCGCTTTTAGTTGTGTTTAGGATAGGATCAGGTGTGCAGTCTACAGAGTTTCCACGTCTCAGAGCTCGTTCTTGTATTTTTGGGTATTTGTCAGATCACTGTGTGCGCTCTGATCGCTAAGCACACTGTGTTTCAGGATTGCCTTCATAACACCTGTCATTAGCAAACATAACAGTACAAGGAGCCCAAACTAATGATTCTCAATAGAGGGAAAGAAAAAGTTCTGACATCATTTTTTTTTTTTTTTCCTGCTCTGTGTTCACTTTTTTTTTTTCCCCTAGACATTTGGGTGATTCTGGACACAGGTGTGGACATGGATATTCAGGGTCTGTGCTCTTCAATGGATAATCTCGTTATAAATGTACAAAAAATTCAAGATACTATTGATCAGAAATCTATGTTAGAACCAAGAATTCCTATTCCTGATTTGTTTTTTGGAGATAGAACTAAGTTTCTAAGTTTCAAAAATAATTGTAAGCTATTTCTGGCCTTGAAACCTCATTCTTCTGGTAATCCTATTCAACAGGTTTTGATTATTATTTCTTTTTTGCGCGGCGACCCTCAAGACTGGGCATTTTCTCTTGCGCCAGGAGACCCTGCATTGAGTAGTGTCGATGCGTTTTTCCTGGCGCTCGGATTGCTGTACGATGAGCCTAATTCAGTGGATCAGGCTGAGAAAAATTTGCTGGCTTTGTGCCAGGGTCAGGATGATATAGAAGTATATTGTCAGAAATTTAGGAAATGGTCAGTACTCACTCAGTGGAATGAATCTGCGCTGGCAGCTTTGTTCAGAAAGGGTCTCTCTGAGGCTCTTAAGGATGTCATGGTGGGATTTCCTATGCCTGCTGGTTTGAATGAGTCTTTGTCTTTGGCCATTCAGATCGGTCGACGCTTGCGCGAGCGTAAATCTGTGCACCATTTGGCGGTACTGCCTGAGGTTAAACCTGAGCCTATGCAGTGCGATAGGACTATGACTAGAGTTGAACGGCAGGAATACAGACGTCTGAATGGTCTGTGTTTCTACTGTGGTGATTCCACTCATGCTATTTCTGATTGTCCTAAGCGCACTAAGCGGTCCGCTAGGTCTGCCGTCATTGGTACTGTACAGTCCAAATTCCTTCTGTCCATTACCTTGATATGCTCTTTGTCGTCGTTTTCTGTCATGGCGTTTGTGGATTCGGGCGCTGCCCTGAATCTGATGGATTTGGATTATGCTAAACATTGTGGGTTTTTCCTGGAGCCTTTGCGGTGTCCTATTCCATTGAGAGGAATTGATGCTACACCTTTGGCCAAGAATAAACCTCAATACTGGGCCCAGCTGACCATGTGCATGGCTCCTGCACATCAGGAAGTTATTCGCTTTCTGGTGTTGCATAATCTGCATGATGTGGTCGTGTTGGGGTTGCCATGGCTACAAACCCATAATCCAGTATTGGATTGGAATTCCATGTCGGTATCCAGCTGGGGTTGTCAGGGGGTACATGGTGATGTTCCATTTTTGTCGATTTCGTCATCCACCCCTTCTGAGGTCCCAGAGTTCTTGTCTGATTATCAGGATGTATTTGAAGAGCCCA
Source organism: Ranitomeya imitator (assembly GCF_032444005.1). Classification (NCBI taxonomy): domain Eukaryota; kingdom Metazoa; phylum Chordata; class Amphibia; order Anura; family Dendrobatidae; genus Ranitomeya; species Ranitomeya imitator. The sequence goes on along the minus strand of NC_091287.1, from coordinate 234,118,412 downwards.
AGTCCGATGCTCTACCTCCGCATAGGGATTGTGATTGTGCTATCAATTTGATTCCTGGTAGTAAATTCCCTAAAGGTCGATTATTTAATTTATCCGTGCCCGAACACGCCGCTATGCGCAGTTATGTGAAGGAATCCCTGGAGAAGGGACATATTCGCCCATCGTCATCACCACTGGGAGCAGGGTTCTTCTTTGTAGCCAAGAAGGATGGTTCGCTGAGACCGTGTATTGATTACCGCCTTCTTAATAAGATCACTGTTAAATTTCAGTATCCCTTGCCATTGTTATCTGACTTGTTTGCTCGGATTAAGGGGGCTAGTTGGTTCACTAAGATAGATCTTCGTGGTGCGTATAATCTGGTGAGAATCAGGCAAGGAGATGAATGGAAAACTGCATTCAATACGCCCGAGGGTCATTTTGAGTATCTAGTGATGCCGTTCGGACTTGCCAATGCTCCATCTGTGTTTCAGTCTTTTATGCATGACATCTTCCGTGAGTATCTGGATAAATTCCTGATTGTTTACTTGGATGACATTTTGATCTTCTCAGATGATTGGGAGTCTCATGTGAAGCAGGTCAGAATAGTTTTTCAGGTCCTGCGTGCTAACTCTTTATTTGTGAAGGGATCAAAGTGTCTCTTCGGTGTGCAGAAAGTTTCATTTTTGGGGTTCATCTTTACCCCTTCTACTATCGAGATGGATCCAGTTAAGGTCCAAGCCATCCAGGATTGGATTCAGCCGACATCTCTGAAAAGTCTGCAAAAGGTTCCTGGGCTTTGCTAATTTTTATCGTCGCTTCATCTGTAATTTTTCTAGCATTGCCAAACCATTGACCGATTTGACCAAGAAGGGTGCTGATTTGGTTAATTGGTCTTCTGCTGCTGTGGAAGCTTTTCAGGAGTTGAAGCGTCGTTTTTGTTCTGCCCCTGTGTTGTGTCAGCCAGATGTTTCTCTTCCGTTCCAGGTCGAGGTTGATGCTTCTGAGATTGGAGCAGGGGCGGTTTTGTCACAGAGAGGTTCTGATTGCTCAGTGATGAAACCATGTGCTTTCTTTTCCAGGAAGTTTTCGCCCGCTGAGCGTAATTATGATGTGGGCAATCGAGAGTTGCTGGCCATGAAGTGGGCATTCGAGGAGTGGCGTCATTGGCTTGAAGGAGCTAAGCATCGCGTGGTGGTATTGACTGATCATAAGAACTTGACTTATCTCGAGTCTGCCAAGCGCTTGAATCCTAGACAGGCCCGTTGGTCGTTATTTTTTGCCCGCTTCGACTTTGTGATTTCGTACCTTCCCGGCTCTAAAAATGTGAAGGCGGATGCTCTGTCTAGGAGTTTTGTGCCCGATTCTCCGGGTTTATCTGAGCCAGCGGGTATCCTCAAGGAAGGAGTCATTGTGTCTGCCATCTCCCCTGATTTGCGGCGGGTGCTGCAAAAATTTCAGGCGAATAAACCTGATCGTTGTCCAGCAGAGAAACTGTTCGTCCCTGATAGGTGGACTAATAAACTTATCTCTGAACTTCATTGTTCGGTGTTGGCTGGTCATCCTGGAATCTTTGGTACCAGAGAGTTAGTGGCTAGATCCTTCTGGTGGCCATCTCTGTCACGGGATGTACGTACTTTTGTGCAGTCCTGTGGGATTTGTGCTAGGGCTAAGCCCTACTGTTCTCGTGCCAGTGGGTTGCTTTTGCCCTTGCCGGTCCCAAAGAGGCCTTGGACACATATTTCGATGGATTTCATTTCTGACCTTCCCGTTTCTCAAAAGATGTCAGTCATTTGGGTGGTCTGTGATCGCTTTTCTAAAATGGTCCATCTGGTGCCCTTGGCTAAATTGCCTTCCTCCTCTGATTTGGTACCTTTGTTCTTTCAGCATGTGGTTCGGTTGCATGGCATTCCTGAGAATATTGTTTCTGACAGAGGTTCCCAGTTTGTTTCAAGGTTTTGGCGAGCCTTTTGTGGTAGGATGGGCATTGACCTATCCTTTTCCTCGGCTTTCCATCCTCAGACTAATGGCCAGACCGAACGAACCAATCAGACCTTGGAAACATATCTGAGATGTTTTGTTTCTGCAGACCAGGATGATTGGGTGTCCTTTTTGCCGTTGGCTGAGTTCGCCCTTAATAATCGGGCCAGCTCGGCTACCTTGGTTTCTCCATTTTTTTGCAATTCTGGGTTCCATCCTCGTTTCTCTTCAGGACAGGTTGAGTCTTCGGACTGTCCTGGTGTGGATTCTGTGCTGGATAGGTTGCAGCAGATCTGGACTCAGGTAGTGGACAATTTGATCTTGTCCCAGGAGAAAGCTCAACTTTTCGCTAATCGCAGACGCCGTGTGGGTCCCCGACTTCGTGTTGGGGATCTGGTTTGGTTATCTTCTCGTCATATTCCTATGAAGGTTTCCTCTCCTAAATTTAAACCTCGTTTTATTGGTCCGTATAGGATTTCTGAGGTTCTCAATCCTGTGTCTTTTTGTTTGACCCTCCCAGACTCCTTTTCCATACATAATGTATTCCATAGGTCGTTGTTGCGGAGATACGTGGCACCTATGGTTCCATCTGTTGAGCCTCCTGCCCCGGTTTTGGTGGAGGGGGAATTGGAGTATATTGTGGAGAAGATTTTGGATTCTCGTGTTTCTAGACGGAAACTCCAGTATCTGGTTAAATGGAAGGGTTATGCTCAGGAAGATAATTCTTGGGTTTTTGCCTCTGATGTTCATGCTTCCGATCTTGTTCGTGCCTTTCATGCGGCTCATCCTGGTCGGCCTGGGGGCTCTGGTGAGGGTTCGGTGACCCCTCCTCAAGGGGGGGGTACTGTTGTGAATTCTGTGGCTGAATTCACTCCTGTGGTCACAAGTGGTACTGCAGCTTCTGAGCTTCCTCCCTCAGGTGTTCTGGTGAGCTCCTTAACTGCTTCATTACTTAACTCCGCCTGGTGCTGCTATCCTTGCTCCTTGTCAATGTTTCAGTGTTGGATCTGAGCTTCTCCTGATTGTTCCTGTGACCTGCTGCTCTGTATAGCTAAGTGCTTTTTGCTTTTTTGTTGCTTTTTTTCTGTCCAGCTTGTCTTTTGTTTTGCTGGAAGCTCTGAGACGCAAAGGGTGTACCGCCGTGCCGTTAGTTCGGCACGGTGGGTTTTTTTTGCCCCATTTACGTGGTTTTGCTTTAGGGTTTTTTGTAGACTGCAAAGTTCGCTTTACTGTCCTCGCTCTGTCCTAGAATATCGGGCCCCACTTTGCTGAATCTATTTCATCCCTACGTTTTGTCTTTTCATCTTACTCACCGTCATTATATGTGGGGGGCTGCCTTTTCCTTTGGGGAATTTCTCTGGGGCAAGTCAGGCCTATTTTTCTATCTTCAGGCTAGCTAGTTTCTTAGGCTGTGCCGAGTTGCCTAGGTAGTTGTTAGGCGCAATCCACAGCCGCTTTTAGTTGTGTTTAGGATAGGATCAGGTGTGCAGTCTACAGAGTTTCCACGTCTCAGAGCTCGTTCTTGTATTTTTGGGTATTTGTCAGATCACTGTGTGCGCTCTGATCGCTAAGCACACTGTGTTTCAGGATTGCCTTCATAACACCTGTCATTAGCAAACATAACACACCCCCATGTTTTACAGTTGAGATGGTGCTTTTAGGCTTCCAAGCTTCTCCCTTTTCCTCAAAATGTAACAATTGTTATTATGACCAAAAAGTTCAATTTTAGTTTCATCAGACCACAAGACAGGTCTCCAAAATTTAAGGTCTTTGATCATGTGTGCATTTGTAAATATGAATCTGGCTTTTTTATGTTTCTTTTGGAGTAATGTCTTCTTCCTGGCAGAGTGGCCTTTCAGCCCATGTTGATACAGAACTCGTTTCACTGTGGATATTGCCACAATCTTACTAGCTTCTGCCATCATCTTCACAAAGTCTTTTGCTTTTGTCCTTGGGTTGATATGCACATGTCGGACCAAAGCACGTTCATCTCTGGGACACAGAACCCATCTCTTTCCAGAGCGGTAAGATGGCTGGACAATCCCTTCTTGTTTGTACTTGAATATTATTGTTTGTCTTGATGAACGAGGCACCTTCAGGTATCTTGAAATTGTACCTAACGATGAGCCAGACTTGTGCAAGTCCACAATTTTCTTCCTCATACCTACACTTTTCCATGATGCTACACAAAGAAGCAGTGTATTTCAGGTATGAATTAAAATACAGCCACAGGTGTGTGTCTAATTAACTCAGAAGCTTCCAAACACATGACATCATCATATGGGCAGTCCAGAATTGTTTAAAGACCTAGTAATCTTCGTGTATGTAAACTTTTGATTTTGCAGTAAGTAATAGATATGACTTAAAACATTTTCTCTCTCTTTATTCTGGCATTTGGCAAATAATAATAATTCTGGTAATCCTAAATTACCTAAAACGAGAAAGGTTTATTCTGATTTCATGTCAGATCTTGAGAAAACATGCATATGTGTATTTTTAAATAGTGTATGTAAACTTGTGGTTTCAACTGTATGTCATTCTCCTCATATTTATATTTGAAAAAACATTGGATTCTTACGAACAATATCACATACAGTAAAATGTAGAGCCAGGGGAAGGAAAGGGAAATTTACTCATCTTAGACACAGGTAGCAGAAAAGGCTAACAGTCACTATGAAATTTTTAATAACAACCACACTGGCTATGATGACCTACTGTTGCAGCGTGGGGCAGAAAGTAAACCAATTGGAACCTTGGTCATGCTGTCGATTATGGTAATTTGCCTTCTTGTGTCCTTGTTGGCTGATAGGTGAATAATTATCATTAAGCAAATATATTGGTTAGCCATGCTTTCAGACCTTTCCTATAAATGCAAAATGGTGGCACTTTTGGTGGCAATTCATAGAGGGAGCCAAATTTGGCATCTTGGCAGGATAAGTGGTGTTCTTTGTTTAGGAAAGCATCCTCTGAGCAGATACTTGTCAACTGCATTTCTGACTATAAGACACATCTTAACTCTCCCACCTGTGTTATTGCTACTGCTGCAAAAAGTAGCCAAGGCAGCCAAAACTGTGATTACCGTATACACGACATGATTAACCAAGTGTTCTTTAAGCTTCTGTGCCAATCTGATGCATATCAGCAAACAAAGATGAACTACTAGAAAAAAAACAGATTCAATCAGTGTCTTTTCTCTGAGAAAACACCCTGAGCCCCAACCACATGGACTTCTTGGTCAGCATATTAGAATAGTGGAAACAACTCTTCCAGTTTGTCATAAGCTTTTTGTCTTGTTCAGTCACCAATTTAATGTCTGAGAAGGTATTTAGTGCAGTAGTTGAGTTTGTCACACCCAAACTGAACAGATGGTCTTCTACAAAGTGTGAAAAAAATTACATTTGTCAAAATGAATCAAGCATGAATGTGTGCAAGTATTCATTCATGTCATATGGTTGATGCTAATAATTAGATTTGCCAAAGAATCTGCTAGTCTATTGTCATCTGTACTGTTCTTTGATGACTCAAGTGCTGATGTCCCCACATATTTGGACTTCTCTGTGCTGCTGCTGCCGGAGCTACCAGTGATGGCACTACACTGCTACACATCTCCTGCCAGTCCAATCCTTTTCTATACTGACCAGTTGCTGCCTCTATGAAGAAAACAACCAGTCAACCAGACATATCCTGCTTTTCCATTGTATTGTAAAACTACACAGGGTGACTGATGTTATCCAAGGTGCTAGTTGAGGCACTACGATGCCAGACATCTCCTTGCCTGACCAAGTATATTTTATGTTGAACAGTTGTTGTCCCTGCCACTCCTGATAGATATTCCCACGTTTTCCTGTTCATCTTGTTCTATTGCAATTCTGTACTGTTGATAAGAACCCTACCATGGACAGGGTATTAATATTTAAAACTTTTCAAAGGTAAAATTTTTGCGCAGAGGTTGTGGCTGTCACATCATACTCGCCCCCTCCTGGCGCTGTCTTTGCACGTCCCTGCTTCTCAGATAGTCTCCAGCGCTGGCTGCTCTTCCTGTGTTCAGCGGTCACGTGGTACCGCTCAATAAAGTAATGAATATGAGCGCGACTCCACTCCCATAGGCATGGAGTGCATATTAATTACTTTAATGAGCAGTACAATGTGACCACTGAAGACAGAAGCAAGCTGCCAGCGCCAGAGACCATTGGAGAAGCAGGGATGTGCAGAGACCACGCCAGGAGGGAGTGAGTATGACGGGGGAGGGTTATCCATGTGATATTCACCTCTGCCCATTCCTCTCTCTCTTCCTCGTCCTCTGGCTGTGACGTGGTTAGTGCGCACCCTCTGCCTGAATAGTCACAACCAGAGGACCCGGAAGACACAGCGGCGAGCGATGGTGGAACGGGGACAGGTGAATATCTCAAGTGCTGGGGGCCTGAGCCAGCAGTGACACCGGCACTTGGCCCCCATAGCGTGCCAGTGTCCCCGCCTGCTCAGGACACCGGCACCTGGCCCCCAGCGACGAGAGGTGAGTATGTTGTTGTTTTTTTTATTTTTTTTTATTGCAGCAGCATCATATGGAGCATATTATTCTATGGAGCATCTTATGGGGCCATCAACCTTTATGGAGCAGCATATGGGGCATATTATTCTATGGAGCATCTTATGGGGCCATCAACTTTTATGGAGCATTATATGGGGCATATTATTCTATGGAGCATCTTGTGGGGCTATCAACATTTATGGAGCAGCATATGGGGCATATTTTTCTATGGAGCCATCAACCTTTAGGAAGGAACATATGGGGCATATTATTCTATGGAGCAACTTATGGGGCCATCAACCTTTATGGGGCATCATATGGGGCATATTATTCTATGAAGCATCTTATGGAGCCATCATTAACCTTTTATGCAGCATCATATGGGCATATTTTAATATGGAGAATCTTATGGGGCCATTATTAACCTTTGTGCAGCATTAGATGGGGCATTTTTTTGTATTGAGCATTATATGGGGCTCCTGATTAAAATAATAATCTTTATATAGTGCTAACATTTTCCGCAGCACTTTACAGTTTGCACACATTATCATCACTGTCCCCATTGGGGCTCACAATCTAAATTTCCTATCAGTATGTCTTTGGAAAGTGGAAGGAAACCAGAGTACCGTAAGAAACCCACGCAAACACAGGAACAACATACAAACTCCTTGCAGATGTTGTCCTTGGTGGGATTTGAACCCAGGCTCCAGCACTGCAAGGCTGCAGTGCTATCCATTGAGCCACCATGCTCAACTCAAGTCAATAAGTTTTACCAGGCTTTTGTGGCAAAATTAGGGGTCTCTGCTTATACTCAGGTCGGTGTATACTCGAGCATATACGGTACTTCCATTTTTACAGCTTGTGGATAAACACCAGCAAGAGAGGAATCTGCCCCCCAAAAATGAATCATTGTTGGATGTTTTTTTCATTTTAAAAAGCATAAAAAGTCCATAAATATTGAAGTCACTTTGTTATTACAATGGCTATGTTTGCATTTTAAAGGGTTTTCATGCAGTCATAGGAGACCTCAAAATGTTATATACAGTACGTCAATTCAGGGCAATTGGACTTCTTGTGACTAACAGCAAATCAACTTTGGAAAAAATAGGCAAAGCTGCTGAATTAGAATTTCAAAATATTCACCTATCATTTACAAGTAATTTTCATGTTTCTTTATTGAACAAAAAATAAAATCAGAGGATAAGTTTAAACTAGAGTTGGGGTAGAGATAAACATGCCACTGGAAATTATTTCACGGCCTTAATAATCTTACTTCATAAAGCCTCTGTTTAATATGTAAAACTGCTTGCAAATGCAAGCATTGATGAAAGAAACTGGTGTTGACTATGCTATTTTATGACAAGGAATTCTGAACTTGTAACTGCTATTATTGACAGCTCAGAAAATCAGTACAGTATGCCACCTGTTTTGATTCTGTATTTTCTGCAATGTTTGGTCACATTTCTATCTGGGATCTAAACAACTAACAAAGGGCTTACAGTAAAAAGAAATCTGTTATCTCACTTTAGTTAAGTTGCTGGGAAGTAGTTAAAAGATTTTGATGATCTATCATTAGTAGTGTTGAACGATACCTTCCGATATCCATAAGTATCGGTATCAGATTGTATCGGCCAATATTCAAAAAATATCGGATATTGCCGATACCCGATACCAATGCAAGTCAATGGGACCAAAATATCGGAATTAAAATAAACCCTTTCTTTCCTTGTAGGTTAATTTTACATGAAGGAAAACAACTAAGAATAATGTAGGATGTATTGGGGGAGGTGGAGGAGACATTAAAGGCATAGAGGTTTAGACCAAGCTCCTCTATGCAATCCTATAGTGTTTTCCCACAATCTAGCTGTATATGGATGGGAAGCCACTAATAGGATAAATTTGAACAAATGTACAGCAGGCTGCGCTAATTGAAAAACGGACAATGGAACGGTATGAGGCAGTGATGCACCCTGAGCTGACTACAACCAGCGGTGGCTGCAGACCAGACTACAGAGTGAGGTGCTCTCACACAGACACCTGCGAACAGCACTGCAAGGCAAAAACAAGGATCTCACACAGCGGTTGTTAAATTAGCCTGGGTAAAGAACAATGAAGCAAATCACTATCTCTAAACTGGCCCTCAGTCAGAACACAGTGTCCTGTCCCTAACTGAATTCACAGCTGAGTGAACCCAAAATGGCGGCAGCGACTTTTATAGTGCATCATGACATAATTTCAGCAGCCAGTCACAGCCATGCTAGTAGTTACATGCCTGCCATGCAGACAGGATGTGCCCACACTTCTAATCATTCCTAATTGGCTGAATTCTGGCTGTTTGAATTATGGGAACTTCCGATTCCGGTATCCGAATTACTGAAAGTATCGGAACTCGGTATTGGAATTCCGATACCGCAAGCATCGGCCAATACCCGATACTTGCGGTATCGGAATGCTCAACGCTAATCATTAGTATAAGTCAGCAATATCAGATTGATGGAGGTCCAACACATCACAGTACCACTGATCAACCTTTAAAAGCTCTGGAAGCAGTGTATGGAGCTTTAATACACTTTTTAATAGCTGTTACTTGGTACTCCAGATCACTATACAAATTTGTAGGGTGATGCTGGTAACAGCTAATCTATGAGGATGTCAGGTGTCCAACCATAATGATCTAATATTGATGAGCAAGCCAGAGAATAGGCCTTCGCTATCTTAATAGTGGAAACTCCCTTTAATGTTTTGACAAGTATAATGATTGAAAGGTTGAAGTTATAATAAGGAATGAAGTTTTGCTGAGTTTTAAACAAGAGAATTGTGCAAATTGTCTCTTCAGAGAGGAAGAGGACTAGAACTCTAGTACCACCTATTGGAAGTAGCAATCCTAACAGTCAATGTCGACCCTTTAACAAGCCTTGTCACATGACTTAGGCTAAAAGCCAAACCAGTATCTCAATTTGCAAGCACTGTGTTTCGGGGTACCGCCCCTCATCAGTGTAAAGTGGAGATCTGGTTTGGCTGATTGAGAGCCGTCTGACCGGGATCCAAGAAGTATCATTTCTCCTTGCGGAGAGTGACATGTTAATCATGTCGAGGTGAGGAGACTTAAAGCCTCAATTCTCCTCTGGGAAATATGAAAATTGTCTCTTCAGAGAGGAAGAGGACTAGAACTCTAGTGCCACCTATTGGAAGTAGCAATCCTAACAGTCAATGTCGACCCTTTAACGAGCCTTGTCACATGATTTAGGATAAAAGCCAAACCAGCAATTTTATCAACTAAAAAATATCTAACCTGAACAGCTGAAAGATATTACAAATTTCCAATACAACTACAGTATGTAGAGCAAAAATGGGCTGCATCTGAAATAGTTGCCACTTGTAATCCATTTTATTCACAAGGAATATGGAGATTTTCACTGGTAATCTCTCCTTTAAAAAAAAATGAACTGATTTTAAAAAGCACAAATAGTTTAAATACTGTAGATTTATTCTGGCTTCTTTCAACTCCAATACATTCATTTGTTTAGTCTTTTTTTCTAATGCATGCAAATTTATATTTTGAATACTTTTATTGATTTTCTAAAAGAGGTTTTAGTTTTCCCCATTGATCAATAAATCTCAAAACATTTAACCATAACCTTCTTTTACTTAGGGCAATCGGATCCTCCAACCTTAGTGGAAAAAAAATTACAACCTATATTACTTATGGCTTAATTCATTTAACTGAATAATTAAGGTCCATATTAATAGAATTACAATCTAAGTCCATGGGCGTAGCATCTTTATTTAACTGAAATGCAATAATCTATATAACGTTTAAAGTTTAGGAATGAATATCTTGATAAATATGTTCAACATTAAATATCATTTTTTTAGTATCTGCAGTCTTCCGGGACCTTGCTAATGGCCCAATCCGAGCTGCTTGAGGACCTGAGCATGTGACCTCTGACTATCAAATGAGCGGTCATCTCACTGGCATGCCCAGATGGAGAAAAGCAGGACTTAGTCTCGAGCGTCTGCTCGCCGCTGACTAATGCTGCTTCCTATAGCTGAACCTGGGATGGCAGCAGCAACCAGACATAGCATCAGTCTGAGCAAGATGCTGAGACTGACATCTCTGCTGAACAGGATCCTCTGTGGCTGAAGAAGAATGGGAGACTCCAGAGGACAGGCTTGAGATTCCCCCTGTGCAGTGGTGGAATCTTTATGCCTACCACCCATCAGATTGTTTTCAGCTGACATCAACCCCAAAAATATTACCTTTTCTGTGAAGGTTGCAGGCTATTTTTAGGATGGCTAGGGACAATATCCACAGCGTCTTACCAGATTGAGAATACCAGCCCCCATCTCTCTGCTTTAGCTTTGCTAAATATTCAAAATGGGTGGACCACATGCATTTTTTTAAATTATTTATTTATTTAAATAATTTAAAAAAATGGACTGGTCAACACAAAAAAATCATCAGCAAAGGTAATATGTCTGTTTTATGGAGTTTATGAATTATGGAGTGCTGATTCCAAAAATATGCTTAGTTTTGCTCTATCACATAAAGTTTCTGACATAGAAGTACTTTTGTTATTACATTATGTTAGGTGTCAAAGTCCTGCAGCTGCACAGGGGGAATCTTGAGCCACCTCTGCTGCGGTCTCCCATTCTGCTTCAGCCACAGTGGAGTCTGCTCAGTAGAGACGTCGGTCCCAGCGTCTGGCTCAGGCAGATACTCTGCGTTTGGTTGCTGCTGCTCTTCCAGGCTCAGCTATTGTAGCCAGTACTGGTCAGCGGCGAGCAGACACCTCTGGAACTAAGTCCTGCTTTTCCCCTTCTGAGTATGCCTAAAGGAAGATTTCTCATTGGAGGTCGGGGGTCACACATTCATGTTCTTTAGCAACTCCCATTGGTCCTCTAGGAAGGTCCTTGTCTGCTGCAGCTATAAAAAGTTTGCATGGCTGCACAGCCATGCACTAGTATCAGCTTATGCTATGAGCTTTGCTATTTGGTGGTCAGGTCTGCTTGTAGTGAGGTTTGGCTGAAATAAGCCCCTAGAATACTGGCACCTCTGGTGAGGAGTTTTGTGTGTTTGAATTCAGGGCAGGCGTATAGCCACTAGAATTCCGGCTCCACCTGAGAGGAGTTGTCTTTGTGCTAAGCTGACTGCATGACCACTAATTGCTTTCTGCTCTGTTAGCTAGCTGCGATCCTCTGTGAGGATAACAGGGCACAGCATTTTTCTATCTAGGTGACTCTGTGAAGTAACAGAGTTCGCTCATACCGCCATATAGTACCGTCAGTTGTTAGCAGCAGGTTCCTCTCCTGCACGGTGGACCCCGGGCTGCGAACGCACCTTTAATAACATATATATATTGGGTGCGTTCCGCCAGCCGTAACACATTATTACTGCATTTTCAATTTACAGGTGATTCTCACAAAATTAGAATATCATCAAAAAGTTAATTTATTTCAGTTCTTCAATACAATTAGTGAAACTCATAAATTATATGGTCATTAAAAACCTAGTGATCTATTTCAAGTGTTTATTTCTGTTAATGTTGATGATTATGGCTTACAGCCAATGAAAGCCCCAAAGTCATTATCTCAGTAATGAGAATAATTAACAAAAAAACACCTGCAAAAGCTTCCTAAGCATTTAAAAAAGGTCCCTTAGTCTGTTTCAGTAGGCTCCACAATCATGGGGAAGACTGCTGACTTGAAAGATGTCCAGAAGGCAGTCATTGACACACTCCACATGGAGAATAAGCCCCAATAAGTCATTGCTAAAGAAGCTGGCTGTTCTCAGACTGCTGTATCCAAGCATATTAATGGAAAATTAAGTGGAAGGAAAAAGTGTGGTAGAAAAAAGTGCACAAGCAACCGGGATAACTTCAGCCTTGAAAGGATTGTTAAGAAAAGGCCATTCAAAAATATGGGGGAGATTCACAAGGAGTGGACGGCTGCTAGAGTCATTGCTTCAAGTGCCACCACACACAGACGAATCAAGGACATGGGCTACAAGTGTCGCATTCCTTGTGTCAAGCCACTCATGACCAATAGACAACAACAGAAGCATCTTACCTGGGCCCAAGAGAAAAAGAACTGGACTGTTGCTCAGTAGTCCAATGTGTTGTTTCAGATGAAAGTAAATTTTGTATTTTATTTGGAAATGAAGGTCCCAGAGTCTGGAGGAAGAATGGAGAGGCACACAATCCAAGCTGCTAGAGGTCTAGTGTGCAGTTTACACAATTAGTGATGGTTTGAGGAGCCATGTCATCTGCTGGTGTAGGTCCACTGTGTTTTATCAAGACCAAAGTCAGCGCAGCCATCTATCAGGAAATTTTAGAGCACTTCATGCTTCCCTCTGCCGACCAGCTATTTGGAGATGGAAATTTCTCCAGCAGGACTTGGCACCTGTACACACTGCAAAAAGTACCAATACCTGGTTTAAAAACAACAGTGTCACTGTGCTTGACTGGCCAGCAAACTCGCCTGACCCCAACCCAAAAGAAAATCTGTAAGTTATTGTCAAGAGGAGAATGAGAGAAACCAGATCCAACAATGCAGATGAGATGAAGGCTGCTATCAAAGCAACCTGGACTTCCATAACACCCCAGCATTGTCACAGCCTGATCGCTTCCATGCCATGCCGCATTGATGCAGTAATTGATGCAAAAGGATCCCCGACCAAGTACTGAGGGCATTTACTGAACATGCAATTCAGTGGGACAACATTTCTTATTTTAATTTTTTTTTCTTCAAACTGGTGCTATAAAGTATTCTAATTTACTGAGATAATGACTTTTGGGATTTCACTGGCTCTAAGCCATTATCATCAACATTTTGTGAGTTTTATGGGAAGGAGTATTGACAGTGCAGTTAACCAATGACTGCTTCTCGTAAAGTCACATGTTATGGGGAGGAGCTAACTGTTATGAAGCGGGAAGATTTGAGTCAGTCAGAAAAGGATGGTAATGGCAGCAAGGACTGGTATGTGAGACTCTGACAGGAGACAGGCCTATATATCTGCCACCGGGATAAAGAAGGGAAGGCAGTGAACAGCTGCCATTGTGAGAGGATTTTGACTGCATTTCTGGGAGGGTAAGTCACCTCAGAGGGAAGAAAACAGCTCAGTTACTGAGGTGTAACGGAGTGAAGGTCTCCACAGAGAAAGAACCTGAAAGCAGCCAATATCATACTGAGAAACTGCCTGTCTGCAAATGTTCATCTGTAAGGAATAGGCTGACCCGTTTACCTCACAACTGTATATAGTTATCTACCAGATCACCTCCAGTAAAATCTGTTTTAAATACAAGCTGCCTCTATTGTCTTTGGGGAAATATCTACATATAGTCAGTTGGCTAATCGCTTTTTTTTTTAGTTCGTCATCACCATTGAACTGAACTTATTCTACTGTTTGATTTAAAAGAGAAAAATGCCCCGACAGTGCATCAATCATCCGAACAGGTTCTGCTATGTGTGTGGTTCTTTTACACAAAAAAGGCCAAGTACATTCAATCACTCATGATATTAAAAAGATGTACCAGATATACTTTAAGTGTCCACTTGGTGATCAAGACAAAAGCTGGGCCCCTCATGTGATATGCTCAAGTTTTTCAAATAGTCTTCTTGACCGGTTAAATATGAGGAAAGTGGCTATGCCATTTACTGTTCCCATGATTTGGAGAGAACCCACAAATCATAGTGATGACTGCTACTTTTGCTTTGTCAAACTGAAGGGCTTTTCTACATCTGTGGAGATTTGAAAGTGTTTGTCTGCTAAGGGGAATGCAAAGAGGTTTCACAAAATATTGTTGCTTCTTGCGCTTATGGGACAGTAGAAATACCGTAGAGCATTATGTTCATCGTGATTGGGGACAGAGAAACATCTATGCTTCAGGAAGAGACAATGTTCAGCATAATCCTTTAGTTGCTCCAACAAAAATCTTTCTTCCTCCACTACACATAATGTTGGGATTGATTAAAAACTTTGTGAAAGCCATGGCAAAGACAAATTCACAAGGGTTCCAGTACATTTCACAGAAGTTATCCAGCATTTCACCAGCAAAACTGAAGGAAGGGGTCTTTGTTGGTTCTCAGATCAGAAAGCTTATGAGGGATAATGTGTTTGAGGGAACTCTAAATGATAAGGAATTGAGACCTTGGAAAAGCTTCAAGTGGATCTGAGAAAACTTCTTAGGAAAACAAAAACTGCCAGAATATGTTGAAGGTGTTGAGGAACTGCAAAATTCATAGCAGTGTCTTGGATGTCACATGTCTTTGAAAATGCACTTTTTGCATTCACATTTAGATTTTTTCCCTCAAAATCTTGGGGATGTAAGTGATGAGCAAGGAGAGCAGTTTCACCAAGACATTAAAAGTAATGGAACACCGCTACCAGGGTTTTTAGAATGATTCAATGATGGCAGGTTACTGTTGGATGCTATATAGGGACAACCCTGAAAAATCGTATCAACGACAGTTTAATGTCAAGCGCTTTTAATTTCTGCTCATATTTTGGCTTCTATTTTGCATGTGAAATTATTTTTGTTGAATAAAAACTGTTTTGTAAAGTGAAGAACTTTATTTCTGATATGTAGATTACTGTTTTCTTAATGTCATCAGGATATTTCCTATACCTTATAAGAATGATGCTGCTGCATGGAAACTCTACGTGCTACAGAAAAACTATATACATTTTTTAAATCAGGACAAAAAGATGATTCAGAAAAATACAAAGTCACCTGCGATGATTAAAAAAAATATTTTTTGTAGACCTGTGTAATCAGTCAAGATAAAGCTGACAGCTGAGAGCTGCAGCCCATAGTTGTCAGTTTTGCCAACGCTGGTTATCAAGAATAGGTAAGACCTCACATCTTTGTTTAATTTATTTATTTTTCCCACTACTTGCCAGCCAATCACAGCCATGCCAAACCTTGAAATTGCTGTGGTTGAGCTAGAAGTGCCCACACAGGAAAGGCTTTTTGATTGGCTGCACTGCAGCCTTTTAACAAACTTTGTTCGGGCTGCCGAACCCAAGCAGTGACACAGTCTTTCTTGAGAAGTCCATTTTCAGGCAGTAGATGTCAGGGACGTATCCTGGACTTTATCATTAGGGTTCTGCCATCTCTATTTGCAATATATCTACCTCTTTTAATGTTACTCTAAACCTACTGAGGCACATTACGAGACACCATATTTTCAGCTGCAACCTTTTATTCATTCAGATGCACACTCACCTCCAGAACCCTCTGTTCTTGTATTTCTTCAGACATTTTTCAAATCACTTTTTCAAAAGTTATTTAGAGCAAAACATTTAAAAGTATTTATGATACATAAAGTTTCGTAATGTAGTCAATAGTAACGGATTGCCAGTTTTCTAAAAGGATTTAGCAATCTTTCTAGTTAAAGAATATTTACTATTTTTCTTGCCATCTGTATTGTGATTATGGTACCTATGAGATGGATTTCACGTAGATTGTCTGCTGTATTATTTGAAAACCTGTGGATGTGTCTTTTCCTCTTGGAAATTGCTGTTTTCCAAAGGTTTAGTGTGATTCAGGCGTCTTCTTCTCAACTCCACTAACTGGACCCTCTCTAATGTTTTATTTTCTGCAAGTAGAAACACTTTAGGATTACTAATGCAAATAAGCAGAGAATGTGGAAAAAGAGGTGAAAGTGACAAGTGCATGATTCGTATCAGATTTCAAAAACACGTGTTGTGGACAACAGCCGCTCCGACAAATTGCTTACATGGACTGTTTGCTCTTGAAATGGCTACAATCCATTTGGTCAGTAAATTAGACATACACTTGGAGAAATATTATTAATATCATATCTTCATACACTCACTATTATATACTGGCCATTTCCTCCTCGCATCAACTGTATTTAGCAGATGGTGCTGTCACTTCAGTTATGTGCTTATTCTTTCATGCATGTGGAAGCATATTTTAAAATGTACAAGTTCATGTATTATCTATGGGTTAAAAGCATGCAACACAAGCGGGACCATATCAGAGGAGTTAAACTTCTGTAAACAACTAGCAGCGGTTGTGTAAATGCTATTTTCTTGACATAAATAACAGAAACATATGGCCAGAGACAGGAAGTGGGTGATACCTGGATAGATTGATATCTTGCTCGACAAGTGACTATTTATGACATGATTCTGGCTGACAGTGAAAGAGGATGGGAGGAAAACTAATGACTTTTTCATGAAGTCTCTGACAACACACATTTGACCACAAAAAGGCTGCACACTAAAAATGGATTCTCTGTCATAGGAGCTACAACATGATAAACCAGCAAGAAAAAAGGTGTCCTATTACAAGACTCTTTAGTATAGCTAGAACTGGAGCCTTAGAAGAGCCATAAAGATACTAACATATATGTATTTTCACAAATTATTAAATCATTTTTTCATAGTGAATGTTACTAGCATACAATAAAGAAGCACTCCCATCAAACTTATTATCCTTCTATATATCATCATATTATACAGCACTGTGTACTTACAATTGTTCATTTTCCCTTCTACCCAGCTAATTCTTCTGTTTTTTTTTTTGGTCTATGCTATCATGTGATTGAAAAATGACTGGCTCTATGAAGAAACAGGAGGTCAATTTTCCCTGTACAAGTTATAAGTCATTGTAAAAGTCCATGCCAGGGTGGAGAAGTCAACAAGCTTGGTCAGGAGTTGAAGAAGGGAATAATGAGTGCTGTAACAAGAAATTTCCTGCTTCTGTATAGAGTAGAAAAAGAGAAGAATTAGCTGGGTAGAAAGGCAAAATGAGCAATTGGAAGTACTCAGTGCCACATAATAAGATGACCGCAATATATTAATGATGAAGACTTTGATGGTCGTTCTTCTTCAATATCAACCATTAAAACAGACCCCAAACCTCAATAACTTACATACAATATATTTATGGTGCCACAACTGATGACAAGGCTACCTACCTACCTGAAGTCAATATTCCAAGGCTAGCAGATCAGTTTAGAAATTCAGTTCTGCTGACTCCAAGTCCTGCTCGGTTATCTTAGCTATCTGTGAAGTAAATCAACAACAATATGCAAAAGGCATGAAAGTTGAGTCAGATGAAGGCATCAGCTGATTAAAAAGTGCCCCATCTGCCCCTGAACGCTGCATTGTTTTTTACTATATTTTATTATTAGGTACATTGTAGATACAGTTTTAAAAACTGTTTTGTCAGTGTCTGCAGCCTGTAGAGGATTGTGGGTATTGTCATTTATATCCAATATACAAGAAGAGTTGTCTCCTGTGACCACAGGAGATATGGTTCTTAAAACTTTACGTTTATTTAGCCATCATGTTAACCCTGCTGTACTGTTCCGGTCAATATGACCCAAAATGATTTTTGAGACCCTGTAGATTTTTTTTATATGAGGATTTGAAAGTAGGATTTGGTATCTTGACTTCTCCTCATTTGTGGAGATCTATATATATTTTTTTGTTTTTTGTTTACTTTTGGCTACACGCTGATTGTTACACTTGTACTGTTCGAGTTAATATGACCCGATAGCATTTTATACTGTTCTACAGGTCTCTGATTATTTCTGACTGCAAAAGTTATGTTTTTTTATGTGTACTTCATCTCAAAATGGTGGTGGTTTCACTGTTCTTATCAGTAAACAAGTAATTATCTAGTATTATCCATTTGCTGTTTGTGAGAGAGGAGACTGGTTGTCTATCATTCAAAGGCTGGGGGTTTCACTGTCATCAGTAATCAAGTATTTATTTAGTAAAATGCATTTTCAGTTGGCCACCAGTCATTTGACTTACACCCCAAAGCTAAGTCATGTGAAAGAGACACTGGTATCTGTGAGAGAGAGCACTGAGCTGTGAATACACATCTTTACAGGTTTTTTTTTTCAAAACTTGGATAAAAATGTTTCTAAAATGTCTATTAACTGACGCTTGTGAATACATATCTTTACAACTATTCTTTTCTTTTCCAAACTTAGGTAATTCTAATGAGCACCATGCATCATGACAATGCCGTAAGTGATAGAGAAGACAGAAAGCCTGACATTATTTTGGATAATAATGCCACAAAGGGAGCAGTTGATACTTTAGACCAAGCAATATCAACATATAAACATGCAAACGCAAAACCAATCGGTGGCCAATGATTTTATTTTATGACATACTGGACGTTTCTGCATACAATGTATTTGTCTTATGGAGAGAAATCGACCCCGATTGGAAGCGGAATAAGCTAAAAGAAGATTATTTCTTGAGGAATTGGGCAAATCCCTGGTTAGGCCATATATTGAGAGCAGAAAAGTGACCCCCAAAAGTGAAGGAGCAACAGCCATTGTAAAAAGTGTCCAGAATGCTCAAGAAAGAGACTCCACATCCACGGCCTCCACCTGCACAGCTACCAGCTGCACAGCTACCAAAAAAAGAAGAGATGTAGCTTCTGTCAATCTTCCTGTGACAATAAGACTAATCTGACATGTGCTGGATGTTCAAAATATCTGGAGAGAGCTAACCAATCACACTACCAATTGCTATTCTTCATGGTGACGCCCATTAGGAAAGGAGCTTCAAGGAAGAGGAAGTGGACTTTACAGTATCCAAACATTCCACGCCCAGTACCGCATACAGAAGAACTGTCGGTTCCAAAAGCACCAGAAACATTTTCAGTCAATTCAAGTGAGGATGAAGAGGGTCCTGGTGTCATGAAGCATCCTCCTCTCACGATCCAGCCTTTCTGTCAGCAACCACAACTAATCCACACCTTATAACACAAAGTGAACTAAATGATCTTGGTAGGGACTTAGATCTGCCCAAGAGTAAGTCTGAGCTTTTAGGTTCCAGGCTCCAGCAGTGAAATGCTTCTTTAATAACTAATGGTAAAAACTGACACAATGACCAAACACTGCTGACAATTTGATTCAAAATACTTATGAAAAATGGTTAGCGTTTTTAAGTTTGAAAAAATCGTGGACATCTGAATGAGACCTAAAATTTTTTACATGAAAAAATGCAGGAAAATGCTGATTTTCCTTTAAAATAGGCAATACTTATTTGCTGAAGACAGTGCTGCTCCAGCATGGCCTCACCATTGCTTCCCACTGATTTTTGTTTACTTGCCTGCAGCTTCAGCTTATGTCAGCGACATGCAACTGCTGCTGCCAAACACTGGGCTCTGCAGTCTCATCTTCTTAACCCCTTCATGACCTTGGGTTTTTCCATTTTTCCGTGTTCGTTTTTCGCTCCCCTCCTTCCCAGAGCCATAACTTTTTTATTTTTCCGTCAATATGGCCATGTGAGGGCTTATTTTTTGTGAAACAGGTTGTACTTTTGAATGACATCATTGCTTTTAGCATGTCGTGTACTAGACAACGGGAAAAAAATTCCAAGTGCGTGAAATTGCAAAAAAGTGCAATCCCACACTTGTCTTTTGTTTGGCTTTTTGCTAGGTTCACTAAATGCTAAAACTGACCTGCCATTATGATTCTCCAGGTCATTACAAGTTCATAGACACCTAGATTGTCTAGATTCTCTTTTATCTAAGTGGAGAAAAAAATTCCAAACTTTGCTAAAAAAAAAAAAGTGCCATTTTCCGATACTCGTAGCGTCTCCATTTTTCATGATCTGGGGTGAGGTGAGGGCTTATTTTTTGCGTGCCGAGCTGGCGTTTTTAATGATACCATTTTGGTGCAGATACGATCTTTTGATCACCCGTTATTGCATTTTAATGCAATGTTGCGGCGACAAAAAAAACGTAATTCTGGTGTTTCAAATTTTTTTCTCGCTACGCCGTTTAGCGATCAGGTTAATGCTTTTCTTATTGATAGATCGGGCGATTCTGAACGCGGCAATACCAAATATGTGTAGGTTTGATTTTTTTTATTGATTTATTTTGAATGGAGCGAAAGGGGGGTGATTTAAATTTGATATATTTTTTATTTTTTTCACAATTTTTTTAACTTTTGCCATGCTTCAATAGTCTCCATGGGAGGCTAGAAGCTGGCACAACTCGATTGGCTCAGCTACATAGCAGCGACCATCTGATCTCTGCTATGTAGCTGAAATGCAGGTTTGCTATGAGCGCCGACCACAGGGGGGCGCTCACAGCAGGCCGGCATCAGTAACCATAGAGATCTCAAGGACCTCTATGGTTACCATTCTGATGCATCGCTGATTAAATGCGCCGGTTAAATGCGTCGGTTAAATGCCGCTGTCAGCATTTGACAGTGGCATTTAACTAGCTAATAGTGGCGGGTGAATCGCGATTTCACCCGCCGTTATTTCAGCCACCGCCGGAGCCCGCATGAAAGCCGGGGTTCTGACCTCAGACGTACTATCCCGTCCGAGGTCAGAAAGGGGTTAAACATCATGCACAAGCTTCTGAAGGCAAGTACTACTTAATGTGCTATTTTATGCAAGACTATTGTTGTCCATTCATATTTGTGAACATAATATAAGCACAGCTTGCAAGAATGCTGTCAGTTGGACAACCGTTTAAGATTTTTTTTCTTTAAAACTTTAGTTTAACCATTTAGTTCTATAACTTTTGCTTTTAGTGTTGATGATATGCCCTTGCAATGTGAATAGATTTTGTTTTAATCCACACATAACAAATGCCATGAGATATGTACAGTAAACAAAGGAACTGTAGGTGAAATCAGCACAAAATAGGGTCTTATCAGGTAGACATAATTGACATATCCTTTGAAAAAGCATGGAATGCAGGTATCAGCTGCAACAGATCCATGGGTCAGCCAGTGACCATTTAGACATCAAGGAAAGGGATTTTTTGGATGGTTTCCTCACTGCTGGATGAACTGAGACTTATCTACATGTGGTCAATCCTGAGGAAGAAGAAACTTTGTACTTCGAAACATGTAAAAAAAAACATTACCTTTTCAACTCATCTACCGGGATATACATCTCAATTCATCCAGCAGCGCAGAAACCATCCACAAAAATCTCTTTCTTTGATATGTACAGCAAAAAAAGTTTGCCTAAAAATGTTCTTTTCTGATTGTAGCAAGCTGAAAGCAGTTCGATATCTAATATATTGTCATACAATTATTTTTTGTGATCATTGTTTAATCATTTACAAGATCTTTTAGAGTTTACTATGAAACAGAATTGTAATGTATCCATAAAAAACGTATGCCATACTGATGGTCCGTAGTGCATGAGATTGTTTCTCGCACTGGACCGATTTCGGAGTGAAATTGCAACATGCAATTTTATTACTATGCAGAATAGAGAAAAAATACACCCTGCGTCATTGAATAGCATTAGTCCGAGTGCGATCAGATTTTTTATTGGATTTCACTCTTCTGATTTATACACAAGTGTGACTTGATTTTCTGTTTGGAACTTACATGTTTGCACTAATTCACAATTTTATAAATTATGTGCACATGGTACAGAACAACTTTCTAATCATGTTTAATCCCATTCTATATGGAATGTTTGAAAACACAGAAATTTCATACAGCACCAATGTAGTGGAAAGACTTCCGCATGACGTGCTCGCTCTCATGTCTCAGGACAGCTAGTGCCAGAGTACTTCTCTGAGCACAACAATATGGCCTTCTCTTGTTAAAGCCCTATGGGCTGATCATTGTCAGGTTATGTTATGTTTTAGCAGTACACACTTCAATACTACTTTTATGCAAACTTGTCGTAGAAACAAGAGTACTAACAAAACAGATGGGTCACCAGGGCTGCTCCATTTTTTCATTCTCTGTAACTGACTTACTCATATATATACTTTCTTTCCAAAGCCACAAATGAAGGACATATTTATGTGAGCAAAAGAGATATGAATTTGAAATTTAGGTGTAACTTGAAAACAAAACAAAAAATATAAGAATGCATGTAATGCTAAGCATATTATAATAAAGAAATAAACAAATGAATACATACTTGTAAGAAACTCTTTAGATTTCCACATTTCTTTTAAATATTTGTTACATAATTGTTATCTAAAGGAGTTGAAAAGTTTTTGAAGAAACTGAGAGTTTGTTTTTATTGTATAGTGGTCAAATAGAGAAGCTAGCATGGAGATAAACTGTGCCATTGCTACTAGTAAAAAGGTGAACAGTTTCTGATTAATGATCCTTGTTCATTTTATTAAAGGGGTAGTCCCGTCTTTTGCATTTATGGCAGATCCTTACCCCTCATATATATGACAATCACTATAAGCCCAACCGACTCCCAACTTATTGCAAGAACTTTTTCATTTATGGTAGATCCTTACCATTCAATTGTATTACAATCACTGTAAGCCCAATAGACTCCCAATTAGTTGCAAGAACTTCAGCACCCATATAATGAAAATCATACTATACTGCTACACTAATCCAGAATGTGTGTGAGTTAAACTCTGAACGTCAATACTAATCATTTTCTAACATACTTTAAAAACAGCAACAAATTGAAATTGCGTGAGCAACTTCCCATCTCCAATCACTAAAAATTGTGATTTTGCTTCCCTACAAATTAAGAAACTACTTTGCATGGACAATGCATATCACTTATCTTCTTAACCAAAAGTCACATTCTTGTGCCTTCTCTATCAATTTTCATGCATCATAAACAACTATGAACAGTTTGCCAGTCCCCAAAACTGCCAACATCCTCAAATCCCATTGATCCCTAGAAATGACCAATCCTGATGATACAGAATTAATCGCTTGGATCAATGACATGTATTGGTCCAAAATCTAAAATTTTCTATTTGTTATTCAAACATCTCATTATGCAAGTGCCACTACTGTGGAAATAAGCTGCAACAAAGTTACATATTTTGAGAAATCATTGGACCCCATGTCACTGGCCTAGAGGCTCTGAACAGGTAAGAGCCAAATACTGCACCAAATCTCAAACTACCAAAAGTATCCATATAAAAATTCAAATCAACAATAGATTTTATACGCAAAAAAGCTTAGCATGCCAACAAATCTTGACATATGCCTTTTATGACATGAAGACACAAAAGCGCACAGAGAGGTAAAAAAATACTCTGTTGTAAAAAAGTCACAGTAAATAAGCAAGTGCTAGTCAAAAAATGAAAAAATACAGGGTATTTAGTTAATTAAATCACGATTGTCCCATTTATATCACTGGCACTTCCTAATAGACATCAAAACACTTTTCGGACTGACAATCAGTCAGCTGAATAAATTGAAGAGATCCAGAACTTAAATTTTAAAATAAGGCTTTATTCATGGACAACATATCCCGTGCCATAGTGCACAAGCACCAAAACTGAAGATGGGGGGGTCACATAAGTATAACAAGCTAAAAGCGTATAGTGCCACATAGCAGAAAATAGTGCTGCATATAAACTTATTCCATCACACTTTAGCTGCCTAAGCATACACACAGAGGATCCAATTAAAATGAAAATATAGAGAACAGAAACAATAGCTACCTGTGGCTGACCCAGCGTCCCACCTCTCCCCAACGCGCGTTTCGCAATCCAGCTTCTTGCGTGAGCAACTTCCCATCTCCAATCACTAAAAATTGTGATTTTGCTTCCCTACAAATTAAGAAACTACTTTGCATGGACAATGCATATCACTTATCTTCTTAACCAAAAGTCACATTCTTGTGCCTTCTCTATCAATTTTCATGCATCATAAACAACTCATGAACAGTTTGCCAGTCCCCAAAACTGCCAACATCCTCAAATCCCATTGATCCCTAGAAATGACCAATCCTGATGATACAGAATTAATCGCTTGGATCAATGACATGTATTGGTCCAAAATCAAAATTTTCTATTTGTTATTCAAACATCTCATTATGCAAGTGCCACTACTGTGGAAATAAGCTGCAACAAAGTTACATATTTTGAGAAATCATTGGACCCCATGTCACTGGCCTAGAGGCTCTGAACAGGTAAGAGCCAAATACTGCACCAAATCTCAAACTACCAAAAGTATCCATATAAAAATTCAAATCAACAATAGATTTTATACGCAAAAAAGCTTAGCATGCCAACAAATCTTGACAAATGCCTTTTATGACATGAAGACACAAAAGCGCACAGAGAGGTAAAAAAATACTCTGTTGTAAAAAAGTCACAGTAAATAAGCAAGTGCTAGTCAAAAAATGAAAAAATACAGGGTATTTAGTTAATACGTTCCTTTGCAAAAAAGTATGTTAAGCTGCTCCACCAATCGCCAAGGTATACCTGTTAGGGCTAGCGGAACGCACCAAATAATAAGACTGATAGTGTACGGTGCGTTCGTAGCCCGGGGTCCACCGTGCAGAGATGGAACCTGCTGCTGAGTAATGACGGATTATATGGCGGTACTCATAAGTATACTCGTGTGGGTTAAACTTCACCCAACGTGAAGGAAGCGATCCTGTTGCGTCACAGGATCACGGTACCGCACATAGAAGGCGAGCAAGCAGTCAGCGAACTTAACCCCAACTAGGATAGAAGTCCGATTAGACCACTTGCTGACCCAACACCGCAACAGGGTGTGTTAGGCAACTCTTATAATTAGAGCACCAAGGTGCGAACTGTGCCGTGCTGGCAGGCACCACTAAGCACCCATACGTGGGTCAGGAAGCGCACTACTGGCGCGTGGCGCCGCACTGGCGGTCACAGCAATAGACGCTGATACGTGTGTGACACGTTGAGTGATTTGTCGGGCGCTAGATTGCAGCCATACTCCATACGCGAACAGTCATACAGTAGGGTAGGGGTATTTAATGAACGACTTGCACTCACAACAAACATACGCATTCAATTGTACACTAGCGCATGGCCGTGCGGTCATGCGCAGTTTATATAGTTGCAGCACAGGAAGTGGCCACAGAAACTTTGCCCTTCCAAGACCTGCCAAGAGGTCCAATGGAATGTGCTGCAGAGCCTGAGCACATGACCCTCGATCTCCAACGGGAGATCTTGCCCTGGGCATGCTCAGTGTGCGCAAACAAGGACTTAGTCCCAGGAAAGTCCGCTCGCCGCTGACCAGCACTGACTTTAATGGCAGGAGCTGAAGAAGCAGCAGTAACTCTCTGTACAGAGTGAGAGCGAGCAAGACACTGTGAGCGACGTCCCTGCTGAGCAGACTCCACTGCGGCCGGAGGAGAATGGGAGACCGCAGCGGAGACGGATCGAGATTCCCCCTGTGCAGCAGAGGAAACTCGACTCTTAACATTACCCCCCCCCTTCTAGGGCCCCCCCTCCTTGGGCCTCGCTACGCTCGAAGGCAGCAATGAGCTGTGGGGCCTGAATGTTTTCAGCAGGCTCCCAAGACCTGTCCTCTGGACCATAACCCTTCCAATCCACCAAATAAAACTTTTTGCCGCGTACTACCTTGCACCCCAAAATAGCGTTCACCTCGTAATCGTCCGTAGACGAACCCGATGTCCCGGCAGATGACTCGGAAAACCGGGACATGTATACGGGTTTCCAGAGGGACACATGAAAGGTGTCGGTGATACCCAAGCGTGGAGGAAGAGCCAGGCGGTAGACCACAGGATTAACCTGTTCAAGAACCTTGAAGGGACCCAAGTAGCGAGGAGCAAACTTAGTGGACTCAACTCGCAGCCTGATGTTACGGGCGGAGAGCCACACCTAGTCGCCAGGGGCAAAAGTCGGAGCGGGGCGCCGATAAACATCGGCGGAGGACCTCATTCTCTCCTTGGAGGCCCGAATGGCATCCTGCGTGCGATCCCAAATGTCCCGTGCCTCCACAGCCCAGTCTGCCACCCTGGGATCAGCGGAAGACACAGGCATGGGCACAGGAACACGCGGATGCTGGCCGTAATTTAAGAGGAATGGAGTCTGACCGGTGGAGTCGGCTACGGCATTGTTAAGTGCAAACTCTGCCCATGGTAGCAAGGATGCCCAGTCATCCTGTCTGGCAGAAACAAAATGTCGCAGATATGTGACCAAGGTCTGGTTGGCCCTTTCTACCAACCCATTTGTATCGGGATGATATGCCGAAGAGAGATTTAACTCAATACTGAGTAGACGACATAGCTCCCTCCAGAATCGAGACGCAAACTGGGGACCCCGGTCACTAACAATTTTGTCTGGCATACCGTGTAAGCGAAAGATATGCTTGATAAACAAGACAGCCAACGCCCGTGCAGATGGTAGCCGTGGAAGAGGCACCAAATGCACCATTTTGGAAAAATGATCGGTGATCACCCAGATAATGGTGCAATTACGAGACTTGGGTAAGCCAACCACAAAGTCCATCCCGACCATCTGCCAGGGCCTGTCAGCCACGGGCAGAGGATATAGCAAACCAGCTGGCCGTTGCCGAGGAGTCTTGTTCCTGGCGCAAGAGACACACGCCCAAACGTACTCCGCGACATCACGAGCCATATGCGGCCACCAGTATGTCCTCGCCAGTAACTCTGATGTCCTTTTAGTACCAAAATGTCCACCCACCCTGGACGAGTGCGCCCAAGAGAGAACCTCCGGTCGCAAACTAGATGGAACAAAAGTGTTGCCCGGGGGCACAGACTCCAGCAAAACCGGGGCCACGGTTCTCAAACTCTCGGTGGGAACAATAAGCCGAGGCTCCTCCTCCTCCTCCGCAGATGACACAACGGAGCGAGAGAGAGCGTCGGCCCGAATGTTCTTCTCCCCAGAAAGGAAATGGAGGGTGAAATGAAACCGGGAGAAGAACAAGGACCATCTTGCCTGGCGAGAATTCAACCGCTGAGCTGTCTGCAGATACACCAAATTTTTGTGATCTGTGAAGACTTGGAAGGGAAAACGTGCTCCCTCCAAGAGATGTCTCCACTCCGAGAAAGCCAACTTCATGGCTAGCAACTCCCTGTCCCCGATGGAATAATTCCTCTCTGCTGGTGCGAATGTCTTGGAGAAAAAGAAGCAAGGATGCTTCCGACCTTGAGTATCCTTTTGGAAGAGAACTGCTCCAGCACCAACAGAAGAGGCATCCACCTCCATGATAAATGGCTTATCAACATCGGGGCGATGAAGAATGGGAGCGCTAGCGAAGTGTGACTTTATAGAGATAAAGGCCTTGGAGACCTCCTCAGACCACAATTTGGGATTCGCCCCCTTCTTGGTGAGGGCAACCATTGGAGCTACCAAAGTTGAGAAATGCGGGATGAACTGGCGATAATAATTGATGAACCCCATAAAGCGCTGCACCGCTTTAAGAGAATGGGGTTCCTGCCAGTCCATCACAGCCTGTAGTTTGGCAGGATCCATAGCCAATCCCTGGGCTGAGATGATGTAGCCTAGGAAAGGTAAGGACTCCTGCTCAAACATACACTTCTCCAACTTGGCATAGAGGGAGTTTGCCCGTAGGAGGTCGAAGACTTTGCAAACATCTCTCCGGTGGGAGTCAATATCTGGAGAGTAGATGAGAATATCATCCAGATAGACTACGACCGAGGTGGAAAGCATATCCCGGAAGATATCATTCACAAAGTCTTGGAAAACGGCTGGGGCATTACAGAGCCCAAAGGGCATCACCAGATATTCATAGTGCCCATCCCTGGTGTTAAAAGCCGTCTTCCATTCGTCCCCCTCACGGATGCGAATCAGGTTGTAAGCACCCCGCAGATCTAATTTAGTAAATACCCTTGCTCCCCGAAGCCTATCGAACAGTTCAGATATCAAAGGCAAAGGGTATTTATTCTTAACAGTGATGGCGTTAAGACCACTGTAGTCTATGCATGGACGCAATTCCCCACTCTTCTTCTGCACGAAGAAGAACCCTGCCCCAGCAGGTGACACTGACTTCCTGATGAACCCTCTTGCCAGATTTTCCTGGATGTACTGAGACATTGCCTCCGTCTCCGGGAGAGATAACGGATAGACTCGACCCCGGGGAGGCTCAGCACCAGGCAAGAGGTCAATAGGACAGTCATAGGGGCGATGGGGCGGAAGGGTCTCCGCCGCCTTTTTGGAGAATACATCTGCATATGACCAATACTGCTTGGGGAGAGAGGAAAGATCTGCGGGTACCTCAGTTGTAGCTACCTGAACGCACTCCCTCTGACACCTACCCCCACAAGATTCACCCCATCCCAGAATTCTGCCTGAGGACCACTCGATATGAGGAGAGTGGTACCGTAGCCAAGGTATTCCCAACAGGACCTCATCAATTCCCTCTGGAATGACGAGCAGAGAAATAATCTCCTGATGAGATGGCGACTTGGACAGAGTAAAAGGGATGGTCTGGTGAGTTATCTGTGAGGGCAGAGTCGACCCATTCACCACTCGTACCGTTACAGGTTGAGCTAGCATAACCAGGGGTATTGCGTGGCGTTGGGCGAAGGCAGAAGACATAAAATTGCCCTCCGCCCCAGAATCCACGCAGAGCTCTACCGAGTGGGAGAATGAGCCTATAGTAATTGTCCCCTTAAAGGACAATTTAGAGGCAAACGTCGCCGTGTCTAGTGTACCTCCACCTACGACCACTAGACGCTGACGTTTCCTCGACCGCTGAGGACATCTGGTGGCTAAATGTCCAGACTGCTGGCAAACATGACAGACCCTGAGTGCACAAGTGGTCCGGGACTTAGGTCCCGCTTGTGACACTTCCCTGGCCTCATGTGACTCAGGAACCAGGACCGGAGATTCCAGAGGTTTGGCGAAAGTAGGAGCCAGCCGAAACCTCTGCCTACACTGGGCTCGCTGTAACCTCCGCTCGTTAAAACGGAGGTCAATTCGAGTGGAGACTTATTAACTCCTCCAGTGTGGCAGGAATCTCCCTAGTGGCCAGAGCGTCCTTTACATGGTCAGCCAAGCCCCTCCAAAATATGGGGATAAGAGCTTTATCTGACCATTCCAGCTCAGATGCTAAAGTGCGGAATTGGACGGCAAAATGACTGACCAAGGACTCACCCTGAGTTAATGCCAGCAGTTGGAGCGCAGTGTCATGGGTGACTTGAGGTCCTAAAAAGACCTGTTTTAAAGTGCTCAAAAACAGAGGAGCACTCTGCACCACATGATCGCCACGCTCCCACAGCGGCGTAGCCCATTCCAATGCCCTGTCCGACAATAGAGACACAATAAATCCGACCTTAGCCCGCTCTGTGGGGAAACGTGCAGCCAGAAGCTCGAGATGAATAGAGCACTGACTCACGAATCCCCTACAAAATTTGCTATTACCAGAAAATTTTTCTGGCAGCGGGAGGCGAGAAAATGTCGGAACAGGGGTGGCAATGGACAAAGTTGCTGCAGCCACGCTGGCAGCCTGTACAGCAACTGCGGTAACATCCACAGCTGAGGTTGCGCTCTCGAGAGCCGCCAACCTACCCTCCAGCTGCTGTATATACCACAGGGATTGCTGTTTGTCCGTCATCACTAGCCAGACCCTGGCGCTAGTGTAATGTTAGGGCTAGCGGAACGCACCAAATAATAAAACTGATAGTGTATGGTGCGTTCGTAGCCCGGGGTCCACCGTGCAGAGATGGAACCTGCTGCTGAGTAATGATGGACTATATGGCGGTACTCATAAGTATACTCGCGTGGGTTAAACTTCACCCAATGTGAAGGAAGCGATCCTGTTGCGTCACAGGATCACGGTACCGCACATAGAGGGCGAGCAAGCAGTCAGCGAACTTAACCCCAACTAGGATAGAAGTCCGATTAGACCACTTGCTGACCCAACACCGCAACAGGGTGTGTTAGGCAACTCTTATAATTAGAGCACCGAAGTGCAAACTGTGCCGTGCTGGCAGGCACCACTAAGCACCCAGACGTGGGTCAGGAAGCGCACTACTGGCGCGTGGCGCCGCACTGGCGGTCACAGCAATAGATGCTGATACGTGTGTGACACGTTGAGTGATTTGTCGGGAGCTAGATTGCAGTCATACAGTAGGGTAGGGGTATTTAATGAACGACTTGCACTCACAACAAACACACGTATTCAATTGTACACTAGCGCATGGCCGTGCGGTCATGCGCAGTTTATATAGTTGCAGCACAGGAAGTGGCCACAGAAACTTTGCCCTTCCAAGACCTGCCAAGAGGTCCAATGGAATGTGCTGCAAAGCCTGAGCACATGACCCTCGATCTCCAACGGGAGATCTTGCCCTGGGCATGCTCAGTGTGCGCAAACAAGGACTTAGTCCCAGGAAAGTCCGCTCGCCGCTGACCAGCACTGACTTTAATGGCAGGAGCTGAAGAAGCAGCAGTAACTCTCTGTACAGAGTGAGAGCGAGCAAGACACTGGGAGCGACATCCCTGCTGAGCAGACTCCACTGCGGCCGGAGGAGAATGGGAGACCGCAGCGGAGACGGATCGAGATTCCCCCCGTGCAGCAGAGGAAACTCGACTCCTAACAATACCTATAATAGAACAGTCCTATCTAATGTATATAATCCCTATCTGATGTATTTAAAAACCTGTTCATCTGTATAGTACCTGTATGAGCAGGGTTCAGAGAGAAAATATCCATGTAGAACATGCTGGATGGAACAGCTACAATGCAAATGACCCACAGAGGAGTGGTGGACTCCCCAGTCTTGTAGAAACAAGAGAACCAAAAACACATGGGCTACTTGCACAGTGAACAAGTCTGTAGAGACCTGTTCACACCACCAAAGAACTTGAAGACACAAAAGTGCACAGAGAGGTAAAAAAATACTCTGTTATAAAAAAGTCACAGTAAATAAGCAAGTGCTAGTCAAAAAATGAAAAAATACAGGGTATTTAGTTAATACGTTCCTTTGCAAAAAAGTATGTTAAGCTGCTCCACCAATCGCCAAGGTATACCTATAATAGAGCAGTCCTATCTAATGTATATAATCCCTATCTGATGTATTTAAAAACCTGATTATCTGTATAGTACCTGTATGAGCAGGGTTCAGAGAGAAAATGTAAAAAGTGCTCGGAATGTGGTATTCCTGTATCTGTCAATGACAGTTTTTTGATAACCAGCCAGGCAAAACTGACTGCTGTGGGCTGCAACCCTCAGTTGTCAGCATTAGCAAGGCTGGTTATCAAGAATAGAAGGGTCCCGACGCTGTTATTTTAATTATTTAAATAAATAATTAAAAAAACTGCATGTGGTCGCCTTCATTTTTCAGAACCAGCCAAGCTAAAACAGACAGCTGGGGGCTGGTATTCTCAGGCTGGTAAGGGGCCATGGATATTACCACCCAGCCTAAAACTATTAGATGCCCCAGTTCTGTCACTTTACCCAACTCTTTCCACTTGCCCTGTGGTGTTGGCAAGTGGGGTTCATATTGGAGGAGTTGATGTCACCTTTGCATTGTCCGGTGACATCAAGCCCATGTGTTAGTAATCAAGAAGCATCTATAAGACACCTATCCTTTTCAAATTTTATAGTTGTAAAAATTTGTAAATAAACACACAGCAAGAATAGAAAAACATAATTTTCCAGGTCAAAGAAAGGGGAGGCCATGCCATTATTTGCACAGAGTGCAAAAACCTGAAACAAAAACTTTAAGAGATGAACTTGAATATAAGTTGGTGTGCATGCAGCATGTAGGTGCTTGTTCACACTTGCCACTAAACAGACAAAAGTCAAGATAAAACAAAATGAGCAGATACACTGCAGTAAATAATAGATATAACTAACAGCAGCTACTTCCTTAGGTTTCCGGTCATAGACCAAGTCCTTTTTGGAAAGTACAAATGATGAATCAACCTCATGTTAGCAAACTCTTTTCTAGTTACCAAGTCAAGAGAAGATACCCTCACGTTTTGATTTGATGGTTTAACAAAGGGAGCCTTTCTGTCATACTGAGTATCTTCTTGTTGCTGCACTCGAGTCCGGATAAATGCATCTGCTTGCACTGCCTTTTCTCGATCCCCTCTTATTTGCAGAGAGTAGGAGCCACCACCACTTGCTAGCCATCCAGCAAATATTGCAACCAGCTAAGCAAACTACCTGGCTGGATTCATCTTGGAATTAAAGGTAAGAGAATGAGAAGCCCTGTCTTGACACAATCCTGTTACACCGTTATGTCTGTATTTGGGTTTTGGCATGACAATGCACGTCTTTGCTTTAACTCTTTGCTCCTTTCCCTTTAATTTGAGCTGGGATATTGTTGGCTGTTACCTGTATGGAGCCTTCTCAGTTTCCTGCTCTGCTGCGCAGCCGTACATCCCCCATGCTGCATGAGCATCCACATGTGCGGTCCCTGGTTGCCGCTGTGGAAGCTGTCCGTGGGTTGTGAGGTCATTTGCAGCTGGTGCATGACTTTCCACGTGTCAGTGTGTGCAGTCGCAGCCTGGTGTCCTGAGCCTCAGTTCCTGCACTGATTAAGCTGTAATGGTTTCTGTTTGTGCTTAGGGCATGTACGGCCACACCTCCCCCGCTTTTATCAGGGTTAGGGTGTGTACTTGAAATGCTGTCCCCAGCTAATTGCTGAGGGGCAGCTCCTATATAAAGTTCCCCTGCCCTATGTGTGTTTGTGTTTCTGTATTTCTCCTGTGTATGTTTTGGTACCAAAGTCCTTGCGTTGATTCCTGTTTTGTCCTGTTCTGGAGCCTGTCCTGGAGGCATTATATCTAGGCCCGAATCCTTGATCCTTTATCTGTCCTGTACCTGATCCTGTCTGAACTGTGTCTGCTGTGATTATGTTCCTGGAATCCCTCTGCATCGGGAGCCTCACACCCAGTGACTTTGAGTCTCTTGCAACCGTTGTTTCTGCTGAGCATCTACTACTCTGTGCTCTGACTACCATGCAGTGTTAACGCCGTCGGGCCCATGTCCAGTATGGCGGTGCTTGCACCATCACGCTTGAGTTCCTTCCTAGGTCCGATGCCCGGAGCTTGACAACCACAGTCTGGAACCTGATGACCGCTGCCTGGAGCTTGGAGCCTGATGACTGTGGTGGTGCCTATAGGTCGTGTCAGATGTCCAGAGCCAAATGACTCCTGTCTGTCTGCCAGTGACCCTGGGTCCAGATGTCCTGATGTCCTGCCTGTACCCTGATGTCCTGCCTGCGTCCTAATGACCTCATTTTTCCAGATGTCCAGATATCCTGTCTGTACCTTGTAACCCTGCCTGTGTCATGATGTCCTGATGTAACTGATGCCCTGGGCTGCCACACCAGTGTCCCAGCCAACTTTCCTGGGCTGCCACGCCAGTGTCCCAGCCGACTACCTGGGCTGCCACGCCAGTGTCCCAGATGTCTATCTGGTATTCCTGATGTCCTGATGCCCTGCCTGTGTCCTGATGTCCTTCCTGATGTCCTGATGTCCTGTCTGTACCCTGACGTCTTGCCTGCGTCCTGATGACCTTGTTCACCCTGAGGTCCTGCCTGTGTCCTGATGTTCCACCTATATGTGCCTCAGTGATCCGTTGGTGCCTTGGGGTCCACTGGGTGGTACCCTTTTTGAGGTGTGGAATCGGGAGCCTGGCATAATCATGTTTGGTTTATGCACTGTGTGACTTTATTTTAGTAAACTTTACTTTCTGTATACCTGAAGTTGTGCGGTGTAATCAAGTCCTACGTGTCTTTTTCCTTGTCCACATGCTCAGCTGTTACAGAACCCTGGTCTCTGTCCTCCCCTAGTTTGGGTAGGCAGGGTCCCCCTCTGCGGTATAAAGCGTCCGCATTGCATCCCCGGGGGATGCGCGCCCCGCGCCTTCTGAGGTTGGTCGGCTTGGGGCATCTATGGGCTGGGCCGCATTAGCGACTGCAGCTGACCGTGACACACCCATTGTAGGCTTTGCAGCTCCTTACTTGTTCCTCCAGTCTGGACTTGGGCTCAAGTATACCTGTGGATTTGTGAAGCAGCCTACGACTGGGCACTTTCACCCAATTTGTTATCACTTGTGCTGCATTGTACCCAATATAGCGAGCAACAAAAATATCTGGACAGTTTGAACCCTATTTTACCAACCTTTTTGCCACTCAACAAAGTAGGTCTTTTGCCATGTTCCTGTCACATGCTAAAGCACCATGGTCCCCTGGGAAACCTGCAAACGTTAGAACTGCCCTCCTGTCTTACAATTAAAAAAGGCCACTCTGATTCTTTCTTCCCAATTCTCCTCATCTAAACTTAAACCCTTTCTTACCCTGCAGTCTCAGCTAGACGACTAGCTATCTACAATTATTGTGCAACCCAGGTATTTAAAAGCTGAGTCAGTGTTCGGTACTATAGCAAATACGATGTAAGGAATTAACCTCTCAAAGTCACTTTCAGTTCTTGGTGGACGTATCTTTTATTCTGAGGAACAAGAAGCACATTTTCAACTAAATAAGCATTTAATTGTTATTATTTTCATTTAGTCAAATCCAATCCAATGATTTTGATGCTGTTTACTATGAATAATTTGTCGAGTTTTCATTGAGTTATAAAATATGTTTGATTTTATTTATTATGCTTTTGGACATTTAATAAATATTGCTTCATTAAAGCAACTATGATTTTTTTTGTTGACTACTTTTGTATTTTTTAATAGGCCTCATATTTGAGCATTCTTGTGAGAGTCTAAATTAAGCCCTATAAAACTCTAAAGTCCAAATGTTATATTGCTGAGGGAAGGTGACTTGGTTGTCACAAAGGGAGTGTCCTTCCTTTTTAAAGTTTTTAGATGACCCAAGCAATACTAATTCCATCTTCTAATAGATTAATCATTAAGGATTATTTACGTTCTTCTTCACTTTAGAGCTATGGAAGAATTAGAATATCAAAAATGTTAATAAATAATAGCTGTGTTATAACAGTTTTATAAATTGCAATTATTAATTATTTGTTTCTAAATTATTAAGAGTCTATCACCATAATTTCATAATAAAATATACCAGTCTGTGTGAGGCTTGAGGAAACATTAAATCACCAAAATCTCAAAAGTGTAGTGATGCAAATCTTAAAAGATGACAATTTTTCCTAGTTTCAATCCATTGAAGCATACAGTCTGCTGTGCATTTTAGAATTGATGTCAGATATTGTAGATCTAGAAGCAAAAGAGAAGTGGAAGAATTATATCTATTCAAAATAAAACTCAAGGATGAATGATTTTACACTACCCTTCACAAATTTTAAGCACCTGCATCTTATTGTAAATTTGGAGAGCCATTCTCTTTTTAAGATTAATATCAGCTTGTATTAATTTTAATTGTATTTTCCATGCCTTTACCATTAAAATGTTAAATTTGCCAAACAGCAAAAATAAACATTATTACATTCTGTTGTCACAGGTAGAAAGGACAGGGCAACAGGTAAACATTTCTTATTCTAAGGAATAGAATTGGTAGGGTCTCAGTTTTTGTTAGGCTGCAAAAACACTGCCCATAAGGTTATAAATGAAGATTACAAGACCTTGAAATTAACACACTTTCAACTAAAGTATAGGTAATGGTAATGGCAATGTTGTAAAAGACTGTCCCAGAATCATATTCATTTCACCACTGTCAACATATGAAAAGTCATCAAACAAAGGAAAAAAAAATAGTAAGTCTACAAAAAACCTAAACAAAATAGATTCTATTCCAGAAAAATTGGTGTGGCTACCTTATGACTACTGGTTAAAAATTAATCCATAAGACCAGTCACAGAAACCTATGAAATCCTTCATCCTTGGCCATTTCTGAATACATCGATACCAAATATGTGTACTTTTTTTAAATTCTTCCATTTTCAGTGGAACAAAAGGGGGTTATTTGAACTTTTATATTTTTTTAAACTTTTTTTTTTTTTTACTTTTCACTGTTTTTAATCGTCCCCTTAGGGGGAATTGAATCTGCGTCCGATCACAGCTAATGTAGACAAGTAATTACCATCCCCTATTAATGCTGGCCGGGAGCTGGAATTCACTGGAGGATCGTAATGACAAGCATGGGGGTCATCAACAGACCCTCGGTGGTCATGACAACCCATTGGCAACAGCATACCGTATGTGAGGAGTGACCTTAATGGGTGGATCTTGGATAAGCAAAAACCCAAACACAACTCACACATCCCAATGTTGTTATGGACTCAGCCTTATTTTGTTAGGATTTTTTGTCCTGAGATATTTAATCCCCTATTGTAAAAACAATGCATAATAATTAGCGATACTCGTTACTCGAGATTTCCCGAGCACACTCGGGTGACCTCCGAGTATTTTTAGTGCTCGGAGATTTCGTTTTCATCGCTGCAGCTGAATGATTTACAGCTACTAGACAGCATAAGTACATGTGGGGGTTTCCTGGTTGCTAGGGAATCCCCACATGTAATCTAGCTGGCTAACAGATGTAAATCATTCAGCTGCTGCAAGGAAAACTAAATCTCTGAGCACTTACAAATACTTGGAGATCACACGATCGTGCTCGTGAAATCTCGAGTAACGAGTATATTCGCTCATCACTAATAATTAGTGTTGAGCATTCCGATACCGCAAGTATCGGGTATCGGCCGATATTTGCGGTATCGGAATTCCGATACCGAATTCCGATACTTCCCGCGTATCGGATACCGGAATTGGAAGTTCCCAGAATTCAAACAGAACGCAGCAGCCAATGAGGAATGATTGGAAGTGTGGGCACATCCTGTTTAGCATGGTGGGCATGTAAGTACTGGCAAGGCTGTGATTGGCTGCTGAAATGATGTCACTCTGCACTATAAAAAACGCTGCCGCCATTTTGCGCTCACTCTGCTGTGATTTCAGTTAGGGACAGGACGCTGTGTTCTAACTGAGGGCCAGTTGAGCTAGCTAATTGCTTTATTTTCCTTTCCAAAGGCTAATTTAGCAAAACGCTGTGTGTTCTTCACTGTTCACCTTGCTCTTGCCTTGCAGCGCTGTTTTAACAGCGTTCTGCAAGGTCTCTGTGTGTGTGTGTGTGCAGCACACTCTGTAGTCTGTGTGCAGCCATATACCCGGTTGTATTCAGCTCAGGGGGGGTTCACACTGCCTCACACAGTTGTCCTTTTTTGCTCATAGTGCAGCCTGCTGCACATTTTTTCTCAAATTTCCTATTAGTGTTTTTCCACCCGTCTCCAGCTAAATTGTGGAAAAACACTACATAGGATAACCTAGAGGGGGGTTTTTGGGCCTTGCAGCGCCGTTTACGGCTGTCTGCACGGTCTCCGTGTGAGCCCAGCTCGCCCTGTAGTCTGTGTGCAGCCATAGCCGGTTGGATTCAGCTCAGGGTTCGTTACTGGCTCATACCTTGAGAAAAATTTTCCTTTCTTTCAAATAGTGCAGCCTGTTTAAAAATTAAAAAAAAAATTCCCTATTAGTGTTTTTCCACCCGTCTCCAGCTAAATTGTGGAAAAACACTACATAGGATAACCTAGAAGGGGGTTTTTGGGCCTTGCAGCGCCGTTTACGGCTGTCTGCACGGTCTCCGTGTGAGCCCAGCTCGCCCTGTAGTCTGTGTGCAGCCATAGCTGTTTGGATTCAGCTCAGGGTTCGTTACTGGCTCATACCTTGAGAAAAATTTTCCTTTTTTTCAAATAGTGCAGCCTGTTTAAAATTTAAAAAAAAAAATTCCTATTAGTGTCTTTCCACCCGTCTCCAGCTAAATAGTGGAAAAATACTACATAGGATAACCTAGAGGAGGATTTTTTGGCCTTGCAGCGCCGTTTACGGCTGTCTGCACGGTCTCCGTGTGATTTAAACTAGCTCTGTAGCCCGATCTGCACAAAAAAAAAAGTAAAGTTCACCAAACACAACTTAACACTTGTGTAGGCCACATTTGAAAAATAATAAAGTTTAGTCCACACTTTACAACATTAGTGTTTCTTACACCTGTTAGGAGGAGCATTTCAGGAATAAGCACGCTAAGGCCTTAGTACTTTTCTGCTTATCTTTATCTGTCAACCAAGATGAAGAGGGCAGGGAGTAAGGCACGTGGGCGTGGGCGCGGAGCAGGGAGAGGAGCAGGGAGAGGACGTGGTGATTCTGTGCCTGCTGCGGGCGCCGGTGACTCGTCGTCACTCAGTTTCAGCAGGGAACAGTCCTTCATGCGCAGCTTTGTCGGAGAGCGCCGTGCACCGCTGCTGCGTGAAGACCAAATTGAAGCCGTTGTCGGGTGGATGGCAGCTAACGCCTCGGCATCGACTTCAGTTAGTGCCACATCCTCTCAGGCACAGAGCACTGGAGAGCAGCCATCTGTCTCTTCACCACCTGCCAAATTGGCCAGGCAGTCAGAGAGCCCAGGACAGGAGCCGTCTCTACTTCTGTTCTCTGAATCTCTTGGCTTGGAAACAGGGGGCCAGCCAAGCAGCATTGGAGAAATGGAAGAAGAGGCAGTGTGCAGTGATGCCCAACAGCTTTTTCTCTCTGACTCTGAAGAGGCAGGTGGGCCAGTGCCTCCGGTGACCACAGCGCAGTACGCATCTGATGATGAAACTCAGGTGCCGCTTTCTGATGCGTACTGTGCTGCCGAGACTACCCAGGAGGAGCAGTTGGTGGCAGAGGGTAGTGGAGATGATGAGGTCCTTGACCCATCGTGGCATGAGGAACAGGAAGGTGGTGGGAGCAGCTCTGAGGAAGAGCTTCCCCTTACGGGCCAAAGAGGGAGAGGGAGGGGGAAGACTGCGGAGCCTGTAGCCTCCACTTTGGCACCCGTTAGGAGCCTGTCTCTTTCCAAAGCCAAAAAGGGCGCTCCCAAGACTTGCAGTGCCTGGTCCTTTTTTGACACAGTTGCAGATGACATTTGTTTTGTCAAATGCAAGCTGTGTCATCAGAAAGTAAAAAGAGGTAAAAGTGTCAGCAACCTCAATACCACAAATATGTGGAAACATGTGCGGACCAGGCACGCGGTGGAGTTACAGAAACACAGTGAAGACGTAGGCCAACCAACAGCGGCAGCTACCACCTCTTCATCTCGTGTTGCCTCTTCCTCCACTGTTGTCCAGAGACCTAGTGTAATTCCACCCACAGCACCACCTTCCCAGTCATCCTCACACTCCCAGTCTACTCTACAGCCATCGGTAGTACAGGCATGGGAGAAAAGGCGGGCATTCTCGGCCAACCACCCCCGAGCACAGGCTCTGAATGCAGGCATTGCCAAACTGTTGTCCCTGGAAATGCTCTCGTTCAGGCTGGTGGAGACTGACAGCTTCCGTGACTTGATGGCATTGGCAGTCCCACAGTACAAGGTGCCCAGCCGCTTTTACTTCAGCAGGCAGGCTGTCCCTGCCCTGCACAGGCATGTTGAGGCAAACATAAAACATGCGCTACTAAACGCCGTCAGTAGCAAGGTCCACCTCACCACCGATGCGTGGACCAGTCAGCATGGACAGGGGCGATATGTTTCCCTCACTGCCCATTGGGTTAATGTTGTTGAGCCAGGTACAGATCGTGCGAGTGGCGCAGGACGTGTCCTGCCCACTCCAAGGATTGCAGGAATCCAGTCTGTACGCATCGACTCCTCCTCTTACACCAGTTCCTCAGATTCCTCTCTGCAGGATCTGTCACAGTCCACCTCCACATGGACCCGTGAACGTTTACCTATGACCGACATGAGCACAGCCGTGGCCAAACGTCAGCAGGCCGTCTTGAAACTAGTTTCATTGGGGCATCGAAGCCACACAGCGCAGGAGCTCTGGAATGCCATCAAGCAGGAGAGTGATGTGTGGTTACTGCCAGCGAATCTCCAGCCAGGCATGGTAGTGTGTGACAATGGCCGAAATCTGGTGGCAGCTTTGGCCCTTGGCAACCTCACTCACATCCCATGTCTGGCACATGTGCTCAATTTGGTTGTGCAGAGTTTTCTGAGGGACTATCCGGATCTTGATGCCCTGCTGCACAAGGTCCGCCTAGAGTGTGCTCACTTGCGGCGTTCCAGCTTGGCCAGATCCCGCATTGCTGCTCTGCAGCACCGATTCCGCCTTCCGGAACACCGCATCATATGTGACCTACCTACCCGGTGGAATTCCACGTTACATATGTTGGAGCGGTTGTGTGAGCAGCAGCAAGCAGTTATGGAGTACCAGCTGCATCAGGCGCAAAGAAGTCGCAGTCAGCGCCGATCAGACTTCACAACCACAGAGTGGGCCACTATGAAGGACGTCTGCCAGGTTTTGCGTCCTTTTGATTATTCCACGCGGATGGCAAGTGCAGATGATGCACTAGTCAGCATGACTGTCCCCCTTATCTGCCTGCTTCAGCAAACTTTGCAAGGGTTAAGGGATGATGTTGTGGAAGAGGTGGAGGATGAGGAGTCACCTTTTCCATCAGCTTCTGGAGAGTCAGCGCCACGTGGTTCCTCACAAAGGGGTACGCAGGGGCCAATTTGTGAGGAGGATGAGGAGGAGTCAATGGAGGAGGAAGAGCTCCGTCCAGAGGAGGGAGCGACACAATTGTCCAGTGGTCAGTGTGTACAGCGAGGGTGGGGTGATGACGAGCGGGCAGAGATCATGTCTCAAGCAGGGGACAGCGTTTCTGGGCCAGTTGGCACTCTGCAGCACATGGTGGATTTCATGCTGCAGTGCCTGAGAAACGACCGCCGCATCGACCACATTCTCAACATGCCTGATTATTGGGTGTTCACCCTCCTCGATCCTCGCTACCGGGACAACGTCCAAAACCTCATCCCTGCGTTGACCCGGGAGCGTAAATTGCGGGAGTACCACGACACACTGGTGAATTCCATCATCTTCTCCTGTCCAACTGAGAGGAGTGCTGCTAGTGCTTTACAAAGCAGCTCAGTGCGTCGAGGCAGTGGGGGAGGCTCTGCCCAAAGAGGGAGCAGAAGCAGTGCCTCTGCCCAAGGCAAGCCCAGTATGGCACAACTCTGGCACACTTTTGTGTGCCCGCCCCAAATGTCTACACCATCACCGGCGGCTCCAGTCAGCAGGAGGCAACGGTTCCGTCAGATGGTGACAGACTACATGGCTTGCCCTCTTACTGTACTCCCAGACGGCTCTTCCCCGTTCAAGTTTTGGGTCTCTAAGCTGGATACATGGCCAGAGCTAAGCCAGTATGCATTGGAGGTGCTGGCTTGCCCTGCGGCTAGTGTCTTATCGGAACGTGTCTTTAGTGCCGCAGGTGGTGTACTAACAGACAGTCGCATGCGACTATCCTCCGATAGCGTTGACCGGCTTACTTTCCTGAAAATGAACCAGGCCTGGATCTCGCAGGAATTTGCCACTCCTCTGCCTGATTAAGTAATTGGGTGTCATCCAGGTCTCCTTCTGTGTTCATCTTTCTACCACCTGAACTGCTATTCCTGGGCTCCAACACCGCCAGTTGCGGCTCAGAAGTGCAGGCTGCACAGTAAAAACATACGACCCAGTGTTATTGGGTTTCAGTAACGTCAGCTGATCCCCAGCTGTGTAGCCGGCAATGTGTCCTGCGACCGCCACGCTGGCACAACAACCTAAATGTAAGGGAACCTGTCCCCCCCCGTCATTTGTTACTGAAAGAGCCATCTTGTGCAGCAGTAATGCTCCACAAGGAAAAGGTAGCTCTTTTTTTTTAGCTCCTTGCACACGCAGAACTTAACACTTATAAAATGTGTTCACTGATACCGTTATACTGTCCCGGAGCTGGGACTTTCCTTCGCAATGTGACGCAGCACAGCCGTCATTCCTACCCCCTTGGTGCCATGCGCTGCCTCCTCAGCGTTGTTTTAAGCTGTCATGGAGCCTGCGCTGTTCTGTTATCCCTTGGGCATGCCCTATTTGCGCTGCCTGTCTTCTGACATAATTTGGTGTCAGGCTGGCTGCGCCTGTGCGGCCGCGCTGCCCGAGATCCCGCCTCGCTGTGTCTTCTGATTGAGTCACACTGCGGGCCTGGGATCCATGGCCATGCGCAGTGCATATCTTCCCCTCGGGCTCTCGCTCATTTCCCTCCGCCTTCTTTAGACTGTGCGCCGTCAGCTGATCCCTAATAGCATGCCACGGCCGTGACACCGCACAGTCTGAAGAAGAGGGAAGGAGGGGAGTGAGAGTCGAGGATATGCACTGTGCATGTCCATGGTTCCAAGGCCCGCAGTGGGATTACGTTGGACGAGACTGCGAGGTGGGATCTGGAGCAGCGTGGACGCACAGGCAGTAACAGCCTGACACCAAATTATGTCAGAAGACAGGCAGCACTAATTGGGCATGGCCAAGGGCTAACAGAACAGCGCAGGCTCCGTGACAGCTTAAAACAACGCTGAGGAGGCAGCGCACGGCACCAAGGGGATAGGAATGTCAGCTGTGCTGTGTCCCATTACGAAGGAAATTCGCACCTCCGGGACGGTTTAACGGTATAAGGGGACACATTTTTAGTGTTTACTTCGGTGTTTGCAAGGAGCATAATTAAAAGAACCACCTTTTCCTTTTGCATCGTTAGTGCTGCACAAGATGGCTCTTTCAGCTACAAACGTCTTGGGGGGGGGGGGTTAAAGGTTCCCTTTCAACTTGCTCCAATCAGGCTTCGGCCTACACTCTGTTCCTCTGCTCCTCCTGCTGTCCCTGGGCTCTAACACTGCCAGTTGGTGCCTGGAAGTGCTGTGTGCACAGTCAACAGTCGCTCCTCTGTTATTGGGGTTCAGTAACGTCAGCTGATCCCCAGCTGTGTGTGCGGCAATACCTCCAATCTGCTCCTCCTGCTGTCCCTGGGCTCTAACACCGCCAGTTGGTGCCTGGAAGTGCTGTGTGCACAGTCAACAGTCGCTCCTCTGTTATTGGGGTTCAGTAACGTCAGCTGATCCCCAGCTGTGTGTGCGGCAATACCTCCAATCTGCTCCTCCTGCTGTCCCTGGGCTCTAACACCGCCAGTTGGTGCCTGGAAGTGCTGTGTGCACAGTCAACAGTCGCTCCTCTGTTATTGGGGTTCAGTAACGTCAGCTGATCCCCAGCTGTGTGTGCGGCAATACCTCCAATCTGCTCCTCCTGCTGTCACTGGGCTCTAACACCGCCAGTTGGTGCCTGGAAGTGCTGTGTGCACAGTCAACAGTCGCTCCTCTGTTATTTGGGTTCAGTAACGTCAGCTGATCCCCAGCTGTGTATTCGGCAACGTGTCATGCGACCGCCACGCTGGCACAACTAAAATGTAAAGGGACCTGTCCCCCCCCCCCAGGCGTTTGTTACTGAAAGAGCCACCATGTGCAGCACTAATACTGCACAAGGGAAAGGTCGCTCTTGAAATTATGCTCCTTGCAAACGCTGAACTACACACTCGTGTAATGTGTCCCCTCACACCGTCCAACCGTCCCGGAGGTGGGACTTTCCTTTGTAATGTGACGCAGCACAGCCGTCATTGCTACCCCCTTGGCACCGTGCGCTGCCTCCTTAGCGTTGTTTGATTCCGTCATGGACCCTGCGCTGTTATGTTATCCCTTGGCCATGCACAGTTTGCGCTGCCCGTCCTCTGACATCATTTGTTGTCGTCCTGGCTGCGCCTGTGCGTCCACGCTGCCCGAAATCACACCTCACAGTGTCGTCTAATGTGATCCCACAGTGGGCCTGGTATCCATGGCCATGCGCAGTGCATATACTAGCCTCTCACTCCCCTTCTTCACGCTTCTTCAGACTAGGCGGCGTCAGCTGATCCCTAATAGCATGCCACGACCGTGACGCCGCACAGTCTGAAGAAGCAGGAAGGAGGTGAGTGAGAGGCGATGATATGCACTGCGCATGCCCATGGATCCCTGGCCCGCAGTGGGGCTACATTAGATGACACTGCAAGGTTTGATCTAGGGCAGCTTGGACGCACAGGCACTGCCAGCCTGACACCTACATGATGTCAGAAGACGGGCACCGCTAACTGTGCATGGCCAAGGGATAACATTACAGCGCGGGCTCCGTGACAGAACCACACAACGTTGAGGAGGTGGCGCCCGGCACCAAGGGGGTTGGATTGACGGCTGTGCTGTGTCACATTACAAAGGAAAGTCCCACTTCCGGGATGGTTTGACGGTGTGAGGGGACACATTATATGAGTGTGTACTTCAGCGTTTGCAAGGAGCATAATTTTCGGAGCCACCATTTTCCATGTGCAGTATTACTGCTGTACAAAGATGGCTCTTTCAGCAACAAATGCCTGGGGGGGGGGGTTAAAGGTTCCGTTTCAACTTGCTCCACTGCAGGCTTCGGCCTACACTCTGCTCCTCTTTGATTCCTTGGGTTTCAACACTGTCAGTTGCCACCTGGAAGTGTTGTCTACACAGAAAAAACACTAGGTGATGTGTCAGTGGGGTTCAGCACCGCCAGCTGTTCCCCTGCTGTGTAGTCAGCAACGTGTCCAGCACAAGCCACGATGGCACAACAGAACAAAAGCTGCCACCAGTGCAGGCTTCGGCCTACACTCTGCTCCTCTCCTCCTCCTGCTGACCCTGGGCTCAAACACCGCTAGTTTTTGCCCGGAAGTGCTAGCTGCACAGAGAAAAACACCAGCCAATGTGTTAGTGGGGTTCAGCACCGCCAGCTGTTCCCCTGCTGTGTAGCCGGCAACGTGACCTGCAAACGCCACGCAGGCACATGAACTG
This sequence comes from Ranitomeya imitator, assembly GCF_032444005.1. NCBI lineage: Eukaryota > Metazoa > Chordata > Amphibia > Anura > Dendrobatidae > Ranitomeya > Ranitomeya imitator. Next base: position 234,073,602 of record NC_091287.1, on the reverse strand, counting down.
AAATTAAAGGGAACCTGGCCCCACCCCCCCAGGTGTTTCTATGTATAACAGCCACCTAGTACAGCAGTACTGCTGCATTTGTACAAGGTGGCTGACTTTTTCTCCTTGCCCACGTGGAACTCAACACGTACAAAATGTGTCTCATTGAGACCATTCCACTGTCCCTGAGGTGTGACTTTCCTTTCTAATGATACGCAGCACCCTCCTTGGTAGCGTTTCCCGTCTTTTGTCATCATGGTTAGCTGGCTGCGCCTGTGCATCCGCCCTGCTAGAAACAACGCCCCTCGTTGTCATATTTATTTTGTCAGCGAGGGTGTGGTTTATGGGCACGAGCAGTGCATATGTTCGCCTGTCTTAACTCATCTCCTTCCGCCTTCTTCAGACTGTGCGGCCTCCTGGCCGTGGTAGGCGATAAGGGATCAGCTGAGGCCGCCCAGTCTGAAGCAGGTGTAAGGACATGTGTGAGCGGCAAACCTATTTACTGCACAAGGCCACGAATCCCAGCCACGCAGTGTGATTTTTTGAAAACACACTGTGGGTCTGGGATTCATGTCCATCGCTAACCGCAACGGCCGACATGAAATGAGGTCAGAAGACAGGAAGCGCTCACAGCGCATGGCCAAGGGATCACAATAGCGCAGACTCCTGTACAGCAAATAACAACGCTCAGGAATCTGCGCCCAGTACCTAGGTGCAAATTTTGACGCCTGTGCTGCGTCTCCTTAAAAAGACAAGTCACGCCTCCACAACTGTTTGACAGTATAATGGGCTAAATAGTGTACGTGTTTTATTCAGCGTGTGCAAGGAGCAAACTAAATAGAGCAACCTTTTACTTGTGCAGCATTAATGCTGCACAAGGTGTGGCTCTTGTACCTTGCAACACCTGAGGGGGGGTTAAAGGTAACCTTTGAAATTGGTTCAACTAGGCTTTGGCCTACACTCTGCTCCTCTCCTCCTCCTGCTGACCCTGGGCTCTAACACCGCCAGTTTTTGCCCGGACATGCGATCTGCACAGAGAAAAACACCAGTCAATGTGTCAGTGGGGTTCAGCAACGCCAGCTGTTCCCCTGCTGTGTAGCTTGCATCGTGTCCAGCACAAGCCACGCTGGCACAACCGACCAAAAGCTGCCAACAGTGCAGGCTTCGGCCTACACATTGCTCCTCTCCTCCTCCTGCTGACCCTGGGCTCTAACACCGCCAGTTTTTGCCCGGACATGCGAGCTGCACAGATAAAAACACCAGTCAATGTGTCAGTGGGGTTCAGCAACGCCAGCTGTTCCCCTGCTGTGTAGCTTGCATCGTGTCCAGCACAAGCCACGCTGGCACAACCGACCAAAAGCTGCCACCAGTGCAGGCTTCGGCCTACACATTGCTCCTCTCCTCCTACTGCTGACCCTGGGCTCTAACACCGCCAGTTTTTGCCCGGACATGCGAGCTGCACAGAGAAAAACACCAGTCAATGTGTCAGTGGGGTTCAGCAACGCCAGCTGTTCCCCTGCTGTGTAGCTTGCAACGTGACCTGCAAACGCCACGCAGGCACATGAACTGAAATTGAAGGGAGCCTGCCCCCCACCCCCAGGTGTTTCTATGTATAACAGCCACCTTGTACAGCAGTACTGCTGCATTTGTACAAGGTGGCTGACTTTTTCTCCTTGCCCACGTGGAACTCAACACGTACAAAATGTGTCTCATTGAGACCATTCCACTGTCCCTGAGGTGTGACTTTCCTTTCTAATGATACGCAGCACCACCCTTGTTAGCGCTGCCCGTCTTTTGACATCATTGGTTAGCTGGCTGCGCCTGTGCGTCTGCCCTGCTCGAAACAACGCCCCTCGGTGTCTTATTTTTTTGGACAGCGAGGGTGTGATTGATGGGCATGTGCAGTGCATATGTTTGCCTGTGTTCACTCATCTCCTTCCGCCTTCTTCAGACTGGGTGTCCTCATGGCCGCGGCAGGCGATAAGGGATCAGATGAGGCCGCCCAGTCTGAAGCTGGTGTAAGGACATGTGTGAGTGTCAAACATATTTACTGCACAAGGCCACGAATCCCAGCCACGCAGTGTGATTTTTTGAAAACACACTGTGGGTCTGGGATTCATGTCCATCGCTAACCGCAACGGCCGACATAAAATGAGGTCAGAAGACAGGAAGCGCTCACAGCGCATGACCAAGGGATCACAATAGCGCAGACTCCTGTACAGCAAATAACAACGCTCAGGAATCTGCGCCCAGCAGCTAGGTGTAAATTTTGACACCTGTGCTGCATCTCCTTAAAAAGACAAGTCACGCCTCCACTACTGTTTGACAGTATAGTGGGCTAAATAGTGTATGTGTTTTATTCAGCGTGTGCAAGGAGCAAATTAAATAGAGCAACCTTTTACTTGTGCAGCATTAATGCTGCACAAGGTGTGGCTCTTGTACCTTGCAACACCTGAGGGGGGGTTAAAGGTAACCTTTGAAATTGGTTCAACTAGGCTTCGGCCTACACTCTGCTCCTCTCCTGCTGACCCTGGGCTCAAACACCGCTAGTTTTTGCCCGGAACTGCTAGCTGCACAGAGAAAAACACCAGTCAATGTGTTAATGGGGTTCAGCACCGCCAGCTGTTCCCCTGCTGTGTAGTCGGCATCGTGTCCAGCACAAGCCACGCTGGCACAACTGACCAAAAGCTGCCACCAGTGCAGGCTTCGGCCTACACTCTGCTCCTATCCTCCTCCTGCTGACCCTGGGCTCAAACACCGCCAGTTTCTGCCCGGACATGCTAGCTGCACAGAGAAAAACACCCACCATTGTGTCAGTGGGGTTCAGCACCGCCAGCTGTTCCCCCGCTGTGTAGCCGGCATCGTGTCCAGCACAAGCCACGCTGGCACAACTGACCAAAAGCTGCCACCAGTATAGGCTTCGGCCTACACTGTGCTCCTCTCCTCCTCCTGCTGACCCTGGGCTCAAACACCTCCAGTTTCTGCCCGGAAGTGCTAGCTGCACAGAGAAAAACACCAGCCAATGTGTTAGTGGGGTTCAGCACCGCCAGCTGTTCCCCTGCTGTGTAGCCGGCATCGTGTCCAGCACAAGCCACGCTGGCACAACCGACCAAAAGCTGCTACCAGTGCAGGCTTCGGCCTACACTCTGCTCCTCTCCTCCTCCTGCTGACCCTGGGCTCAAACACCGCCAGTTTCTGCCCGGACATGCTAGCTGCACAGAGAAAAACACCCACCATTGTGTCAGTGGGGTTCAGCACCGCCAGCTGTTCCCCCGCTGTGTAGCCGGCATCGTGTCCAGCACAAGCCACGCTGGCACAACTGACCAAAAGCTGCCACCAGTGCAGGCTTCGGCCTACACTCTGCTCCTCTCCTCCTCCTGCTGACCCTGGGCTCAAACACCTCCAGTTTCTGCCCGGAAGTGCTAGCTGCAAAGAGAAAAACACCAGCCAATGTGTTAGTGGGGTTCAGCACCGCCAGCTGTTCCCCTGCTGTGTAGCCGGCAACGTGACCTGCAAACGCCACGCAGGCACATGAACTGAAATTAAAGGGAACCTGGCCCCACCCCCCCAGGTGTTTCTATGTATAACAGCCACCTTGTACAGCAGTACTGCTGCATTTGTACAAGGTGGCTGACTTTTTCTCCTTGCCCACGTGGAACTCAACACGTACAAAATGTGTCTCATTAGAGACCATTCCACTGTCCCTGAGGTGTGACTTTCCTTTCTAATGATACGCAGCACCCCCCTTGGTAGCGCTGCCCGTCTTCTGACATCATTGGTTGGCTTGTTGCGCCTGTGCGTCCGCCCTGCCTGAAACAATGCTCCTCGTTGTCTTACTTATTTTGACTGCGAGGGTGTGATTGATGGGCACGAGCAGTGCATATCTTCGCCTGTCTTAACTCATCTCCTTCCGCCTTCTTCAGACTGTGCAGCCTCATGGCCGCGGCATGCGAGAAGGGATCAGCAGAGGCCGCCCAGTCTGAAGCAGGTGTAAGGACGTGTGTGAGCGGCCAAAATATTTACTGCTCAAGGCCACGAATCCCAGCACCGCAGTGTGACTTTATGAAAAGGCACTGTGGGTCTGGGATTTATGGCCATCGTTAACCGCACCGGCCAACATGAAATGAGGTCATAAGACGGGCAGCTCTAACAGGGCATTGCCAAGGGATAACACAAGAGCGCAGACTCCTGTACAGCAAATAACAACGCTCAGGAAGCTGCGCCAAGCACCAAGGCGTTATTTGGGACACCTGTGCTGCGTCTCCTTAAAAAGCAAAGTCACGCATCCACTACAGTTTGACTGTAGAATGGGCTAAATTGTGTACGTCTTTCATTCGGCGTGTGCAAGTAGACAAATTAATAGAGCAACCTTTCACTTGTGCAGCATTAATACTGCACAAGGTGTGTCTCTTGTAGTTTGTAACACCTGAGGGGGGGTTAAAGGTTTCCTTTGAAATTGGTTCAACTAGGCTTCGGCCTACACTCTGCTCCTCTCCTCCTCCTCCTGCTTCACCACGCGCTCTAACATCGCAAGTTTTTGCCCGCAAGTGCTAGCTGCACAGAGAAAAACACCCGCCATTGTGTTAGTGGGGTTCAGCAACACCAGCTGTTCCCACACTGTGTAGCCGGCAAAGTGTCCTGCAAATGCAACGCTGACACAAAGCTGCCTCCAGTGCAGGCTTCGGCCTACACTCTGCTCCCCCTGCTTACCCTTTGCTCCAGCACCGCTAGTTGGGGCTCTAGGAAGACAATCTTTAATAGGCAACGCATCTGGGTTCCAGCACCGCCAGCTGGTTCTCGGCAGTGTTTTTGTCACTGGTACTCCCTCGTGCCAAACCTGGTTCCAGCACCGTCAGCTGTTTCCGGGTAGTGTCAAGCTCACTGAGACGCCTATGCTTGCCCCGTCGTGGTGCGGTCGGGTTAGCCAACTCCAGGGTGCCTCCAGTTTAGGAGCTTCCTATGTGGGCTGCGTGAACTGGTAGTCAAGGCTGGTTCTGTAGTGCCAGTAGGCCCAGCTCCCCCTGTAGGACTGTTGGGGTTCGGTAACTGCGGCTACCTCGCGGCCTAGCTGTTCTCTCCTCTCCTGTGGGCCTTGGGGTCCACCACCTGGTTCCAGCACCGTCAGCTGGTTCCGGGCCGAGCCTTTGGCTTAGGTGCCTCCTCCTGGGTATCCGAGTTCCGCCAACGTCAGGCGGTCCTTGGTAGTGCTTTTAAGCGCGGGCACCTACAGCTTAGTAACCGGGTTCCAGCACCGCCAGCTGGTCCTCGGTCGTGCCATTGGCTCTTGCACACTGGGGCAACGCATCTGGGTTCCAGCACCGCCAGCTGGTTCTCGGCAGTGTTCTTGACACAGGTACTCCCTCGTGCCAAGCCTGGTTTCAGCACCGTCAGCTGTTTCCGGGTTGTGTCAAGCTCACTGAGACGCCTATGCTTGCCCCGTCGTGGTGCGGTCGGGTTAGCCAACTCCAGGGTGCCTCCAATTTAGGAGCTTCCTATGTGGGCTGCGTGAACTGGTAGTCAAGGCTGGTTCTGTAGTGCCAGTAGGCCCAGCTCCCCCTGTAGGACTGTTGGCGTTCGGTAACTGCGGCTGCCTCGCGGCCTAGCTGTTCTCTCCTCTCCTGTGGGCCTTGGGGTCCACCACCTGGTTCCAGCACCGTCAGCTGGTTCCGGGCCGAGCCTTTTGCTTAGGTGCCTCCTCCTGGGTATCCGAGTTCCGCCAACGTCAGGCGGTCCTTGGTAGTGCTTTTAAGCGCGGGCACCTACAGCTTAGTAACCGGGTTCAAGCACCGCCAGCTGGTCCTCGGTCGTGTCATTGGCTCTTGCACACTGGGGCAATGCATCTGGGTTCCAGCACCACCAGCTGGTTCTCGGCAGTGTTCTTGACACAGGTACTCCCTCGTGCCAAGCCTGGTTTCAGCACCGTCAGCTGTTTCCGGGTTGTGTCAAGCTCACTGAGACGCCTATGCTTGCCCCGTCGTGGTGCGGTCGGGTTAGCCAACTCCAGGGTGCCTCCAGTTTAGGAGCTTCCTATGTGGGCTGCGTGAACTGGTAGTCAAGGCTGGTTCTGTAGTGCCAGTAGGCCCAGCTCCCCCTGTAGGACTGTTGGCGTTCGGTAACTGCGGCTGCCTCGCGGCCTAGCTGTTCTCTCCTCTCCTGTGGGCCTTGGGGTCCACCACCTGGTTCCAGCACCGTCAGCTGGTTCCGGGCCGAGCCTTTGGCTTAGGTGCCTCCTCCTGGGTATCCGAGTTCCGCCAACGTCAGGCGGTCCTTGGTAGTGCTTTTAAGCGCGGGCACCTACAGCTTAGTAACTGGGTTCCAGCACCGCCAGCTGGTCCTCGGTCGTGCCATTGGCTCTTGCACACTGGGGCAATGCATCTGGGTTCCACCACCGCCAGCTGGTTCTCGGCAGTGTTCTTGACACAGGTACTCCCTCGTGCCAAGCCTGGTTTCAGCACCGTCAGCTGTTTCCGGATTGTGTCAAGCTCACTGAGACGCCTATGCTTGCCCCGTCGTGGTGCGGTCGGGTTAGCCAACTCCAGGGTGCCTCCAGTTTAGGAGCTTCCTATGTGGGCTGCGTGAACTGGTAGTCAAGGCTGGTTCTGTAGTGCCAGTAGGCCCAGCTCCCCCTGTAGGACTGTTGGCGTTCGGTAACTGCGGCTGCCTCGCGGCCTAGCTGTTCTCTCCTCTCCTGTGGGCCTTGGGGTCCACCACCTGGTTCCAGCACCGTCAGCTGGTTCCGGGCCGAGCCTTTGGCTTAGGTGCCTCCTCCTGGGTATCCGAGTTCCGCCAACGTCAGGCGGTCCTTGGTAGTGCTTTTAAGCGCGGGCACCTACAGCTTAGTAACCGGGTTCCAGCACCGCCAGCTGGTCCTCGGTCGTGCCATTGGCTCTTGCACACTGGGGCAACGCATCTGGGTTCCAGCACCGCCAGCTGGTTCTCGGCAGTGTTCTTGACACAGGTACTCCCTCGTGCCAAGCCTGGTTTCAGCACCGTCAGCTGTTTCCGGATTGTGTCAAGCTCACTGAGACGCCTATGCTTGCCCCGTCGTGGTGCGGTCGGGTTAGCCAACTCCAGGGTGCCTCCAGTTTAGGAGCTTCCTATGTGGGCTGCGTGAATTGGTAGTCAAGGCTGGTTCTGTAGTGCCAGTAGGCCCAGCTCCCCCTGTAGGACTGTTGGGGTTCGGTAACTGCGGCTGCCTCGCGGCCTAGCTGTTCTCTCCTCTCCTGTGGGCCTTCGGGTCCAGCACCTGGTTCCAGCACCGTCAGCTGGTTCCAGGCCGAGCCTTTGGCTTAGGTGCCTCCTCCTGGGTATCCGAGTTCCGCCAACGTCAGGCGGTCCTTGGTAGTGCTTTTAAGCGCGGGCACCTACAGCTTAGTAACCGGGTTCCAGCACCGTCAGCTGGTCCTCGGTCGTGCCATTGGCTCTTGCACACTGGGGCAACGCATCTGGGTTCCAGCACCGCCAGCTGGTTCTAGCAGTGTTTTTGTCACAGGTACTCCCTCGTGCCAAACCTGGTTTCAGCACCGTCAGCTGTTTCCGGGTTGTGTCAAACTCGCTGAGACGCCTATGCTTGCCCCGTCGTGTTGCGGTCGGGTTAGCCAATTCCAGGGTGCCTCCAGTTTAGGAGCTTCCTATGTGGGCTGCGTGAACTGGTAGTCAAGGCTGGTTCTGTAGTGCCAGTAGGCCCAGCTCCCCCTGTAAGACTGTTGGGGTTCGGTAACTGCGGCTGCCTCGCGGCCTAGCTTTTCTCTCCTCTCCTGTGGACCTTCAGGTCCACCACCTGGTTCCAGCACCGTCAGCTGGTTCTCGGCAGTGTCTTTTGCTCTTGTACCTTCTGCTCCCCATCCTGGTTCCAGTACCGTCAGCTGGTTCCGGGCAGAGCCTTTGGCTTAGGTGCCTCCTTCTGGGTATCCAAGTTCCACCAACGTCAGGTGGTCCTTGGTAGTGCTTTCGGGCACGGGTACCTCCTGCTTAGTAACCGGGTTCCAGTAACGTCAGCTGGTCCTCGGTAGTTCCATTGGCTCTTGGACCTTCGGCTACCCATCCGGGTTCCAGTACCGTCAGCTGGTTCTCGGCAGTGTCTTTTGCTCTTGTACCTTCTGCTCCCCATCCTGGTTCCAGTACCGTCAGCTGGTTCCGGGCAGAGCCTTTGGCTTAGGTGCCTCCTTCTGGGTATCCGAGTTCCGCCAACGTCAGGCGGTCCTTGGTAGTGCTTTTTAGCACGGGTACCTCCTGCTTAGTAACCGGGTTCCAGTAACGTCAGCTGGTCCTCGGTAGTTCCATAGGCTCTTGAACCTTCGGGTAGCCATCCGAGTTCCAGTTCCATCAGCTGGTTCTTGGCATTTTCTCAGCCTTCTTGTACCTTCTGCTACATTTCCAAGTTGAAGACCCTAAAGTCGACGACCCGGAAGACCACCCCGATGACGACGACGACGACCCGGAAGACCACCCCGATGACAACGGCGGAGACGACGACGGCGGAGACGACGACGGCTGAGACGACGACGGCGGAGATGACGACACTGGAGACGACGACCCTGGAAACGACGACATGGAAGACCGAGAAGCAGAAGAACAAGAGGCTGCAGAACAAAGAGCAGAAGAACATTAAGCATAAGACTTAATATCAGAGCAAAAGATATTATCTAAATTATATGCAGAAGAAGACTAAGCAGTGTATGGGGGTGAGTCCGTTCCTCCTCGTGGTGCCCCTGGATAAAGCCTGATGCTGCAGGCCAAACTGAACGCGGACAAATGTAACTTTTGTGACTGGCAGAACGGAAGGTGTAATCTTCCAACTTTTATAGATAACAACTACGGGAATGCCTGTCACAAATGAGAATATGATGAAGAAGTAGAATAGGAAGAATAATAACAGTGGAATAAAAAGAATATGTAGAATAGGAAGAATAATAATAGTTGAATAAAATGAATATGAAGAATGTAATCGAAAAAAAAAAAAAAGGTAAAGGATGAAGAAGAAGATGAATAAGGTGAAGAAGAAGTTGATGTCAAAGATGCTGATGATGATGAAGATGAAAGTGTGGGAAAAGAAAAAAAAAAAGAAAAAAAAGAAGGGGAAGGGCGTGGAATAGTGAAACATCAATATCTGAGAAAAAAAAAAAAATTTACATAGTCAATATCTTTGTCACTCCGAACGTCTTAAAAAAAACCAAAAAACATGCTATTCTATTTGATTGGGATAAACCTCTATGACTTTAATGTCTCCGCCACCTCCCCAAATACTTCTGGCATTATTCTTAGTTGTTTTCCTTCATGTAGAATGAACCTACAAGGCAAGAAAGGGTTTATTTTAATTCCGATATTTTGGTCCCATTGACTTGCATTGGGATCGGGTATCGGTATCGGCGATATCCGATATTTTTTGAATATCGGCCGATCCTATCCGATACCGATACTTTCCGATATCAGAAGGTATCGCTCAACACTACTAATAATAATACATTCTTGCTATTTGCATGACAAAATAAAAGCTTTAAACTACTAAAGAAATGGTAAATTTCTTATGCAGTAGGTTTTAAAATCGCAATAGTACATAGAAAATTGAACTATGGCTTGTATGTTAGAGGGAATCCTTTGTTCCAGAAGAACAAGACTGCAAACATATTAGTTGTACAATATAATGTGAAGATTTTTCAAGATGTACATTGGGAATTTCACTTCCTATATGAATACAAAATACCAGACTAAGTATGCAAGGATAAAGGAAAACTCCTGCTGATTTTGAAGTTAAAATTCTAAACTTTAATGCATAACACTTAATCACTTCAAAAAGTAGACAAATGTTTTCTGCATATGCTCAGTAACTTATTCATTCTTACTTACTCAGCCAAACTAAACAGAAATCTAGCTTTAGACTAGGAGAGTCAGTTCTTGGAGCTGAATGATCAATATACCATGTAATTTAGGATGTACAGTATACTGTATGTAGCGAAGAAACTTACTATATGACATTACCGTTCATATTGATGTGAACACATCAAAAATTACAAGATCTTAAAATGAAACCTTGAGTAGAAATAATATGAAACATTGTTTTATTCTTGCTATTATACTGGCCTTCTTATTCCCTCATTCTTGTATTACTGTTTATACACAATTATATAACTTACGACATTGTCTGCTTTCAATGGTGTAAATAGATTTGGGCTGTAATTGGTTTCCCTAAAAGATCTCCACATTAGGATGGACTATGTTATAACTCATACAATAAGTAATGTGCACCAGGACTAGGCCGAATCTCCTTATTCTATCTTTATCTTCAGAGACAGTGTTCTGTTGTAATTAATTGATTTCCAACTTTGTTACTTATTTCTTTATTTCACATCAACTTACATTTATTTTTCTTTGGTTTAAAAAAAAAGCCAGTCTTGTGTCAAATTAGTCAAACTACATTTTCCAAACGATAATCTTGTTAAATGCCCACTGAAATGATGTTTAACGTTATTCCAGAAATGACAGGACTTTTAACCACTTTCTGTCCTGTGGAGCAATATTACATTGTGACAGCATTACATTTAACAGTACATCACTATTGTCGCCATCACTTCACAGCATCACTTGCCGGTCTTACTTGTACCATACAGTGGATGCTGCTTTAATGGCTGGGACTAGCAATATTGTCCCCTCTCACGTACCATAAGGCTCCCCACAATTCAGTCACAGGATGCCAATAGATTGTGGTGACAGCGGAGGGCCTAACAAAAGTCCTTAATTCCAAGCTTGAGCCTTACTAGTCTCTTGTCAATATATACACTCTATATTTATAGGTGCATTACAGAGGCATTGCAAAGTAAAAGAAACCAGTGATGCCATAGACAAGTACCAGTGGCAGACACAGACAGAAGAGGGTCCCCACAAAAGAATAATATATGGGCCTTTTGCAGTCCAATAGCTCATTATAATGCACAATTCCACCTATTTAGGAGGTGTAACTGGGCCCCTTTACTCTTCAGTCCCTGTGCAGCTGCACATCTTACACCAATTATATATCTGCTGTGAGGTAGTGACCGGTGTCATATGCGAGGGTCGATATGTATCTCCCATGATGCGGTCAGAGTCACTGGAGAGCCTTGTGGTCACAGCAGGATGCCTGTAAGTTACAGGGCAAAATAAAAGTAAGCGTGGACCTGGTCAAGTTATTTGGCCTGGGTATTGTTCAGGAAAAAATGGTATGGTCTTTTATTTTTAAAACGGACTGCAGGAAGCAAGTGGGGCCAGTCTCTTTTTGACACGCCAGTGCTTGGACATGGCCTATGGCCACAGATTCCAGTTTGAGAGAAAAATCCTTGCAGCAGAGGGTTGGGTGTGTCAGTGTGGAGTTTGCATGGTGTAGAGCAGACAGCTCTGCAAAAGCACTGCCTGTGTGAGGGAATACAGATTCCAGTGGAGCAACTCCTGGCACCCTGCAGTGTAATACGATGGTACAGTTGCCCATGGCAACTTGATGCATTTATGGACTGTTTTCTTTCTTGGCTGCGATCCAGAGGATACCATTTTATTTCTTTGCAAGTATTTGGGACATTAAACCTTTGTTTACTTTTGAACTATCCTGGGCCACTGCCTCATCACTACATAGCGTGGACACCACTGCACAACAAATGGCTGGAGCAGTGTGAACTGAGGCATACTTCAAAGTGTGCTGCATGTCAGTGATTAAGCCTGCAACCCTACAGCTCAAACCGGCTGATAAAATGGAGAACCTTTTGTAGCAGTTGGTCCTCTCTCATCGGCAGCAACAGGAGCAGCAGCAGCTGCAGCAGCAAGAGGCAGTGCAGTTGCAGCAGTGGCAGTAGCAAGAGGTGCTACAATTTCAGCAGCAACAAGAAGAGCATCGGCAGCAGAAGCAGCTACAATTGCACTTGATATATCAGCAGCAGCAAAAGACTAATCAACTGATTCTGCAGCAGGTGGCAGCTATACGAGGGGCACCATCCACAGTGACTCCGATTCATTCTGAGGCCCAGTAAAAAGTCCGGATAGCGCTGAGGAAGATGAGTCCTGAGGACGACATTGAGGCCTTCCTCACCATTTTTTAATGCCCAGGAGAGCTTATCGACCTAACAGTGGGCTGAAGTGGTGGCCCTTTTCCTGATGGGAGATGCCCAAAAAGCTTAACTGGACCTCAGTCAGGAGGATGCTCTGGACTATGAGAAGCTGAGAGGTGAGATCCTTGCCTGACTGGGGGTTAATACATATATGCCTGCTCAAGCTTCCCGCTTGGTCTTAGGCATATGACTCTTGCAGCTGGTAAAAAAAAGTCTCCAGCCTGAGACCTTAACCCCTCTCCAGATGGTAGACAGGGTGGTGGTCGACCGGCTGGTGAGGACTCTGCCAGCAGCCATACAGCACTGGGTAGGACAAGGGGATTCAGCACTCTGGATAGGGTGGTTGAGCTGGTAAAGTGCTATACAGCCACTAAGGAATTTATATGGGACATTGCTCCACTTCAGCTGTTATGTAAGGCCCTGTCTGCTCAGGAGCCTGGGAAATGTCCACGACCCTCCACTGGGGCCAATTCTAACCATGCCAGTACTAAGGGGGTATCCCAAAAGGAGAGTGACAACAGACTTGTGTCCCCAAATCGACCCCAAGGTCCCCCCATGTCACAGCTATTAAGTGCTGGCAGTGCCAAGGGCCCGGACATGTGGTTGTCCACTGCCCCTAACAACTGAACCCATGGACTGTAGGTTTACTCACCATGTATCTATGTATGCCCAGCCAGTCTGCACTGCCACTATGGGCACTGCCGGTGCTGAACCCCAATTGTGCCAGGTACTCATCAACGGGTACCAGACAGAGGCTCTCTTGGATTTGGGGAGCTTAGTGACTTTTGTTCATAGGTCACTTGCTGCCAGGGACAACCCCAATTAATTCTATGGGGAACTCCGGGAGTACCCGACCGCGGAGGTTATGTTTTCCACACCATGTGGGGAAATATGATATGTGGTGGGAGTGGTAAAGACTCTTCCATATGGGACTGTGTTACGAAGAGACTTGCCCCTGTTCTGGTCCCTGTTGGAGGCCAAGGTTAACCCTCCCAAGGTAAATTCTATTCTGGGCATGGAACCCAAAGATCCCGAGTCAGGGATACCTGCCATAGGGGTCGCCAACATAGGGACACAATGTAACCCCAATCGGCATCCCCTGGAGGTATTGGAAGGAGTGGCCAAGGAAACACCAACAATCCTTGAGCTGGAGGTGTCCCCTAGTAAGTTTGGGACAGTTCAGCTCCAGGATACCACCCTGGCCCCAGTACAAGAATTGGTGGTTGAATTCAATGGGATAGCTCAGCAACCGGGTGCCGAGACAATTTTTCCTTGCATGGCTATCCACCATTAGTTTTGTACCATGTATATAAAATCCGTGATGAGGTGGTGAAACAGCTGGTGGTGCCCCAAACCTACAGTCAGGTGGTGCTCGACATGGCTCACACCCATATGCTAGGAGGACACTTGGGGGCCAAAAAGATGCAAGAGCGCATTCTGCAGTAATTTTTTTTTGCCTGGAGTCCACGGGGGGTCCAGAGATACTGTGACACATGTCCGAAGTGCCTACTAACCTCACCCACTGCGAACTCCAGGAGTCAATTGGAACCTCTGATCATCATAGAAATACCATGTGAGTGGGTTGCAACGAATCTGGTAGGCCCCATAGTGAAATTCGCCCATGGCCATCAAAAATTCTGGTCATAGTGGACTACACCACCTGGTACCCAAAGGCGATATCTCTCCGCCACACATAGGCCAAGCTAATAGCCTGCAAGCTATTTGCCATGTTTTGTCACCCTGGGCTGCCAAAGGAGATCCTTACAGAACAGGGACTCCTTTTATGTCCAAGGTGACAAGGGAGCTATGTAAGCTGCTCCAGATTAAACAGCTATGCTCGTTGGTGTACCACCCACATACTGATGGGTTGGTGGAGAGATAAGACCTTTAAGTCCATGCTTGAAAAGGTGGTTATCAAGGATGAAAGGAATTGAGACATGTTTCTGCCCTATCTAATGTTCGCTATTTGTGAGGTACCGCAGGCATACATGGGGTTCTCTCCATTTGAGCTATTGTATGGTAGGCAACCGAGGGGAATACTGGACGTAGCTAAGCAGACGTGGGAACAGGAGCCCACTCCACATAACAGTGTAATCGAGCACATCGCAAGCATGCAGGACCAGATTGTGGCAGTACGGCCCACAGTAAAAGAGCATCTAATGGATGCCCAGGCCGTGCAGAGCCGCAAGTGAATAAGAGAGACATGTTCAGGACATTTAAAGAAGGGGACCAGATGTTGATACTAGTGCACACCCCAGAGAGTAAGCTCATGGCCAAGTGGCAAGGGCCTTATGAGATACAGGGGAAGGTAGGAGAGGTGAATTATGGAGTGTACTAACCCAGAAAAAGTTAACCCGAGCAACTATACCACATCAACCTGCTAAAAGTCTGGAAGGACTGGGAATGTTTGGTCGCAGAGGCAACTCCAGAAAAATTGTACCGTAGTGCAGAAGGAGTGCTTGGCGATTAAGTGGGCCTTAGAGTCTCTAAGCTACTATTTGCTCGGGTGTCAGTTTCATTTGATAACGGACCATTCACCCCTCATCTGGATGAGAAACGCAAAGGAGAGAAATGCTCAAGTTACCAAATGGTTCCTGTTCCTACAAAACTTTAGTTTCTCAGTGGAACATCGGATGGAGAAATTACAGGGAAATGCGGATGCCCTGTCACGGGCCCCCTGTATGGGGACAAATGTTCAACCCCGCAAGTTTGAACAGAGGGGCGGATATGTGAGGCAGTGAATGGTGTCATAATCAAGGGTTAATATGTATCCCCAGGATGCAGTCAGAGTCCTATTAGACCCGCTGGAGAACCTTGTGGTCACAGCAGGATGCCTGTGAGTCACAGAGCAAAATAAGAGTAAGCGTGGACATGGGCATTGTTCAGGAAAATCCGATGTGGGCTTTTATTTTTGAAACTGACTGCAGGAAGGAAGTGGGGCCAGTCCCTTTCCTTGAGGTCAGGGCTTGCACGTTTCCTATGACCACAGATTCCAGATGAGAGAAAAACCCTCGCAGCAGAGGGTTGGGTGCGTCAGTGTGGAGTTTCATGTTGTAGAGCAGACAGCTCTGCAAAAGTTCTGCCTGTGTGAGGGAACACAGAGCCCAGTGGAGCGAACTCCTGGCGCTGCACTACACCGCCTTCTCAAGTACAACTGTTGGACTAAAATAGTTTTTAAAAAAAGTTCCCAAACGAGGAATTTTTTTTGTGTGACCTCTAAGGACCATATTTATAAAATGATCATATTATTTATCCAGCACAGTAAACAATATAAAAAAAGGTTCTCTGCGTTTAGAAAACATCTATAATGCTTTATATGTACTCCAAAATGGTCCTTCCCTATCCAACCTACCTTGACTAAAGAATAAAAAAAGTTATGAATTTGAAAATATATAGATAAAAAAAAAATATTTCTTTAAGAGCAAATTAGACCACATTCCTAAAAGGTTAACCCCTTCCCATAAAAGGATGTACCATATATTGTGGACTATAAGACACACCGGACCATAAGATATACACAAAATTTTCGGGAGGAAAAGAAGAAAAAAAAAGGAAAATAAAATGGTGGTGCGCCTTATAGTTCCATTTTAAGGTAGCTTTCTGGGGAGTCAGCAGCAGTGGAGCAGGATCACAGGAGGCAGAGTCACAGTGTCAGGTGACCGATGGCGGCAGGAACAGGGTAATGCTGGGAGCCCTTGGCTGGAAGGAAGGGGTTTCCTGGCGTTTCGAGGCTGTGGGCCCTGGGCTCTGTTAAGATGTCGGCACTGAGCAGAGTCCCATTCCCATTGATTTCTCTGTGGTGGGAAAATAGAAGATGACAATAAAAAAAATGAAAAAAATTAAATGGTTTGTCATAAAGGCAAAAGCTGGTGGAGACATGAAGACTAGAGGTAATGATTTTTTTTTATTATATTTCTTTACAACATTGTCCAAAATCACACTAATAGATGTTTTACCACCATTAAACATCATGTTTATGTTAGAGTTCATGCAGAAAAATCAATGCTTGTCTTTTACATACCATTAAAAAATTGTCCTGTGAAGATCTTAAGACAGCATGGCATAGCATGTATTGAAAATGTTTAAGTAATGTGTTTAATAAGCTGGTGGATATACTGTATATGCTCAGTGATTCTAACCACAGACTAACCGGTTGTTAAACTGCTTAGACTTGCCTATAGTATGGAAGATAGATAGATCGATAGTAGTGTTGAGCATTCCGATACCGCAAGTATCGGGTATCGGCCGATACTTGCGGTATCGGAATTCCGATACCGAGTTCCGATACTTTTGTGGTATCGGGAATCGGTATCGGATCCATATTAATGTGTAAAATAAAGAATTAAAATAAAAAATATTGATATCCTCACCTCTCCGGAGGCCCCTGGACATCACCGCTGGTAACCGGCAGCCTTCTTTGCTTAAAATGAGCGCGTTTAGGGCCTTCTATGATGTCACGGCTTCTGATTGGTCACGTGCCGCTCATGTGACCGCCACGCGACCAATCACAAGCCGCGACGTCATTCTCAGGCCCTAAACTCCTCATTCTAGGAATTTAGGACCTGAGAATGACGTCACGGCTTGTGATTGGTCGCGTGGTGGTCACATGAGCGGCACGCGACCAATCAAAAGCCGTGATGTCATAGAAGGCCCTAAACGCGCTCATTTTAAGCAAAGAAGGCTGCCGGTTACCAGCGGTGATGTCCAGGGGCCTCCGGAGAGGTGAGTATATCAATATTTTTTATTTTAATTCTTTATTTTACACATTAATATGGATCCCAGGGCCTGAAGGAGAGTTTCCTCTCCTTCAGACCCTGGGAACCATCAGGATACCTTCCAATACTTGGTGTCCCATTGACTTGTATTGGTATCGGGTATCGGTATCGGCGATATCCGATACTTTTCGGGTATCGGCCGATACTATCCGATGCCGATACTTTCAAGTATCGGACGGTATCGCTCAACACTAATCGATAGATAGATAGATAGATAGATAGATAGAAAAAAAAACTAATAGTTGGAAGCAGCACTCCAAGAATTACTTAAAGAGTAAGGTGGACTCTGTTGGGTCCACATGATGTGGCAACGTTTGGGGAACTCTTGAGAGCCAAAATGTAGCCATGCCATGTGGAGCCAATAAAGTCCACCTTAGTCTTTAAGAAATTCTTGGAGTGCTGCTTCACATTTTTTTGTCTTTATATATCTGGCAGGTATACAGATTGCTTGCCATCAGGCCTGTGCACCCACCTGTTTGGAAAGTCTGCTGTTCCATTTTTTCTAAATTAGATAGATAGATAGATAGATAGATAGATAGATAGATAGATAGATAGATAGATAGATAGATAGATAGATAGTTATTGAATGCATATAAAAATACTGTTATTTTGCAAGAATAAAAATATATGTATCATCTATGCACTAAATGCTGGGTTTGCTATGCAGTAGACCGTGGAAATCTCCTGTTGATAATGAAATACTGCATTTATTTATTTCAATTACGGTAATCACATTCAACTGTGCAGACAAATGTATTTTACATGTGTTCAATAAATTAAACATGGTTACACAGCAATTATTAAACCCTTCGGAACTTACCCTCTTGTGTCTTTGAGACAATGTAATTTTTTTCATTGTCACATTCCAGGAAACGGTGTTTTTTGTTTTTATATTTTTCCATCGCTGTGGTTGTATAAGTGGTTTTTTTTTGCCTTGCAGAAGAAGATCTATTTGTCAGTGAGGTACAAGTTTTATATTTTGGGATACATATAACTTATTATCAAACTTTTATAAGAAGGAATTGAAAATAATTTATATTTTACCATTGATTTATTACATTTTCTTAACAAATAAAGAGTTCTTTTTTTCTGTGGGTCAATGTAATTATGGTAATTCTGAACTGATATAATTTTAGTTTTGTTTTATTACTTTTGTAACAAGACATAAATTATTAGTTTTGATGCTGCCATATTCTTTAACACTTAAATGGGTTGGTTTGAAACCAACAGTGATTTAATTCTATTCATTTAATGCAATAGTCTACCGTATATACTCGAGTATAAGCCGAGATTTTCAGCCCAAAATTTTGTTAGGTGAGTTGTGATGACTGGAGAGAGAGACTGGAGGAGATGTGAGGGAATGGGGTCATTAGTGCATGTAGTCGGACGAGAAGAAGAGAGGAGCTTGGAGACTTCTTATTCTGTGATTAGATCGAATGTGGAGAGTGAGCCAGGGGAAATGCAGGAAGGGATGGAAGTCACTGCACTTGGCGGCTGGGAGCGGATTTCCTGATGGATATTATCTATTTTCTCTATAAAGTGGGAGGCCAGATCATCAGCACAAATGTCTGTGATGGGGCTTGTGCTTTTGGCCTGAGGAAGAAGAGAAAGGTGTCAAAAAGTTTCTTGGGGTTGTTGGATAGTGAGGAGATCAGGGTGGTGATGTATGTCTGATTAGCTAAGGTGAAGGGCACAATTATATGTTCTTAACATAAATTTGAAGTGGATGATGTCTTCTGGTGTGCCAGTTTCCCTTCATAAGCGTTCAGCACACCTAGAGTATCGTTGGAGAAGTCGGGTTTGCGATGTGAGCCAAGGCTGTTTTACTCTGTGTTTGGAGGTTCTGAGGGTGAAGGGAGCTACTTGGTCAAGGGTGCTTTAAAGAGTGTTGTTGTAGTGATGTACAGCCAGATCAGGATAGGAAAAAGAGGAGATTTGGGACAGTGATGACTGTAGGGAGTCTTAAAGTTTATGAGGGTTAATAGCTTGTAGATTTCTGAATGTGTGATAGGTAGGAGTGTGCTAGGGGTGGGCGAGGATTTGTGACTTTGGAAACATTATTGTCTATAGGGGCACCAGTATAATAGCTACTGGGTGGCACACAGTGCTGAGCCGGCTGTCAGTCAGTGTTGGGAGTGTGGCTACAGCCGTCACTCTCTATACAAAGAGAGGTGACTTAAACTGCGACAGTGCCACCCCTAAGACTGGAAGAGCAAGGTTGCTAGGAGGAATACAGTTAATTTCCTCCTGGCAGTGGGGCTTTGAATGTGACACACTATGTAAGATCACTTTTAAACAGCAGATTAACCCCATATCTGAAGGTTGCTATTGTTACTTTACATGACAGATTCCCTCTAAGCACTGCAGTAGAGTAGCCACAATCTCCCTAGATTACTGCTCTATTTTGTAGATCACAGGTCACAGGTCACTTTAAGAACAGCAGGATGATGCACTGGCTGAGGCGCCAGCACATGCATAGAATGTCAGAGTCCCGGCGTGGTGACGTCATTACACTGCACTGAGGCTCTAATGTATTTTAATGATGACTTCTGCGCATTGGTATTCCCGGGCCTGGCTGATAGATTCATTAGTAACATGGATTAGGTGAGTATACAATGTTTTTTTATTTTAACTAAAATGTTGGTGTGACTATGGAGGTAACATAAAGTATGATGGACCTTCATGCAGTGTGGGAGGGCCTCCTACATATTAAGGAATATTGTAGGGGGCAACATTGTACTGTGGAGTCTAAAGTGCCAGGCCATTATACAACTTGGGAAATACTGTGGGCTATCATGCAGTGTGGGGACCACTATACCTAGTGGGAGCTAATGACAGTGCCAATATATGGTTTGGGGCCATCATACAATGTGAGAGTCCATATAGACTGTGGGGACTACTGTGTGAGACCATCATAAAATGTGGGTACTACTGTGGGTGCCATTATACAAGGCGGGAGCTAATGCGAAGGTCGTTATACAGCATGGGGACTGTTCTGGGGGCGATTATACAACATGGGAGCTAATGGGAGGATCATTATACAGTATGAAGACTACTGTGAGGGGCCCTCATAAGGTGTGGGGACAACTTTGGCAGTTATTATGAAATGTGAGGGCCATTTTACAGTACGGGGCTATTGTGGCTGCTATTATGAAGTGTGAAAGACATTATACAGTATGGGGGACACTGTGAGGATTAATAAATATTGGGAAGGTTACTTTGGTGGCTAATACACAGCTGTGTATATGGAAGCTGTGGGGGCATTATACAGTATATAGGGGAGCTGTTGGCTCATTACACTGTGTATAGGGGAGCTCTGAGTGGCATTATACTGTGTAAAATGGAGCTATAAGGGAGGTAATGGTGTGCGCTCAGGTCAAAGACAAGGAGGTGATGGAAAAACAGACCATGTGGTCCAAACAGTTGTGTATCGAAAATTACCGCACACTCGGAACTGGTGTGATGCCAAAGTACCGTATTTTCCGGTGTATAAGACGACTGGGCTTATAAGACGACCCCCAACTTTTCCAGTTAAAATATAAAATCTTCTCAAAAGTCGGGGGTTGTCTTATATGCCGGCTGTTGTCTTATAGGGTGGGTGTGAAGCAATCTGCGGTCGACGTATATAGTGGGGAGGAGTGGTCCCAATGACAAGGTGAGAGAGCGCCTCACCAGGAAGGTGTAAGTAAAGCAAACTGTCAGTGTCTGGGATGCCAGGGGTATGCAAAAAAGAGAGAGAGCGATGCTGTGCCTAGAAAAACACTCCTCTTTCACTCATCTGGCTCGCCCTTGTATCCTATGATCTCCTTCTCTGCCTCTGCTTCACTTACACCTTCCTGGTGAGGCGCCCCCTCACATCGTCATTGGGACCGCTCTCCCCACAATATGCGGCGACCGCAGATTACTCCGCATCTGCCCTATAAGACGACACCTGGCGTATAAGACGACACCTGACTGTTGAGAAGATTTTCAGGGGTTATAAAGTAGTCTTATATGCCAGAAAATACAGTACTTAACAAGTTTATTGTGTTCACAAATCAGGTTGCCACAAAAGGAAAAAGTGCAGATAGAAACCCAACGTTTCGACCCTCCCGGGTCTTATTCATGGGGTTACTACGGGAGTAAAGAAAACAGATTTAGGTCTAGCAACATCAACAGAGGTAAAGACAACGATGTATCATGTGAATAGACTAAAATACACACAAGTTTATACACACCAATACGTGAAATATAGGTAGGCAAACAAATGATATCTGCAAATATTTACAAAAAAGAGGAGCCAGAGATGGTTGGAGACTACTGATAAAGAGCAAAAATCTTTACTAAAAACGTCTGCAACATTGATCGAAGTAGTAGGTATTTGGAATAAAGATGAGGCATAAGCTAGTTACCTTGATGCACGTTTAGATACATATACGAGTGGCAGGCATGGGGCAGGAAGATAAGTCCCTTGATATGTAAACTGTCACTGTGGTGGATAATGAGATAGCAGAGTTACATAGAGATACATATGAATGGAATATATACATATACATGTACATGTGGGGCGCACAGAGATACCTATGGAGCTATGTCAGCATTATACTGTGTATGAGAGAGCTGTGGACGCATAATGCTGTGCATAGGGTAGCTGTGGGATCATCATACCATGTATAGGGGAACAATGGGGACATCATATGGTGTATAGAGGAGCTGTGGAATCATCATACTGTGTATAGTAGGTCTGTACATGGATAAATAAGGGGCAATTATTAAATGATAAGTGGGCACTTAAGCATTATTGTTAGAGTGGCACTTAGAGTATTGCAGCTGTCAAAGTTGCACATGGGTTATTATTATTTTCTAGGGCCAAAATGTGGAGGGCACATGCACAGGATTTTAATATTTACTAGGGGGCAATTTTAACAATTAGAGAGCACAAATGAGGCATTATTACTATGTAGGGGGCACAGTGATGGCATTCCTATCTGGGGAATAAGATGAGCGCTGTTTATGTGCCATAGAGTAGGTGCAAAATAGGGACACATATGACAGCAGTGGCTCAGCATTGGGGTATTAGCAGGATAAGGAATTTGTTCAGGTTGGAAATAGATGTGGACAATGCTGGAATTGTGAAAAGTCAAATGTGTCTTTGTTGTAGTCTATGAGATGAATCGTGGCTTTAGACGTTGTCATGTCAGTCTGGGGCCGGTGATGGGAAAATTGAACGACTCCATCTGAAAGAACGTCAGCTGTAAATCACAATCAGTAACTGTACTGTAACCTCTTATATGTTCTGCAACAATGATATCTACCACGATATGGTCACCATTGGTGGTAATATCAGTGCTGGTATTTGTATAGAGATTTATTTTCAATAATAGTGTGGCAATCTGCTGAGGTCTCCGTATATCAAATGTAGTTGTAATCATGGTTACCTGGTTAGGGTCTGACTTAGACATTGAGCTGAAGCCATAGCTACGCCTCAAGCATGAACATAACCTTTTCATGGCCCCCATAAATACGATGCCAAGATAAGTGAACCCCAAGCACAGTATGATACCCCTACACTAAATTCCTCAATAGAAACCTCCACATGCAGAGTATGATGGATAGTGATCTCAGCACAATATGATGGCCCCCAGAGTCCCTAACACAATATGATGGCCACAACATAGTCCTCCCACAAAGTATGAGGCCCCCACAAAACTCCACACAATATAGTGGCCCTCCATACAGTATAATGTCTCCCTATACAGTATATTGACACTTTACCTAGTCCACCATACTGTATAATGGCCCTATCATAGCCATCCAAAAAGTATAATGGCCAAATCAGTACAATGTACTCATTGCTTTAAAAAAGAAAACTACTTACTTCTCTGCCTTTCCCCTCTTCTCAAGTCTCTGCATCATGTGTTTTGAAGATCCGCACAGTGGGCATGATGTACTAACGTATTACATCTGCTGTGCTGAGATGTCAGAGCTCAGATCCACAGGAAGAATGATGGAGTAGATGTTTCATGATTAGTGTTGAGCGATACCTTCTGATATCCGAAAATATCAGTATCGGATTGGATCAGCCGATATCTAAAAAATATCGGATATCGCCGATACCGATACCGGAAACCAATGCAAGTCAATGGCACAAAAATATTGGAATTAAAATAAACCCTTTCTTTCCTTCTAGATTAATTCTACATGAAGGAAAACAACTGAGAATAATGTAGAATGTATTGGGGGAGGTGGAGGAGATATTAAAGGCATAGAAGTTTAGCCAAATCAAATGGAATAGCAGGAATTAATTTTTTTTAAGACGTTCGGAGTTGCAAAGATATTGACTATGTTAAGCTTTTTTATATTTTGTCAGATATTTATGTTTCACAACTTCCATGCTCTTCACCTTCTTTTTAACTTCTCCCACACTTTCTTCTTCATCATCCTCAGCAGCAGCATCTTTTTCATCAACTTCTTCTACACCTTATTCATCTTCTTCTTCACCTTCTTCCTATTATTCTGTTATGAACTGGTGGCTTAGGAGCAGCATGAGACGTACTCTGGAGAAGGTGGTACCTGTACTGACCGCAGACCCTGAACTTAGCACCGCAACTAGAAGTAGCCGTGGGAGGTACCTAACACTCCCTAGACCCCTCGACACAGCCTAAGAACTAACTTCCCCTAAAGATAGAAATGGGAAAACTATCTTGCCGCAGAGAAAATCCCCAAAGGATAGACAGCCCCCCACAAATATTGACTGTGAGAGGAGAGGGAAATGACATACGCAGACTGAAATCAGGATTCAGCAAAGGAGGCCATTCTAGCTAAAAAGAAAGAATAGGACAGAGTACTATGCGGTCAGTATTAAAACACTAGAAAATATCCACCACAGAAAATACAAATCTCCACATCTGACTAAAGACATGGAGGGTATATCTGCATCTCCAGAGACACAGCTTGGCTGCAAAAAATCCTTCACAGACAAAGCTGGACAAGACAAAACATGAAAATGCACTGAACTATAAGGTCCACAGCATGTGGACAGCAAAAACAAAGCCAGAACTTATCTTTGTTGAAATGAACAGCAAAACAGGAGAGACCAGATATGGATGTGAATCCTCCAAAAACATTGGACAACTGGCACTGACTAAAGGATCAAGCAAGACTAAATAGCCCAGTCCAAATTGCAATTAAGTGGACACACCTGATAAATGCTGCGATCCAAAGACAGCAGCACTACCACTCATAACCACCGAAGGGAGCCCAAGAGCAGAATTCACAACAGTACCCCCCCTTGAGGAGGGGTCACCGAACCCTCACCAGAGCCCCCAGGCCGATCAGGATGAGCCAAATGAAAGGCACGAACCAAATTGTCAGCATGAACATCGGAGGCAACAACCCAAGAATTATCCTCCTGGCCATAACCCTTCCATTTGACCAGATACTGATGCTTCCGCCTCAAAAAACGAGAATCCAAAATCTTCTCAACCACATACTCCAACTCCCAACACCGGGGCCGGAGGATCAATAGAGGGAACAACGGGCACCACATACTTCCGCAACAAATATCTATGGAAAAGATTATGGATGGAAAAAGAGGCTGGAAGGGCCAAACGAAAAGACACTGGATTGATAATCTCAGAAATCCTATAAGGACCAATAAACCGAGGCTTGAACTTAGGGGAAGAAACCTTCATAGGAACATGACGGGAAGACAACCAGACCAAATCCCCAACCTAAAGCCGGGAACCAACACACCGACGACGGTTAGCAAAACGCTGAGCCTCCTCCTGAGACAACACCAAATTGTCCACCACATGAGCCCAAATTTGCTGCAGCCTGTCAACCACAGAATCCACACCAGGACAATCAGAAGGCTCAACCTGCCCTGAAGAAAAACGAGGATGAAAACCAAAATTACAAAAAAAAGGCGAAACCAAGGTAGCAGAACTAGCCCGATAATTAAGGGCAAACTCGGCCAATGGCAAGAAAGCCACCCAATCATCCTGATCAGCAGACACAAAGCATCTCAAATACATTTCCAAAGTCTGATTAGTTCGCTCGGTTTGGCCATTTGTCTGAGGATGAAATGCGGAAGAAAAAGACAAATCAATGCCCAGCCTAGCACAAAAGGTCCGCCAAAACCTAGAAACAAACTGGGAATCTCTATCGGACACAATATTCTCAGGAATGCCATGCAAACGCACCACATGCTGAAAAAACAACAGAACCAAATCAGAAGAGGAAGGCAATTTAGGCAAAGGTACCATCTTAGAAAACCGGTCACAAACCACCCAGATAACCGACATCCTCTGGGAAACCGGAAGATCTGAAATAAAATCCATAGAAATATGCGTCCAAGGTCTCTCAGGGACCGGCAAAGGCAGAAGCAACCCACTAGCGCGGGAACAGCAAGGCTTAGCCCGCGCACAAATCCCACAGGACTGCACAAAAGAACGCACATCCCGCGACAAAGAAGGCCACCAAAAGGACCTACCAACCAAATCTCTGGTACCAAAAATCCCAGGATGGCCAGCCAACACAGAACAATGAACCTCAGAAATCACTTTACTAGTCCATCTATCAGGAACAAACAGTTTCCCCACAGGACAGCGGTCAGGTTTATTAGCCTGAAATTCCTGAAGAACCCATCGTAAATCAGGGGAGATGGCAGAAAGAATCACCCCTTCCTTCAGAATGCCGACCGGCTCAAGAACCCCAGGGGAATCAGGAAAAAAACTCCTAGAGA
The DNA here is from genome assembly GCF_032444005.1 of Ranitomeya imitator. NCBI lineage: Eukaryota > Metazoa > Chordata > Amphibia > Anura > Dendrobatidae > Ranitomeya > Ranitomeya imitator. The sequence continues at coordinate 234,048,055 of NC_091287.1, read as the reverse complement.
GGGCATTAGCCTTGACGTTCTTAGAACCCGGAAGATACGAGACCACAAAATCAAAATGGGAGAAAAACAGGGACCATCAAGCCTGTCTAGGATTCAGTCATTTGGCAGACTCGAAGTAAATCAGATTCTTATGATCGGTCAGGACCACAATACGGTGCTTGGCCCCCTCAAGCCAATGTCGCCACTCCTCAAATGCCCATTCATAGCCAACAACTCCCGATTGCCGACATCATAATTGAGCTCCGCAGGTGAAAACTTCCGAGAAAAGAAGGCACACGGCTTCATCAAGGAACCATCAGAAATCATTTGAGACAAAACGGCCCCTGCCCCAATCTCAGATGCGTCAACCTCAACCTGAAATGGAAGAGAAACATCCAGCTGACGCAACACAGGGGCAGAAGTAAATCGGCGTTTAAGCTCCTGAAAAGCAGAAACAGCCGCGGAGGACCAATTCATCACATCAGCGCCTTTCTTCGTCAAATCGGTCAGAGGTTTAACCACACTGGAGAAGTTGGCAATGAAACGACGATAAAAATTAGCAAAGCCCAAGAATTTCTGAAGGCTCTTCACAGATGTGGGCTGAATCCAGTCATGAATGGCCTGAACTTTAACCGGATCCATTTCTATAGATGAGGGAGAAAAAATGAAGCCCAAAAAAGAAACCTTCTGCACTCCAAAGAGGCACATCGACCCCTTCACAAATAAAGCATTATTACAGAGGATCTGAAATACCATCCTGACCTGTTTCACATGAGACTCCCAATCATCGGAAAAAAATCAAAATATCATCCAAATATACAACCATGAATTTATCAAGATAACTCCGAAAGATATCATGCATGAAGGACTGGAACACAGATGGGGCATTAGAGAGTCCGAATGGCATCACAAGGTATTCAAAATGGCCTTCGGGCGTATTAAATGCAGTTTTCCATTCGTCACCCTGCTTAATACGAATAAGATTTTATGCCCCTCGAAGGTCAATCTAAGTAAACCAACTAGCCCCCTTAATCCTAGCAAACAAATCAGTAAGCAAAGGCAAAGGGTATTGAAATTTGACATTGATCTTATTCAAGAGGCGATAATCAATACAGAGTCTCAAGGAGCCATCCTTCTTGGCAACAAAAAAAAACCTGCTCCCAATGGTGAAGAAGATGGCCGAATATGCCCCTTCTCCAAAGACTCCTTAATCTAGCTCCGCATGGCGACATGTTCTGGCACAGACAGGTTGAAAAGTCGGCCCTTAGGGAACTTACAACCTGGAATCAAGTCAATAGCACAATCACAGTGCCTATGCGGTGGAAGGGAACTGGATTTGGGCTCACCGAATACATCCTGGAAATCTGACAAAAACTCAGGAATTTCGGAAGAGGGGGAAGAGGAAATTGACATCAAAGGAACGTGACCATGAACCCCCTGACAACCCCAACTAGTCACAGACATAGATTTCCAATCTAACACCGGATTATGTACCTGTAACCATGGAAAACCCAGCACAATATCATCATGCAAATTATGCAACACCAGAAAACGACAATCTTCCTGATGGGCTGGCACCATGCGCGTGGTCAGCTGTGTCCAAAACTGAGGTTTATTTATAGCCAACGGTGCAGCATCAATCACCCTTAAAGGAATAGGGTTCTGCAAAGGCTGCAAGGGGAATCCACAACGTCTGGCAAATTCTAAGTCCATTAAGTTCAGAGCGGCACCTGAATTCACAAATGCCATGACAGAAAATGACGATAATGAGCAGATCAAGGTCACAGATAACAGAAATTTAGGTTGTACAGTACTGATGGTAACAGAATTAGCGATTCTCTTTGTACGTTTAGGGCAATCAGAAATAACATGAGCAGAATCGACGCAGTAAAAACACAACCTATTCTGACGCCTGAATCTTTGTCGTTCAGCTGTAGACAAAATCCTATCACACTGCATAGGCTCAGGGCTCCGCTCGGAGGACAACGCCACAGTGTGCACAACTCTGCGCTCGCGCATGCGCCGATCAATCTGAATGGCCAGAGACATAGAATCACTCAGACCAGCAGGCGTGGGGAACCCCACCATAACGTCTTTAACGGATTCAGAAAGACCCTTTCTGAAAATTGCCGCCAAGGCATCCTCATTCCATTTAGTCAACACAGACCATTTTCTCTAAATTTCTGGCAATGCGATTCTGCCGCTTCGTGACCCTGACACAGGGCCAACAAGGTCTTTTCTGCATGATCCACTGAATTAGGTTCATCATACAATAACCCTAGCGCCTGAAAAAAGGTGTCTACATTAAGCAAAGCAGGATTCCCAGATTCCAGGGAAAATGCCCAATCCTGAGGATCACCACGCAACAGGGAAATAACAATTTTAACCTGCTGAATGGGATCACCAGAAGAACGGGGTTTCAGAGCAAAAAACAGTTTACAGTTATTTTTAAAGCTCAAAAATTTGGACCTGTCCCCAAAAAACAAATCAGGAGTTGGAATTCTAGGCTCTAAAACCAGAGTCTGAACGATATAATCGGAAATACCCTGTACTCTAGCAGCAAGTTGGTCCACACGAGAAACCAATTCCTGAACCTCCATGCCAGCGCTAAACTCCTGAACCACCCAGAGGAAAAGAGGGAAGGAAAGACAAAACAGACTACAGAAAAAAAAATGGCTCAGCACTTTTCTTCCCTTTTCTTCCCTTCTTCAGAGATGCGTTTAATTCATTGTTGGCCAGTTGTACTGTTATTAACTGGTGGCCTAGGAGCAGCATGAGACGTACTCTGGAGAAGGTGGTACCTGTACTGAACGCAGACCCTGAACTTAGCACCGCAACTAGAAGTAGCCGTGGGAAGTACCTAACACTCCCTAGACCCCTCAACACAGCCTAAGAACTAACTTCACTAAATAGCAAAGCCACTAGAGACTCAAGGTCTACAAAAATTCAATTTTCATTAGCAGAAAAAAAAAAAAAAAAAAGGCAGCAACACTTACCTGCCCAGATCTTGGAACAAATGCACTGCAGGGTGCAGCCAGCCCATAAAGCAAGATGTTAGCAACACAGGTGCAAAATACCAGATCAACAGCCACTCTCCACATACCCACTCCTGGAGGGGGTGACTGCCCAGTATGCAATTGCACAATAAAGGCCCACATAGGGCGTTGTTCACACAATGGTACAGCATAGTGTATGGTTCTCAGCCTATTAGTCACGCCCCTACTTTTCGATTAGGCGGGCTGGCCAGTACACTCTCAAAGCATCCCAGTGCGAACACCCCTCATGCGAGACCGAATGTGTTTGGGCTTGGCTGCACCCCGAAAAATAGTGCAAAAATATACAAAAATAGGGAGGTATTGGTTGATATTTTGGCCAAAATACGCAAGCTCGTAACCCACGCCAAGGGTCCCCACGCTTACGAGTCCTACACTAAACTAAATAGCAAAGCCACTAGAGACTCAAGGTCTACAAAAATTCAATTTTCATTAGCAGAAAAAAAAAAAAAAAAAAAGGCAGCAACACTTACCTGCCCAGATCTTGGAACAAATGCACTGCAGGGTGCAGCCAGCCCATAAAGCAAGATGTTAGCAACACAGGTGCAAAATACCAGATCAACAGCCACTCTCCACATACCCACTCCTGGAGGGGGTGACTGCCCAGTATGCAATTGCACAATAAAGGCCCACATAGGGCGTTGTTCACACAATGGTACAGCATAGTGTATGGTTCTCAGCCTATTAGTCACGCCCCTACTTTTCGATTAGGCGGGCTGGCCAGTACACTCTCAAAGCATCCCAGTGCGAACACCCCTCATGCGAGACCGAATGTGTTTGGGCTTGGCTGCACCCCGAAAAATAGTGCAAAAATATACAAAAATAGTGAGGTATTGGTTGATATTTTGGCCAAAATACGCAAGCTCGTAACCCACGCCAAGGGTCCCCACGCTTACGAGTCCTACACTAAACTAAATAGCAAAGCCACTAGAGACTCAAGGTCTACAAAAATTCAATTTTCATTAGCAGGAAAAAAAAAAAAAAAAGGCAGCAACACTTACCTGCCCAGATCTTGGAACAAATGCACTGCAGGGTGCAGCCAGCCCATAAAGCAAGATGTTAGCAACACAGGTGCAAAATACCAGATCAACAGCCACTCTCCACATACCCACTCCGGGAGGGGGTGACTGCCCAGTATGCAATTGCACAATAAAGGCCCACATAGGGCGTTGTTCACACAATGGTACAGCATAGTGTATGGTTCTCAGCCTATTAGTCACGCCCCTACTTTTCGATTAGGCGGGCTGGCCAGTACACTCTCAAAGCATCCCAGTGCGAACACCCCTCATGCGAGACCGAATGTGTTTGGGCTTGGCTGCACCCCGAAAAATAGTGCAAAAATATACAAAAATAGTGAGGTATTGGTTGATATTTTGGCCAAAATACGCAAGCTCGTAACCCACGCCAAGGGTCCCCACGCTTACGAGTCCTACACTAAACTAAATAGCAAAGCCACTAGAGACTCAAGGTCTACAAAAATTCAATTTTCATTAGCAGAAAAAAAAAAGAACTAACTTCCCCTAAAGATAGAAATGGGAAAACTATCTTGCCTCAGAGAAAATCCCCAAAGGATAGACAGCCCCCACAAATATTGACTGTGAGAGGAGAGGGAAATGACATACGCAGACTGAAATCAGGATTTAGCAAAGGAGGCCATTCTAGCTAAAAAGAAAGAATAGGACAGAGTACTATGCGGTCAGTATTAAAACACTAGAAAATATCCACCACAGAAAATACAAATCTCCACATCTGACTAAAGACATGGAGGGTATATCTGCATCTCCAGAGACACAGCTTGGCTGCAAAAAATCCTTCACAGACAAAGCTGGACAAGACAAAACATGAAAATGCACTGAACTATAAGGTCCACAGCATGTGGACAGCAAAAACAAAGCCAGAACTTATCTTTGTTGAAATGAACAGCAAAACAGGAGAGACCAGGTATGGATGTGAATCCTCCAAAAACAATGGACAACTGGCACTGACTAAAGGATCAAGCAAGACTAAATAGCCCAGTCCAAATTGCAATTAAGTGGACACACCTGATAAATGCTGCGATCCAAAGACAGCAGCACTACCACTCATAACCACCGGAGGGAGCCCAAGAGCAGAATTCACAACATTATTCCTTTTTTCTACATTCTTCATATTCTTCTTATTCAACTATTATTCTTCATATTCTACTTCTTCATCTTCTCCGGATGGGTAGCCGAAGGTACAAGAGCCAATGGAACTACCGAGGACCAGCTGACGGTACTGGAACCCAGTTACTAAGCAGGAGGTACCCGTGACAGAAAGCACTACCAAGGACCACCAGACGTTGGTGGCACTTATAAAATGTGCCCCCTCATACCATGAGAAACATGCACCAAGCATGAACCAAAACCAGTGAAAAGAATGATGATGGCAGGGAATGTTATTTAAAAAAATTACTTTTATTTATATAGCAACAGCAAATAATCGATAAAATATAGAGATAAAACAACTGTGTATATGTATATTTTTAAAGTTTTTTTTTATATGTGCACATTCACAATATATATATGTAGTGCAATATATCATTTGCACACGGCAGGTCAAAATATATATACTGGATACCCCAGTGGACAAAAATGAATATAAATATAAGTACAAGTACAAAGGTAGAGACCATATGTAAAAAGTAATAAAAGAGACCAATTTGTGTGAATGCAAAAAAATATATATATTATAAAAAATAATAAGTAAATTATGAAAAATATATATATATAATATATTTAAAAATGTGTGTCACATAACTAGTGAAAAAATATATATTTATAAGAACATGCAAGGAGTGCAAAAGAGAAGTACTGTGTACTAACTATATAAAGGGCAGCTTGTCATGCATGCTGTGCATAATCCACGCAGGAAAAAGTGCTATTTAAACATATGATCTGATGCCACTTACTTATGAAGCTGGGGGGAATATTTCCAGGACCGCCAATGTGTGGTGATGTGCACCCCGACGCGCGTTTCGGACCCAAAAAGTTCCTTTGTCAGGGGGTCCGAAACGCGCGTCGGGGTGCACATCACCACACCACCACGCCACACACCTGCTGAGAGAAATTATGATGTTGGGAATTGGTAGCTTTTAGCAATCATGTTGGCCTTAGAAGAATGGAGGCACTTTTTGGAGGGGGCTGCTCATCAGATCACGGTGATTACAGACCACAAGAATCTTGTCTTATATTGACTCACGGACAGGCGAGGTGGTCGCTTTTTTTTTTTCACTCTTTCATTTTTCTATCGCCTTTCGCCCTGGTACCAGGAAAGTAAAGGCGGTTGCCTTATCTCTCATCTTGGATCCGATATCACCTCCCGATTCTCCTTCCTCCATTCTTCAGCACGGAGTGGTCATGGCAGCAGTGTCCTCAGAATTGGAGAGGGAGGCTCGTGAGGCTCAGTCTTTTGCTCCTCCATCTTTGCCTGACAACAAGCTCTCAGGTTTGCTATTTATCCCCGATGTGTCTTGTAGACTATGTCAGTTATAGTTTTTGCCTAGTGCTGCTGTAGCTGATGCTGATTGCTCTGACTTGTCCTGCTGCGTTGCTGTCTGAACCCGTGTCTCTATTGTTCCCTATTCCCGTCTTGACTCCGTGTTTCCCTTCAGTGTGCTGACTTGCTGGTTTTGACTTGGCTTGTATCCTGACCTGCTTCTGCCTTTTTTCTTTGGGCTAATTCATTCCTGACCATTACTGACTCCCTCGCTTGCTCTGACCGTGAGTTTGCTTATTCCTTTGGTAAATCAAAAAACTCACTGAAAATGTCAGCATGGCAAGTAATCATATAGAAATCATACACTAAATAGAAATGGTAACCCGCTGATCAAAGAAATATTGGACACAATGTAATGGACAGGCCGCTAGACATAAATAAACAAGGGGGCAAACAAGCCAAAAAAGACAACCATACAGTCCATAAATATATAAATATGAAAAATAAGACATTTGTTGCAGTGGGTTTCCTATAGATGCTGGTATGTATATTTCCACTATCACCTCTCTTTAAAGTCACGTCCAGGAACTCAATCTCATTGGAATGATATTTCACGGTAAGATGCATATTGAGGGCATGTCAATAAGTTCACCTATGAGATCACTGAGGGCTGATGCAGTACCCTGCGAGACCAGAAGACATCGTCGATGTACTGCATCCAAGAAAGGACGCGGCTCTTCGACGACAACCGCTGGTTGGACAGGAAGAGGTTCCTCTCCCACAGCCCCAGGAACAGGTTAGCATAGGAGGGGGCAAAAGCCACTCCCATGGCTGTTCCCTGGAGCTGCAGATAGAAGGACCCCTTAAAAACAAAAAAATTATGAGTAAGAGTAAACTCAAGGAGTTGAAGCAGGAGAGCCCTCATGTTGGAGGAGTGATCCGACGACTCTAAGAAGAATTTTACCACATTTAGACCATCAGTGTGTCTAATACTCGTGTATAACGACTCTACATCATTTAGTTATCTGTGGTAACTAAAAGAGTATCTGAAGGCCATCAACAATATGCAACAGCTGAGCAGTGTCCTTAAGAAATGCAGGCAACACTTCCACAAGGGGCTGCAGGATAGAATCAATCCTTTTGTTGACATGCTCTAGGAAGTTCCCCCGACCCGAGACAATATGGTGTCCAGGTGGTGTATGAAGATTTTTGTGCACTTTAGGGAGAAGATGGAAAGTAGGTATTACTGGCTCAACTACTGTGAGGGCAATAACCAATTCCTTGGTAATAGCCTCCCTCTCTACAGCTCTCGCCAGGATGTTCTTAAGAATGACACCAAATGTGGACAAGGGGTTAAAAGACAACTTTTTATAGCATGTAGAATTATTGAGTTGGTGAAAGCCTCACGTTCTTACATGACAGTAGGCCATAGAACTATATTGCCCCCCTTGTCTGCCAGATTCACTACTATATGGTAAATCCTGAAGAGAGTGGAGGCGCCTCCGTTCATCTCCTGTCAAGTTATCACAGTGAATAAATTGGGGAATTTGTGAAAGTCCTTAGTCACCACCTGCACAAAAAGGTCTATATTACTACAAGTAGATAGTGGGGGGAACTTCCTACAGTGTGGTCTAATAGAAGATGGAATCCTACCTTCTTAGGGGGTCCTATGATCGTCTGATAACTCCTCCAATGCCCTCAATGCTGCTTGTTCCTCTTCTGTGGGGAATAAGGTATGTAAGTTATCATCAAAGAAATACCGTTTAAATAACAGAGACCAAGCGAAGATGTGTAGATCCTTGACAAGTGTAAAGTGTAAACCAGCAGAAGGAGAAAACAAAAGACCCTTCTCCAATAGAGATAAATACGTAGATGACAGTGGATAACTACTTAGATTAATTACCTTATTCCCATTACCACCATCAGAAAACTGAGAGCCCTGGCATTTATAAGGATGGAAATTCAGATTAAAAATTCTCTTGTTAATTACTCCTGAGCGCGTAACCATTGATGAAGTGGAAGTGTCCAATGTTTTGCCAGTAGAGGAAAGGGATGAAACCAAATTCATCCGATATCTTGATTGAGACTGAGAAGAGATTTTTGTCCATCATTATTGAGCTGATAGTCCTTCGAATCTCTACTGAATTTTCAAACTTGAGTTTTGTGGATTTTTTTCAAGTAACATCTAATGTTTTCTCAAGTTCTTTATCGAAGGCTTGAAGTTTCTCATTGGGGCAGCCTGCTCGGAGTTCGAGCTGGGCCGCATCAATGAGTTTATCAAGCTCATTGATAGATTTGGTATTCAAATTAATTAAAAGTTGCATAAATGTCTTAGAGCATAAATTGCAAACCTTCTCCCAATCCTTAATGAAAGATTCATCCTCAACTGGAAATGTAGGAACAACTCGGACCCTGAGGCCCCTAGGGATCAAAGTACGTGACACGTATTTCTCAAGAAAGGCCCGATTCCACCATAATTTGGTTCGTTTAATTAACATTCCCTGTATGGAACCGCAAACATTGTCCCATCTATGATCACCAGACTGCTGTAGACCGGTCACATCATCCCCAAAAACCTGATCCATCTGTCCTAGCCAGGAATTCTCTCTGGTTTTGTAGTCGATTGTATCGTAAGCAACACCTGTGTAGAACACAGAAAACATATAATGAATCAAAAAACTCACTGAAAAAGCATGGCAAGTAATCATTATAGAAATCATACACTAAATAGAAATGGTAACATGCTGATATAATATTTTGGACACAATGTAATGAACGGGTCACTAGACATAAATAAACAAGGGGAAAACAAGCCAAAAAAGACGACCATACAGTCCATAAATATGTAAATACTAGATGGTGACTTGATTCTAACGCATCGGGTATTCTAGAATATGTATGCATGTATGTATGTATATAGCAGCCACATAGTATATAGCACAAGCCACGTAGTATATAGGAGCCATGTGGTATATAGCAGACACGCAGTATATAACACAGCCACATAGTATATAACACAGCCCACGTAATATATAATGAAAATGTATGTATGTATATAGCAGCCACATAGTATATAGCACAGGCCACGTAGTATATAGGAGCCATGTAGTATATAGCAGACACACAGTATATAACACAGCCCACGCAGTATATAACACAGCCAACGCAGTATATAACACAGCCCACATAATATATAGCACAGCACATGCAGTATATAACACAGCCCACACAGTATATAACACAGCCCATGTATTATATAGCACAGCCCATGCAGTATATAACAGCCCACGCAGTATCTAACACAGCCCATGCAGTATATAACACAGCTCACGCAGTATATAACACAGCTCACGCAGTATATAACACAGCTCAGGCAGTATATAATACAGGCCACGCAGTATATAACAGTGGCCACGCAGTATATAACAGTGGCTACGCAGTATATAACACAGCCCACGTAATATATAGCACAGCCCACGCAGCATATAACAGCCCATGCAGTATATGACACAGCTCATGCAGTATATAATACAGACCATGCAGTATAGAACACAGGCCACGCAGTATATAACAGTGGCCACGCAGTATATAACACAGCCCACGCAGAATATAACACAGCCCACGCAATATAGAAAAGCCCACGCAGTATATAACACAGCCCACCCAGTATATAACACAAGCCACGCAGTATATAACACAGGCCATGCAGTATATAATACAGGCCACACAGTATATAACACAGCCCACGCAGTATATAACACAGCCCACGCAGTATGACACAGGCCACGCAGTATATAACACAGGCCACGCAGGATATAATACAGGCCATGCAGTATATAACACAGCCCATGCAGTATATAACACAGCCCATGCAGTATATAACACAGCCCACGCAGTATATAACACTGCCCACATAGTATATAACCTTGCCCACGTAGTATATAGCAGCCACACAGTATATAACACAGCCCACGTAATGTATAGCACAGCCCACACAGTATACAACACAGCCCACAAAGTATATAACACAGCCCACGCAGTATGACACAGGCGACGCAGTATATAACACAGGCCACGCAGGATATAATACAGGCCATGCAGTATATAACACAGCCCATACAGTATATAACACAGCCCATGCAGTATATAACACAGCCCATGCAGTATATAACACAGCCCACGCAGTATATAACACTGCCCACATAGTATATAACATGGCCCACGTAGTATATAGCAGCCACGCAGTATATAACACAGCCCACGTAATATATAGCACAGCCCATGCAGTATATAACAGCCCACGCAGTATATAACACAGCTCATGCAGTATATAATACAGACCATGCAGTATATAACACAGGCCACGCAGTATATAACAGTGGCCACGCAGTATATAACACAGCCCACACAGAATATAACACAGCCCACGCAATATAGAAAAGCCCACGCAGAATATAACACAGCCCACGCAGTATATAACACAGCCCACGCAGTATGACACAGGCCACACAGTATATAATACAGGCCACGCAGGATATAATACAGGCCATGCAGTATATAACACAGCCCATGCAGTATATAACACAGCCCATGCAGTATATAACACAGCCCACACAGTATATAACACTGCCCACATAGTATATAACATGGCCCACGTAGTATATAGCAGCCACACAGTATATAACACAGCCCACGTAATGTATAGCACAGCCCACACAGTATACAACACAGCCCACATAGTATTTAAAACAGCACACTCAGTATATAACACTGCCCATGCAGTATATAACACTGCTGATACAGTACATAACACAGCCCACGCAGTATGTAACACTGCCCACGTAGTATATAACACTGCCCATGTATTATATAGCAGCCACGCAGTATATAACTCAGCCCACGTAATATATAGTGCAGCTCACGCAGTATGTAACACAACCCACATAGTATATAACACAGCCCATGCAGTATATAACACAGCCCATTCAGTATATAACACTGGCCACGTAGTATATAGCAGCCATGCAGTATATAACACAGCCCACGTAGTATATAGCAGTGTGGGTATTATTTTTAACATTAGATCTTTTTACTATTGATGCTGTATAGGCTGCATCAATAGTAAAAAGTTGGTCACACAGGGTTAATAGCAGAGTTAATGGAGTGCATTACCAGTGGCATAGCACGGTCCGTTAACGCTGCCATTAAACCTGTGTCAGCGCTGACTGGAGGGGAGTATGGAGCCAGGCACTGACTGGATGGAAGTAGGGAGGTACTAATTCTCGTCCGGATTGTGCCCATCGCTAATTGGTTGTGGCCTGGTGGCCGTGACCAATCAGCGACGGGGGATTTCCATTACAGACAGACAGACGGACGGAAGTACCCTTTAGACAATTATATCTAAAGATGAATAATCTGTATTAGAACAATAAATAGAACAACAGATAATACAGGCGTGAGAAAGGTGCACCTGAAGTGCAACCACTGTAAAAAGGTACAAATGAAGCAAGAGTGCACGGATGCAGGGAACCATCTTACACCTCAATCACATTAAATGATGGTATATTTACCACTCCCTATCAGAAAAACTGATCCGGGGAGAAATTGATATAAATGGTGAACATGTCTGCTGATGTTTTAAACCACAACTAGTCATAAGGATCAAAGAGACCAAAAGCAATGCAATAATATGAAAATTCTTTACCACTAAGGAGCATCTGCATAGATGAAGGAAAGGACAGTACCTTTAGAAGTGGTGCAGATGTGGAGGTTCCCGGGGTCCAAGCACTCACCCTGACGTACGTTTCGGACACTCTCCTTCCTCAGGGGGCGTGGCACAAAGTGCCAGCAGCAAGTTTAAGTAGCACTGGCCACCGGAAATGCAAGACATACATGACCCCGGAAGTATGTGGCGGTACCCATAGCGACACACAGGTATACAAAAAGTTAAGGGGAAATAAAACAAGCAACAAGGACGTTAGACACAGTCCATCCACGTGGCCTTAATGAAAGCCTCAGCTTCGTTCTATTTCTGTGATCACCATCTGCTGTATTTTTGTCATCTCAGTGTATTCCACTGTTTCTTTGTCAACTAATTTTAACATTTTCATTATTATTTTTTAGATTCATCTATCGTCGTCTTATATACACATTTTTATTTTTTATTTTTTAATTTCTACTTTGCATCTACTTTTGGATTGGCCAGAAAAACCCTACCATCGATGTGGGCCTACTTGCTACAGTTTTATCATCATGGAAACAGGAACACATGGGCTACTTGCACAGTGAACAAGTCTGTAGGAACATGTTCACACACCACCAAGAATCTTGAAGACACAAAAGAGCATAGTAAAACCAAAAATACTCAGTTTAAAAAAAATCACAGTAATCCGCAAGTGCTAGTAAAAAGATGTAAAAAACAGGGTATTTGGTTGATACGTTTTTTGCAAAAAATGTATACTAAGCTGCTCCACCAAACGTCAAGGTATACCCATATAGAGCAGTCCTAACTGATGTATGCAATCCCTATCTGATGTATTTAAAAACCTGATCATCTGTATATTACCTGTGTGAACAGGGTTCAGAGAGGAAATGTCCATGTGGACACGCAGAGTGGAACAGCCTTTGTGCAGATAGCCCACAAGGAGTGGTGGGTAACTCCCTAGTCTTGTAGACACAAGAGAACATTTTGGAAACAGGAACACATGGGCTACTTGCACAGTGAACAAGTCTGTAGGAACATGTTCACACACCACCAAGAATCTTGAAGATTTTTAAATACATCAGATAGGGATTGCATACATCAGTTAGGACTGCTCTATATGGGTATACCTTAACGTTTGGTGGAGCAGCTTAGTATACATTTTTTGCCAAAAAGCGTATCAACCAAATACCCTGTTTTTTACATCTTTTTACTAGCACTTGCGGATTACTGTGATTTTTTTAAACTGAGTATTTTTTGTTTTACTATGCTCTTTTGTGTCTTCAAGATTCTTGGTGGTGTGTGAACATGTTCCTACAGACTTGTTCACTGTGCAAGTAGCCCATGTGTTCCTGTTTCCAAATTGTTCTCTTGTGTCTACAAGACTAGGGAGTTACCCACCACTCCTTGTGGGCTATCTGCACAAAGGCTGTTCCACTCTGCGTGTCCACATGGACATTTCCTCTCTGAACACTGTTCACACAGGTAATATACAGATGATCAGGTTTTTAAATACATCAGATAAGGATTGCATACATCAGTTAGGACTGCTCTATATGGGTATACCTTGACGTTTGGTGGAGCAGCTTAGTATACATTTTTTGCAAAAAACGTATCAACCAAATACCCTGTTTTTTACATCTTTTTAGTAGCACTTGCGGATTACTGTGATTTTTTAAACTGAGTATTTTTGGTTTTACTATGCTCTTTTGTGTCTTCAAGATTCTTGATGGTGTGTGAACATGTTCCTACAGACTTGTTCACTGTGCAAGTAGCCCATGTGTTCCTGTTTCCAAATTGTTCTCTTGTGTCTACAAGACTAGGGAGTTACCCACCACTCCTTGTGGGCTATCTGCACAAAGGCTGTTCCACTCTGCGTGTCCACATGGACATTTCCTCTCTGAACACTGTTCACACAGGTAATATACAGATGATCAGGTTTTTAAATACATCAAATAGGGATTGCATACATCAGTTAGGACTGCTCTATATGGGTATACCTTGACGTTTGGTGGAGCAGCTTAGTATACATTTTTTGCAAAAAACATATCAACCAAATACCCTGTTTTTTACATCTTTTTACTAGCACTTGCGGATTACTGTGATTTTTTAAACTGAGTATTTTTGGTTTTACTATGCTCTTTTGTGCCTTCAAGATTCTTGGTGGTGTGTGAACATGTTCCTACAGACTTGTTCACTGTGCAAGTAGCCCATGTGTTCCTGTTTCCAAATTGTTCTCTTGTGTCTACAAGACTAGGGAGTTACCCACCACTCCTTGTGGGCTATCTGCACAAAGGCTGTTCCACTCTGCGTGTCCACACAGACATTTCCTCTCTGAACCCTGTTCACACAGGTAATATACAGATGATCAGGTTTTTAACCCCTTAGTGACAGAGCCAATTTGGTACTTAATGACCAGGCCAATTTTTGCAATTCTGACCACTGTCACTTTATGAGGTTATAACTCTGGAACGCTTCAACGGATCCCGCTGATTCTGAGATTGTTTTTTCGTGACTTATTGTACTTCATGTTAGTGGTAACATTTCTTCGATATTACTTGCGATTATTTGTGAAAAAAACGGAAATATGGCGAAAATTTTTAAAATTTTGCAATTTTCAAAATTTGTATTTTTATGCCCTTAAATCAGAGAGATATGTCATAAAAAATAGTTAATAAATAACATTTCCCACATGTCTACTTTACATCAGCACAATTTTGGAAACAAAATTTTTTTTTGTTAGGGAGTTATAAGGGATAAAAGTTGACCAGCAATTTCTCATTTTTACAACACCATTTTTTTTTAGGGACCACATCACATTTGAAGTCATTTTGAGGGGTCTATATGATAGAAAATAATGAAGTGTGACACCATTCTAAAAACTACACCCCTCAAGGTTCTCAAAACCACATTCAAGAAGTTTATTAACCATTTACGTGCTTCACAGGAACTGAAACAATGTGGAAGGAAAAAATGAACATTTAACTTTTTTTGCAAACATCTTAATTCAGAACCATTTTTTTTATTTTCACAAGTGTAAAAACAGAAATGTAACCATAAATTTTGTTAAGCAATTTCTCCTGAATACGCCAATACCCCATATGTGGGGGTAAACCACTGTTAGGGCGCACCGCAGAACTTAGAAGTGAAGGAGTGCCGTTTGACTTTTTCAATGCAGAATTGGCTGGAATTGAGATCGGACACCATGTCACATTTAGAGAGCCCCTGATGTACCTAAACAGTGGAAACTCCCCACAAGTGACACCATTTTGGAAACTAGACCCCTTAAGGAACTTATCTAGATGTGTGGTGAGCACTTTGAACCCCCAAGTGCTTCACAGAAGTTTATAACGTAGAGCCGTGAAAATAAAAAATCGCTTTTGTTTACACAAAAATGATCTTTTTGCCCACAAATTCTTATTTTCACAAGGGTAACAGGAGAAATTAGACCACAAAAGTTGTTGTGCAATTTCTCCTGAGTACGTCGATACCCAATATGTGGGGGTAAACCACTGTTTGGGCGCACCGCAGAGCTTGGAAGAGAAAGAGTGCCGTTTTACTTTTTCAATGTAGAATTGGCTGGAATTGAGATCGGACGCCATGTCGCGTTTGGAGAGCCCCTGATGTGCCTAAACAGTAGAAATCCCGCACAAGTGACCCCATTTTGGAAACTAGACCCCCCATGGAACTTATCTAGATGTGTGGTGAGAACCTTGAATGCCCAAGTGCTTCACAGAAGTTTATAATGCAGAGCCGTGAAAATAAAAAATATTTTTTTTTTCCACAAAAAAGATATTTTAGCCACCAAATTTTTATTTTCACAAGGGTAACAAGAGAAACTGGACCCCAAAAGTTGTTGTCCAATTTGTCCTGAGTATGCTGGTACCCCATATGTGGGGGTAAACCACTGTTTGGGCGCACGGCAGAGCTTGGAAGGAAGGAGCGCCGTTTTGGAATGCAGACTTTGATAGAATGGTCTGCGGGTATTATGTTGCGTTTGCAGAGCCCCTGATGTACCTAACCAGTAGAAACCCTCCACAAGTGACCCCATTTTGGAAACTAGACCCCCCAAGGAACTTATCTAGATGTGTGGTGAGAACTTTGAATGCCCAAGTGCTTCACAGAAGTTTAGAATGCAGAGTCGTGAAAATAAAAAATATTTTTTTTTCCACAAAAAAGATATTGTAGCCCCCAAGTTTTTATTTTCACAAGGGTAACAGGAGAAATTGGACTGCAATAGTTGTTGTCCAATTTATCCCGAGTATGCTGATGCGCCATATGTGGCGGTAAACCACTGTTTGGGCGCACGGCAGAGCTCGGAAGGGAAGGAGTGCCTTTTTGGAATGCAGACTTTGATAGAATGGTCTGTGGGCATTATGTTGCGATTGCAGAGCCCCTGATGTACCTAAACTGTAGTAACCCCCCACAAGTGACCCCATTTTGGAAACTAGACCCCCCAAGGAACTTATCTAGATGTGTGGTGAGAACTTTGAATGCCCAAGTGCTTCACAGAAGTTTAGAATGCAGAGTCGTGAAAATAAAAAATATTTTTTTTTTCACAAAAAAGATTTTGTAGCCCCCAAATTTTTATTTTCACAAGGGTAACAAGAGAAATTGGACCCCAGAAGTTGTTGTCCAATTTATCCCGAGTACGCTGATGCCCCATATGTGGGGGTAACCCACTGTTTGGGTGCACGGCAGAGCTCAGAAGGGAGGGAGCACCATTTGACTTTTTGAGCGCAAAATTGGCTGTCGTGTTTGGAGACCCCCTGATGTACCTAAACAGTGGAAACCCCCCAATTCTAGCTCCAACCCTAACCCCAACACACCCCTAACCCTAATCCCAACCTCATCCATAATCCTAATCACTAACCCTAACCATAATCACAACCCTTACCCCAAAACAACCCTAATGTCAACCCTAACCATAACCCTAATCAAAACCCTAAATCCAACACACCCCTAATCCTAATCTCAACCCTAATCCCAAACCTAACCCTAATCCCAAGCGTAACACTAATGCCAACCCTAACCCTAATACCAACCGTAATCCAAACCCTAACCCTAATCCCAACTCTAACCCTAACTTTAGCCCCAACCCTAGCCCTAACTTTAGCCCCAACCCTAACCCTAACCCTAAGGCTACTTTCACACTTGCGTCGTTTGGCATTCCGTCGCAATCCGTCGTTTTGGACAAGAAACGGATCCTGCAAATGTGCCCGCAGGATGCGTTTTTTGCCCATAGACTTGTATTGCCGACGGATCGTGACGGATGGCCACACGTCGCGTCCGTCGTGCACTGGATCAGTTGTGTTTTGGCGGAGCGTCGGCACAAAAAAACGTTCAATGAAACGTTTTTTTGTACGTCGCATCCGCCATTTCTGACCGCGCATGCGTGGCCGTAACTCCGCCCCCTCCTCCCCAGGACATAGATTGGGCAGCGGATGTGTTGAAAAACTACAGCTGCTGCCCACGTTGTGCACAATTTTCACAACGTGCGTCGGTATGTCGGGCCGACGCATTGCGACGGCCCCGTACCGACGTAAGTGTGAAAGAAGCCTAACCCTAAGTTTAGCCCCAACCCTAACCCTAAATTTAGCCCCAACCCTAACCCTAAATTTAGCCCCAACCCTAGCCCTACCCCTAACCTAACCCTACCCCTACCCCTAACCTAACCCTACCCCTAACCCTACCCCTAACCCTACCCCTAACCTAACCCTAACCTAACCCTAACCCTAACCCTACCCCTAACCCTACCCCTAACCCTACCCCTAACCCTAACCTAACCCTACCCCTAACCCTACCCCTAACCCTAACCTAACCCTACCCCTAACCCTACCCCTAACCTAACCCTAACCTAACCCTAACCCTACCCCTAACCCTACCCCTAACCCTAACCTAACCCTAACCTAACCCTATCCCTAACCCTACCCCTAACCCTACCCCTAACCGAACCCTAACCTAACCCTACCCCTAACCCTAACCCTAACCCTACCCCTAACCCTAACCCTACCCCTAACCCTAACCCTACCCCTAATTTTAGCCCCAACTGCTGTTCTCCTGCCGGCCGGCAGATGGAGACAGATGGCGGGCGCACTGGGCATGCGTCCGCCATGTTCTGCTGCCGGCGGCCAGGAGGAGCAGCAAGAGGATCCAGGGACCTAGGTGAGTATGCTAGGGTCCCCGAATCCCCCTATTTCTCTGTCCTCTGATGTGCGATCACATCAGAGGACAGAGAATTACACTTTACTTTTTTTTTTTTTGCGGTCGCCGGTAAACAGTTAATTACCGGCGATCGCAAAACAGGGGTCGGTAATACCGACCCCGATCGTGCTCTTTGGGGTCTCGGCTACCCCCGGCAGCCGAGACCCCAAAGATTCTCCCGGTGCCGGCCGGCGGGCGCACTGCGCATGCGCCCGCCATTTTGAAGATGGCAGCGCCCACCGGGAGACACGAGGAGCATCGGGGGAGCTAGGTGAGTATTGGGGGGCCACCTGGGACCCCTTTTCTCTGTCCTCCAATGTGCGATCACATCGGAGGACAGAGAAATTAAAAAGAGATCGCTTTTTTTTTTTTTTTAATTTTTTTTTGCGATCGCCGGTAAACGGTTAATTACCGGCGATCGCAAATGCGGGGTGGGTTAAAAAACCCCCGAATCATGTTCTCTGGGGTCTCGGCTACCCTCGGCAGCCGAGACCCCGGAGAAAATCGGCCACTGGGGGGCGCTATGGACTTTTTCCACAGCGCCGTTAATTAACGGCGCTGTGGTTTAAGTACCCTTAGCGGCCGCCGTTAAAAGGCGTATCGGCGGTCGCTAAGGGGTTAAATACATCAGATAGGGATTGCATACATCAGTTAGGACTGCTCTATATGGGTATACCTTGACGTTTGGTGGAGCAGCTTAGTATACATTTTTTGCAAAAAACATATCAACCAAATACCCTGTTTTTTACATCTTTTTACTAGCACTTGCGGATTACTGTGATTTTTTTAAACTGAGTATTTTTGGTTTTACTATGCTCTTTTGTGTCTTCAAGTTTTATTATCATGTGGACTAATGACGGTGTTTCCCGGGATCTGATGGCTACCTCAGATTTATGATCTTTTATTAAATCTTTTATTACATGCTTTGGACTCTTATGTCATAAATTGTAGACACTGAGGATATTTAGAATACAGGACTATTGTTTATTTATGGATATTTTGGGCTCAATGAATTTTCATTGATACCTGTTTGAAATATTGGAATTGTCCATATATATATAGTTACTACATTATTTTGTATAGTTTTCCATGCTTATTAATGTTCCTGTTTTCGATATTGATCTTTATATGTATATGTATGCGTGTGATCTGTTGTCCATAATTGTGACAGTTCGATGTCCTTGTCATCATATATCTAGGATTGTAATTAGTTTTGCTTCTCTATATATTTGATGTAATTTTATTTATGTGGTCAGTGCCTTTCCTCATCCTAGCTCCTATAGAGCTATGGATGTGGTGCCATTTATTTTGCCAGTTTGCTATATTCTTGCCAGTCTTTTTTTGCCCTCATCGAAAATGGTGGGTTCTCCACTATTGTACTGTGCGTGCGCAGTGGTGACTCCGCCCCCTTGCTCCGGCGCAGCTACCAGCTGCCCGCCTAGCATTGGAAAACATGGAGCCCCATGTGTTTCTTTTCCCGAGTGAGGCATGGCATGAGGCATGCACCTGTGGGATGGCAATGGATTCTACCTCTTGTTGCTAGTTTTATTTCCCCTTAACTTTTTGTATATCTGTGTGTCGCTATGGATACCGCCACATACTTCCGGGGTCATGTACGTCTTGCATTTCCGGTGGTCAATGCTACTTAAACTTGCTGCTGGCACTTTGTGCCACGCCCCCTGAGGAAGGAGAGTGTCATAAATGTACGTTGGGGTGAGTGCACGGACCCCGGGAACCTCCCCTTCTGCGCCGCTTCTAAAGGTAATGTCCTTTCCTTCATCTATGCATATGTTCCTTAGTGGTAAAGAAATTGTGTATTATTGCGCTGCTTTTGGTCTCTTTGACCATTATGACTAGTTGCGGTTTAAAACATCGGCAGACATGTTCAGCATTTATATCAATTTCTCCCCTGGATCAGTTTTTCTGTTAGCGAGTGGTCAATATACCATCATTTAATGTGATTGAGGTGTAAGGTGGTTCCCTGTATCAGTGCACTCTTGCTTCAGTTGTACCTTTTTATAGTGGTTGCACTTCAGGTGCGCCTTTCTCACGCCTGTATTATCTGTTGTTCTATTTATTGTTCTAATAAACATTTTTCATATGTACACAGTGCCTACAAGTAGTATTCAACCCCCTGCAGATTTAGCAGGTTTATACATTTGGAATTAACTTGGCATTGTGACATTTGGACTGTAGATCAGCCTGGAAGTGTGAAATGCCCTGCAGCAAAAAAGAATGTTATTTCTTTGTTTATTTTTTTTTTTAAATTGTGAAAAGTCTTTTCAGAGGGTCATTTATTATACAACCCCTCAACCCACCAGAATTCTGTTTGGTTCCCCTAAAGTATTAAGAAGTAGTTCAGGCACAAAGAACAATGAGCTTCACATGTTTGGATTAGCTATCTCTTTTTCCAGCCTTTTCTGACTATTTAAGACCCTCCCCAAACTTGTGAACAGCACTTATACATGGTCAACATGGGAAAGACAAAGGAGCATTCCAAGGCCATCAGAGACAAGATCGTGGAGGGTCACAAGGCTGGCAAGGGGTACAAAACCCTTTCCAAGGAGTTGGGCCTACCTGTCTCCACTGTTGGGAGCATCATCCGGAAGTGGAAGGCTTATGGAACTACTGTTAGCCTACCACGGCCTGGACAGTCTTTTGTAAGTTTCCTCCCGTGCCGAGGCCAGGCTTGTCCGAAGAGTCAAGGCTAACCCAAGGACAACAAGGAAGGAGCTCCGGGAAGATCTCATGGCAGTGGGGACATTGGTTTCAGTCAATACCATAAGTAACGTACTCCACCGCAATGGTCTCCGTTCCAGACGAGCCCATAAGGTACCTTTACTTTCAAAGCATCATGTCAAGGCTCGTCTACAGTTTGCTCATGATCACTTGGAGGACTCTGAGACTGACTGGTTCAAGGTTCTCTGGTCTGATGAGACCAAGATCGAGATCTTTGGTGCCAACCACACACGTGACGTTTGGAGACTGGATGACACTGCATACGACCCCAAGAATACCATCCCTACAGTCAAGCATGGTGGTGACAGCATCATGCTGTGGGGCTGTTTTTCAGCCAAGGGGCCTGGCCATCTGGTCCACATCCATGGGAAGATGGATAGCACGGCCTACCTGGAGATTTTGGCCAAGAACCTCCGCTCTTCCATCAAGGATCTTAAGATGGGTCGTCATTTCATCTTCCAACAAGACAACGACCCAAAGCACACAGCCAAGAAAACCAAGGCCTGGTTCAAGAGGCAAAAAATCAAGGTGTTGCAGTGGTCTAGCCAGTCTCCTGACCTTAACCCAATTGAAAACTTGTGGAAGGAGCTCAAGATTAAAGTCCACATGAGACACCCAAAGAACCTAGATAACTTGGAGAAGATCTGCATGGAGGAGTGGGCCAAGATAACTCCAGAGACCTGTGCCGGCCTGATCAGGTCTTATAAAAGATGATTATTAGCTGTAATTGCAAACAAAGGTTATTCCACAAAATATTAAACCTAGGGGTTGAATAATAATTGACCCACACTTTTATGTTTAAAATTTATAAAAATTTAACTGAGCAACAAAACTTTTTGGTTTGTAAGATTTATGCATCTGTTAATAAATCCTGCTCTTGTTTGAAGTTTGAAGGCTCTAACTTATTTGCATCTTATTAAACCTGCTAAATCTGCAGGGGGTTGAATACTACTTGTAGGCACTGTATATTTATGGACTGTATGGTCATCTTTTTTGGATTGCTTGCCCCCTTGTTTATTTATTCCTTTATTACTGCCTTACAGTCTAGCATTTGACCTGGCTAGTTCGACTATTCTACTGGTACCTGTGGTAGCCTCACTCGTGCTCTGCAGTCCAGCTCTGTTTAGAAATAGTCCTGCTTCCACTCTAATGCATTGCAACAGCATGACAAAATGTAGCTTATTCTTTCTTCAACGCTCAGTGGTATAAAGTTCTGTGAGGCACATGTTGTTAGGGGTCGAGTTCCCGCTTCTGCACAGGGGGAATCTCGAGCCACCTCCGCTGCGATCTCCCATTCTTGTCCAGCCGCAGTGGAGTCTGCTCAGCAAGGACGTCGGTCCCAGCGTCTTGCTCATTCTCACTCTGTTCTGAGAGTTACTGCTGCTTCTCCAGTCTCTGCTATTAAAGTCTGTGCTGGTCAGCAGCGAGCGGACTTCTCTGGGACTAAGTCCTTGTCTGCATGTACTGAGCATGCCCAGTGTAAGGTCTCCCGTTGGAGATCGAGGGTCATGTGCTCAGGCTCTGCAGCACATTCCATTGGTCCTCTTGGCAGGTCCT
The DNA here is from genome assembly GCF_032444005.1 of Ranitomeya imitator. NCBI lineage: Eukaryota > Metazoa > Chordata > Amphibia > Anura > Dendrobatidae > Ranitomeya > Ranitomeya imitator. Next base: position 234,025,366 of record NC_091287.1, on the reverse strand, counting down.
AGAAGGGCAAAAGTGCTGTGGCCACTTCCTGTGCTGCTGCTATATAAACTGCGCATGACCGCACGGCCATGCGCTAGTATTGTCAAACAATTGCTAATGTGTGTATGTTGTGAGTGCAAGTCGTCCTTGGATACCCCTACCCTATAGTATGACTGTTCGCGGAAGGTGTATGGCTGCTACCTAGCGCCCGACTTATCCTACAGCACTAGTCACACATTATAGCGTCCAGTTGCTGTGACCGCCAGTACGGCGCCGTGCACTTCCTCTGTGCTTTCCTTACCCAAGCCTGGGTGGTTAGTGGCGTTCGTCAGTGCGGCACTGCATGCTCTTCTGTTTCATTTTGCACCCAGTTGCGGTGTTGCGCCAGCAAGGGTCTAATCGGACTTCAATCCCAGTTGGGGTTGAGTTCGCTGACTACTTGCTCGCGCTTTAGGTGCGGTACCGCGGTCCTGTGCCTTAACAGGATTGCTTCTTTCACGCTGGGTGAGGTTAACCCACGCGTGTATACTCTAGTGTACTGCCATATAGTCTGCTAATTGCTAGCAGCAGGTTTTCACCTGCACGGTGGACCCCGGACTGCGAACGCATCTATACCATCTGTCTTGGTGCGTTCCGCCAGTCCTAACACATGTTGTGTTAATATGACCACTGCACCCCTAGATGAATTCATTGGTGAGTGTAGTTTCTAAAATGAGTTCACATATAGTGGCTTTCTGTTGTTCTGGCAATGTGACATGGCGCCCTCAAACAATTCCAGCAAAATCTGAACTCCATTATGGCACCTGTTCCCTTCTGAACTTTGCACTGTGCCTCAAAAGTATTATTTCCTTACATATGGGGTATCAGCCTACTCAATAAAAAATTGGGGGTGAAAAATAGTTTTTGCGGAAAAAATATGATTTTTTTATTTTTACAGCACTAAGTTATAAACTTCTGTGAAGCACATGGGGGATCAAAATGCTCACCACACATCCAGATAAGTTCCTTGGGGGGCGTAGTTTCCAAAATGGTGCAAATTGTGGGGGGTTTCCACTGTTTAGGCACATCAGGGGCTCTCCAAACGCGACATGGCATCCGATCTCATTTCCAGTCAATCTTGCATTGAAAAAGTAAAACGGTACTCCTTCCCTTCCGAGCTCTGCCATGCGCCCAAACAGTGGTTTACCCCCACATATAGGGCATCAGCATAATCAGGAAAAATTGCACAACAACTTTTGGGGTCCAATTTCTCCTGTTACCCTTTGAAAAATAAAAATTTGGGGGCGAAAAGTTTATTTTTGTGGAAAAAATATGATTTTATATTTTCACGGCTCTACGTTTTAAACTTCTGTGAAGCACTTGGGGGTTCAAAGTGCTCACCTCACATCTAGATAAGTTCCTTGGGGGATCTAGTTTTCAAAATGGTGTCACTTGTGGGGGATTTCCACTGTTTAGGCACATCAGGGGCTCTCCAAACGCGACATGGTGTCCGATCTCAATTCCACCCTATTTTACGTTGAAAAGTCAAATGGCACTCCTTCTGTTCCAAACTTTGCCATGCTCCCAAACAGTGGTTTACCTGCATATATGGGGTATCAGCGTACTCAGGACAAATCGCACAACAATGTATGGGGTCCAATTTCTCCTGTTAAACTTGATAAATTGAAAAATATTGGATCTGAAATAATTTTTTTGTAAAAAATAATTGTATTGAATGTGGTTTTGAGCACCTTGAGGGGTGCAGTTTTTAGAATGGTGTCATTTTTGGGTATTTTCTATCATATAGACCCCTCAAAATGACTTCAAATCTGAGGCGGTCCCTAAAAAATGATGTTGTAAAAATGAGAAATCACTGTTTAATTTTAACCCTTATAACTTCCTAGAAAAAAAAAATTGGGGTTCCAAAATTGTGCTGATGTAAAGTAGACACGTGGAAAATGTTACTTATTAAGTTTTTGTGTGACATATCTCTGTGATTTAAGGGCATGAAAATTCAAATTTGGAAAATTGCGAAAGTTTCCAAATTTTCACCAAATTTCCGTTTTTTCGCAAATAATCGCAAGTCATATCAAAGACATTTTACCACTATCATGAAGTACAATGTGTCATGAAAAAACAATGTCAGAATCACTGGGATCCATTGAAGCGTTCCAGAGTTATTAAAGAACAGTGGTGAGAATTGTAAAAATTGGCTTGGTCATTAACATGAAAACCACCCTCGGGGATTAAGGGCTTAAGCTTCACATAATTAAACAGAGACCTTTGGTGCAATCCGCAACAAGTCCAATGATTGAGCTACTGCTTAATAAAGAAACAAATCCCAAAGTCCCAAGCATATAAATAAAAAAAAATTGTTTGGGAATCTTCACTCGCCAATTGTTACAAGTCTTACAGTGAAATTATTCTGTATAGAGCAATATATGGGGCCCATTATTCTGTATGGAGCATTATATGGGGCCCATTATTCTGTATGGAAAACTGTGTGGAGCCCCTTATTCTGTAAGAAGCATTATATGGGCTCGATTACTCTGTGTGGAGAATTTATGGGGTCTATTATTCTGTGTGAATCATTATATGGGGCCCATTATTCTGTATGTTGCATTACACGAGGCCCATTATTCTCTATGCAGCATTATACGGTGCCCATTATTCTGTACGGAACATTATATGAAAACAATTATACTGTATAGAGCATTATATGAGGCACAATATTCTGCATGGAGCATTATATGGGCTCCATTACTCTGTGTGGAGAATTTAAGGGGTCGATTATTCTGTATGAATCGTTATATGGGGCTCATTATTCTGTATGCAGCATTATATAGGGCCCATTATTCTGCACGCAGTATTTTATGGGGTCTATTTTCTCTGTATGCAGCATTTTATGGAGCCCAATATTTGGTATGCAGCATTTTATGGGACCCATTATTCTATACACAGCATTATATGGGGTTCATTCTGTAGTGAGACTACATAGAATGTAAGTCTGCAAGGACAGGGTCCTCTCCCCTCTGTACCAGTCTGTCACTGTAAACCTGTTTACTGTAAATGATATCTATAACCCTGTATGTAACCCCTTTCTCATCTACAGCACCATGGAATTAATGGTGCTATATAAATAAATAATAATAATAGTGAGCATTATATGGGGTCCATTATTCTGTATAGGGCATTGTATGGGGTCCATTATTCTGTATGGAGCACCATAGGAGGTCCATTGTATCATATGGAACATTTTTTGAGGCTCATCATTCTGTATAGAGTAATATATGGGGTACATTATTCTGTATGGAACATAATATTGGGTCCATTATTCTTTATTGAGCATTATATGATGCTCATTATTCTGTTTGGAGCAATATATGGGACACATTATTCTGTATGGAGCAATATATGGGGCCCATTATACTGTTATACAGAATGGAGCAATATATCGGGTCCATTATACTGTATGGAGGGCTATACTGTTCTCTAAAATGAAAACATTTGAATCTCCCCAGGGCACACGCTGTGCTCTGCGAGGATTCACCGGTTTCTGAGCTATTACAGAATTTACAATAGATATCATTCATGTAATGTAAGAAGTAAGTGAAATCGTTGGCATTTTACTATACCTTTATTTCTCTGCTGTATCGGCGCATCATGTGTCATGGTATCTGTTAAAGTGGCCTACTGAGACTTTTTCGCCACGGGGCCCATGAAAATCTGCAGCCGGTCCTCGTTTTAATACAACTAAACTTTACTAAATACATATTTAGAAATGTTCAGGTGATAAAATTTGTCAGGAGTGTGTCTTTAAAGAGAACCTGCCACTATGAAAATGCAGTCTAATCTGTAGGCAACATGTTACAGATCAAGCGGAGTTGAGCAGAGTAACACAGTTTTTTGTGAAAAAATTCAGTATACCCTGTGTTTTAATAATTTAAACTTCAGTTCTTTCTGGGATTTTTTGGTCCAATGGGCGGCCCTATAAGGACCGCCCACAGGACCAAAAATCCCAGAAAGAGCATAGGTTTAAATTATGAAAACATGGGCTGTATTGATTTTTTTCTGTAAAACCAAACATCAATCTGCTCAGCTTTCCGTTTTATACCATGAAGCCTGCAGATTGAACTGCATTTTCCTGGTGACAGGTTCCCTTTAAGTATGACACTATAGTGGCAGTTTAGGGAAGGTATATTTGATGGTAGATTCACTTTAAAAACTATATTATCACACCATTTCTGCGTTTCCATAGCAAAATAATAAAATTTATGTTGATTTTCACTTTAAATTCATTCCGTTTTCCATCTGAATATAAATTAATCTTTCCAAGATGAACTTTATATTTTTTTTAATTAAAGAAAACATTATCATTAATGATCACTGAATAATTGCACTGAACAGAAATGAAGATGTCACAAAAGCAAAATCTATTTATTTTATGTGCTCCCATGCTGGAATGGTTTACGACCTACAATAAACCTATTAAACTACTGGTAATAAAGGATTGTAATTAGTGATAAAACCTTGTTGTTTAGTGAGCCAAGACAGTCATCTTTAGTTTGGATTTTATTGACTCTAATCTGTATGAAACCTTCCACAATGTCAAACAGCTTCCTGGTGCAGTTATACTTCAGCATGTGCAATAATGAGTAGTATTTCCATTCGGCGGATTTTTCCGAAACATTGGATTAAATGCGCGGTGTGAATTACAAATGACCTCGGCTTCATATCAGGGACTACAGTGTTGCTAATTACAAAATATTAAGTAAATAAAGCATATAAGGTCATGATATCTGGTTTTTTCTTGCTGTGATTGTCTGCATTAATAAACATAAGAAAGTATATGAAATACCCAGCAGTTTATTTGTAAACCTAAGCACTAGGGTTGAGAGAAACGGATCGGACAAATTCAAAAATAGCTGACTTTCAGCAAAGTTGGGTTTCATGAAACCCGACCCGATCCTAGTGTGGGATCAGCCATGAGGTCGGCGATCTTTGTGCCAAAGTCGCGTTTCGTATGATGCATTCAGCGCCATTTTTTAGCCAATGAAGGAGGGCGCAGAGTGTGGGCAGCGTGATGACATAGGTCTCGGTCCCCACCATCTTAGAGAAGGGCATGACAGTGATTGGCTTGTTTTGGCTTTCCTTGCTGACTCTGTCTCTAGCTCTTTCGCCTCCTCTTCAGAAAGTTCCAAATATAAAAGCAGCGAGTCGACAGTGGATGCTCCTGGTCAGGAACAAAACGTTTCCTTGTGTCCTTCACCCAAACCAAAAGTGAAGGATGCGTCAGGCGACGCTACAGGTTACTCCATGGAGCTCTTTGCACATACCGTGCCTGGGTTAGAACTGGACATTGTTAACTGCCCATTGCAAGATGAATCGGACATGGAGTGCACTGATGCACAGCCACAGCTAGATTATAATGCTGTTCCATTGACTCATATCACTACATTGCCCTCGCAGTGTACTGAGCCAGAATCTGACCCTGATGAGACCATGGTGCCCGGTCCCAAACGCTATAGCACCTTACACGGTGACACAGAGGAAGGTGCACATGACATTGAAGAGGAAGTGATAGATGACCCAGTTGTTGACCCAGATTGGCAGCCATTGGGGGAAGAGGGTGCCGCTGCCAGTAGCTCAGAAGCAGAGGAGGATGATCCACAGCAGCCATCTACATCGCAACAGCTGTCATCTGGCAGGCCCCTATCAGGCCAAAAACGTTTGTCAAAAATAAAAACAGTTTTAGGACAGCGTGGCCTACTGGTGAAAGTAGCACAGCGTGCAATGCCTGAAAATGTATTCCATAGTAGGAAGAGTGCAGTGTGGTAATTTTTTAATCAAGATCCGAATGATCAGTCAAAAGTTATCTGCAGAAGGAAGAATCTTCAAAACTTAAATACAGCGTGCATGCTTAGACATTTAACCAGCATGCACTTGCAAGCCTGGACTAACTACCAAATGTACCGTACCGTTGGTGCATCTGATCAGAATGAAGGTAGGCAGCAACGCTACATTGCTTCCCTCACTGTAAGCCCACCAGGTAGGACACCAGCAGCAGCAAATGTGGAGGTATCGTTGCAAGGCCAATGCAGTCAGGTAATCACAAGGTTATTGGTAGGAAACAATGTATGTAGGCCAACATCGAGAATACCATCACCAACCCTCTCTCAATCCGCCATGTCCACCACCACCACCACCGCTAGTTCCACCATATGCAGCTCTCCAGTCCAGCTCACCCTACAAGAGACTCTCATTAGGAAAAGAAAGTACTCATCCTCTCATCCACATACACAGAGTTTGAACGCCCACATTGCTAGACTAATCTCGATAGAGATGATGCCCTACCAGTTGGTTGAAAGCGAAGCTTTCAAAGCCCTGATGGCCTACGCAGTACCATGCTATGACCTACCCAGTCGACACTCCTTTGCGAGAAAAGCCATCCCAGCCCTCCACCAGCATGTCAAAGACCGCATTGTCCATGCACTGAAGCAATCAGTCTGTAGAAAGGTGCACCTCACAACAGATGCATGGAAAAGTAGGCATGGCCAGGGACGTTACGTGTCCATCAAGGCACACTGGGTTAATGTGGTGGATGCAGGGTCCACAGGGGACAGCCATAGTGGGACAGTTCTGCCTAGCATATGGTATGGGAAACAGTTGGCTGTGGGCATTCACCACCCCTCCTCCTCCAGAAGCGAAAGCTCATCCACAGAGCACAGTCGCACAACCACTCCATCCGCAGCTGCCAGTGTTGCACACAAGGTGTCCCATTATCGAACAACCAGTGGTAAGCATCAGCAGGCTGTGTTAGAAATGAAGTGTTTGGGCGACAACAGACACACCGCAAAAGTGCTGGCTGAGTATTGCAGCAACAAACTCAGTCGTGGCTGGGCAGTGTACATCTTGAGGCAGGCAAGGTAGTCAGTGATAACGGAAAGAATTTTATGGCTGCCAGAGCCCTTTCAGAATTTAACACATACCTTGCCTGGCTCACACCTTGAACCTGGTGGTGCAGTGCTTCCTCAAAAATTATCCGCAGTTACCAGCCTTGCTCCTGAAGGTGCGAAGACTTTGCTCGCACATCTGCCGGTCGCCCGTACACTCCAGCTGTATGCTGAACCATCAGCGATCGCTGAATCTTCCCCAGCACTGCCTAATAATCAACAATGCAACAAGGTGGAACTCCACACTGCACATGCTTCAGAGGCTGTGCGAACAGAGGCGTGCTGTAATTAATTTGTGGGAGGATACACATACACTGGTAGGCAGTTGGATGGCAGACATGGAGTTGTCTGATGTTCAGTGGTTGAAGCTCCAAGACCTCTGTCAAGTACTTCAGTGTTTTGAGGAATGCACATGGCCGGTAAGTGCAGACGACACCATCATAAGCATGAGCATCCCATTAATGCATCTGCTGATGCAAAGTTTGATGCACATTAAGGAGCTGGCATCTCCAGGCGAGGAGGAGGAAAGCCTTGATGACAGTCAGCCATGGTCTGCTCAGGGAACTCTCCTGGACGAGGTGGCGGATGAAGAGGAATAGGAGGATAATGGGGATGAATATTTATGGGAGGAGGATGCTTCACAGGGGGCAACAGAAACTTGTGGCATTGCAAGGTCAGGTACAGGGTTTTTGTGGGACACAAGTGATGTTGATTTGCAAGAAAGTGCTCCTCAATCCAGCACAAGCAGTGAATTGACACCTGGAACATTGGCCCACATGGCTGAGTATGCCTTGCATATCCTAAAAAGGGACCCCCGCATTTTCAAAATGATGACTGATGACGATTACTGATTGGCCTGCCTCCTGGATCCACGATGTAAAGGAAAATTACAAAATATCATGCCACATGAGAACTTTGAGCAAATATTGGCTACCAAACAAGCAACTCTTGTAGACCGTTTGGTTCAGGCATTCCCAGCACACAGCGGCAGTGATGGTTCTCACACGAGCTGTAGGGGGCAACATGGCAGAGGTGTTAGAGGTGCACAAATCCGAAGTGGCATTGCACAGAGGGGTTTTATGACCAGGATGTGGAGTGATTTCGCAATGACCGCTGACACGACAGGTACTGTTGCATCGACTCAAAGTGACAGGAGACAGCATTTGTCCAGTATGGTTACAAACTACTTTTCCTACCTTATCGATGTTCTCCCTCACAGGTCATTCCCCTTTGATTACTGGGCATCTAAAATAGACACCTGGCCTGAATTGGCAGAATATGCATTACAGGAGCTCGCTTGCCCTGCATCTAGTGTGCTATTAGAAAGAGTCTTCAGTGCTGCTGGTTTAATACTGACCAAAAAAAGGACATGTTTGGCTACCCAGATTGTTGATGATCTAACCTTCATTAAAATGAACCAATCATGGATTTCAATTGCAGCTGCTTAATGTCCACATAGGGCATTTTTATACCTCCCTAAATGGGCTGACTACCGCCATGGTCACCACCTGGCGCAAGCACCCGTGCGAGTGCCGTTTGCCTGGACAGGTGGGTGCACCCACTCTTGGGCACTGGCACAGGCACTGGCACAGGGTACCTCATAGTACAATGAAGTGTCTCTGACGGTGATGGTACACAACCAATGTCAGACACACCGTCGTAATATGAGGGGCCCTGTGCCAGTACCGCCGCCCACGAGAGAGTGTTCCCCCCAGCTCGAACAGTGCTCTACCACTTTCAATGCTTACCTCTCCCTGCTCCACCACTGTATAGTCTGTGCTGTTAAATCCTTCAATGGCACTGCCAATACAAATTTGTTGAAATGATATACGATAGTAAAAATATACAGGGGCCCTGGCCTCCATTTAGACCAGTTAATACTTTGCGCCTACTACCACTGTCTGCTACTCAGCAGAGGAGCCCACCCCTGTACCTAGCTATGCCACCTCTTTAGTCCTGTTTCCAATTTTGAACTGCATTTAGCCTACTTTATTATTTGGGCCTACTAACTGTGTCTGCCACTCATTACAGTTGTCCTCCACTGAACAAAGCAATGCCGCCTGTTTAGTCCTGTTAACAATTTTGAACTGCATTTAGCCTACTTTATTATTTGGGCCTACTAACTGTGTCTGCCACTCATTACAGTTGTCCTCCAATGAACAAAGCAATGCCGCCTGTTTAGTCCTGTTATCAATTTTGAACTGCATTTAGCCTACTTTTGTATTTGGGCCTACTAACTATGTCTGCTCCACTCATTACAGTTGTCCTCCACTGAACAAAGCTATGCCACCTGTTTAGTCCTGTTACCAATTTTGAACTGCATTTAGCCTACTTTTGTATTTTGGGCCTACTAACTGTGTCTACGCCATTCATTAAAATTGTCCTCCACTGAACAAAGCTATGCCGCCTGTTTAGTCCTGTTACCAATTTTGAACTGCTTTTAGCCTACTTTTGTATTTGGGCCTACTAGCTGTGTCTGCCACTCAGACATTTCCAACCAATGTTAAATAGTACTATTTTAAAGAAGGTGAGAAAATTCGAGCCATGCTTAGTGGTATGAGAGAGACATCTCCTGTTGTCAGAATTTACAATTTCAGACCTTTGTTTTCTGGAAGAATAAGGCTGGCAGGATCATGATATTTTTTCCAATATTGGAAAACTTCCTTTCCTGATTGTAAGAACCCTTTAATGTAATAAATCTTTGATATATTCCACACATGTAGGTCTCAACCTGATCTTCTCACCAATATACTATGCTAAATATGGCTAACCGTAGGCAATGGAAGTGCTTCTTCTTGATGAATTGTGCTTAGCAGAGTTGAGCGACTTTTACTTTTTTAGGATCGAGTCGGGTTTCGCGAAACCCGACTTTCTCAAAAGTCGGGTCATGTGAAATTGGCCGATTATTGTGAAATATCGGGGGCCGACCGAAACACGAAACCCAATGCAAGTCAATGGGGAATCAAAGTCGGCAGTGAGTGGAGGACAGGAAAACACCTACAGTGCCCATTTTAATGCCAGAAACATCAATTCGTATTACTGTAGCTTGTCAATCTTAATTTACTTTATAATAATAGTTAGGCATTGAAAACAGGGGGTCATTTGGCTAAAGTTGTGGGGGGTAGGGCTGGCTCACAATTTTCGTGGCCCAGGAAGCGCGGAATACGTCACGGTGGTGGAGCAGGGAGAAGGAAGTATTTCAACTTTGCAAGTGCTGTGATCCTGAGCAAGCAGGGGGGGCAAACTCGTTGGCACTGGCACAGGGACCCTCATAGTACGGCAGTGTGTTTGACGGCGGGCGGCGCCTCCCACTGCCAGAGACACTTTTGCGCACTATGAGGGGCCCTGTGCCAGTGCCAATGAGTTTGTCCCCCCACCTGATGAAGGAACCTGCACTTTCATCTGGACCTTCCTCTTTGTCCCCATGTAAGGTGGTATAGTATGAGGGAAGGGGAACCTGACTTTCAGCAGGGTCAGATTCTGGCTGTGTAGAGTGCAAGGGGAATGTAGTGGTCTGGGTCAATGTACCAGCAGACTTATCTAGCAGTTGCTGGCCAATGGGCAGGATGAGGAGGAAACACAGATATAGGCCCAAATAATAAATTAGGCTAAATCCAGTTCAAAATTGGTAACAGGACTAAACAGGCGGCATTGCTTTGTTCAGTGGAGGACAACTGTAATGAGGGGCAGACTGTTGTGAATTCTGTGGCTGAGTTCACTTCTGTGGTCACAAGTGGTATTGCAGTCTCTGGGCTTCCTCCCTCAGGTGTTTTGGTGAGCTCGTTGGCTGCCTTGCTATTTAGCTCCACCTGAGTCTGTCTTCCTTGCTCCTTGTCAATGTTCCAGTGTTGGATCTGAGCTACTGCATCTTTCCTTGGGCCTGCTGCTCTGCTAGATAAGTGCTTCTAGTTTGTTTTCTGTTTTTTCTGTCCAGCTTGTTATTATCTTTTGCTGGAAGCTCTGAGAAGCAAAGGGGTGCACCGCCGTGCTGTTAGTTCGGCACGGTGGGTCTTTTTGCCCCTTTGCGTGGTTTTCGTTTTAGGGTTTTTTGTAGACTGCATAGTTCTCTTTGCTATCCTCGCTCTGTCTAGAATATCGGGCCTCACTTTGCTGAATCTATTTCATTCCTACGTTTGTCTTTTCATCTTGCTAACAGTCATTATATGTGGGGGCTGCCTATTCCTTTGGGGTATTTCTCTGAGGTAAGTCAGGCTTGTATTTCTATCTTCAGGCTAGTCAGCTCCTCAGGCAGTGCCGAGTTGCATAGGTAGTTGATAGGCGCAATCCACTGCTGCTTCCAGTTGTGTGAGGATAGATCAGGTACTGCAGTCTACAGAGATTCCACGTCTCAGAGCTCGTCCTATTGTTTTGGGTTTTTGCCAGATCTCTGTATGTGCGCTGATTACTGCACGCTGTGTTGCCTGATTGCCAGCCATAACAGTACAAGGAGCCATTCAATGATTTCCAATAGAGGGAAAAAAGAAATCCTGACATCATTTTTTTTTCTTAGCTCTGTCTTCAGTCTTTTTTTTCCCCTAGACATTAGAGTGCTTCAGGACACAGCTGTGGACATGGATATTCAGGCTCTGTGCTCCTCAATGGATAATCTCGTTGTAAATGTACAAAAGATTCAAGATACTATTGATCAGAAATCGATGCTAGAACCAAGAATTCCGATTCCTGATTTGTTTTTTGGTGACAGAACTAAGTTCCTGAGCTTCAGAAATAATTGTAAGCTATTTTTGGCCTTGAAACCTCATTCTTCTGGTAATCCTATTCAACAGGTTTTGATTATTATTTCTTTTTTGCGTGGCGACCCACAGGACTGGGCGTTTTCTCTTGCACCAGGAGATTCTGCATTGAGTAATGTTGATGCATTTTTCCAGGCGCTGGGATTGCTTTACGATGAGCCTAATTCAGTGGATCAAGCTGAGAAAAATCTGCTGGCTTTATGCCAGGGTCAGGATGATGTAGAAGTATATTGTCAGAAATTTAGAAAATGGTCAGTACTCACTCTGTGGAATGAATCTGCACTAGCGGCTTTGTTCAGAAAGGGTCTCTCTGAAGCTCTTAAGGATGTAATGGTGGGATTTCCTATGCCTGCTGGTTTGAATGAGTCTATGTCCTTGGCCATTCAGATCGGTCGTCGCTTGCGCGAGCGTAAATCTGTGCACCATCTGGCGGTATTGTCTGAGAGTAAGCCTGAGCCTATGCAGTGCGACAGGACTATGACTAAAGTAGAACGGCACGAACACAGACGTCTGAACAGACTGTGTTTCTATTGTGGTGATTCTACTCATGCTATTTCTAATTGTCCTAAACGCACTAGGCGGTTCGATAGCTCTGCCGTTATTGGTACTGTACAGTCCAAATTCCTTTTGTCCATTACCTTAATGTGCTCTTTGTCATCATATTCTGTCATGGCGTTTGTGGATTCAGGCGCTGCCCTGAATCTGATGGATTTGGATTATGCTAAACGTTGTGGATTTTTCTTGGAGCCTTTGCGGTGTCCTATTCCGTTGAGAGGAATTGATGCTACACCTCTGGCCAAGAATAAGCCTCAGTACTGGGCCCAGCTGACCATGTGCATGGCTCCTGCACATCAGGAAGTTATTCGCTTTTTGGTACTGCATAATTTGCATGATGTGGTCGTGTTGGGGTTGCCATGGCTACAAACCCATAATCCAGTATTGGATTGGAACTCTATGTCGGTAACCAGCTGGGGTTGTCAGGGAGTACATGGTGATGTTCCATTTTTGTCTATTTCGTCATCCATTCCTTCTGACATCCCAGAGTTCTTGTCGGACTTTCAGGATGTATTTGAAGAGTCCAAGTCTGATGCCCTTCCTCCGCATAGGAATTGTGATTGTGCTATCGATTTGATTCCTGGTAGTAAATTCCCTAAGGGTCGTTTATTTAATTTGTCCGTACCTGAACACACCGCTATGCGCAGTTATGTGAAGGAGTCCCTGGAGAAGGGACATATTCGCCCATCGTCGTCACCATTGGGAGCAGGGTTCTTTTTTGTAGCCAAGAAGGATGGTTCGCTAAGACCGTGTATTGATTACCGCCTTCTTAATAAGATCACTGTTAAGTTTCAGTATCCCTTGCCATTGATTTCTGACTTGTTTGCTCGGATTAAGGGGGCTAGTTGGTTTACTAAGATTGATCTTCGTGGTGCGTATAATCTGGTGAGAATCAGGCAGGGAGATGAATGGAAAACGGCATTTAATACGCCCGAGGGTCATTTTGAGTATCTGGTGATGCCGTTCGGACTTGCCAATGCTCCATCTGTTTTTCAGTCTTTTATGCATGACATTTTCCGTGAGTATCTGGATAAATTCTTGATTGTTTACTTGGATGACATTTTGATCTTCTCAGATGATTGGGAGTCTCATGTGAAGCAAGTCAGAATGGTTTTCCAGGTACTGCGTGCTAATTCCTTGTTCGTGAAGGGATCAAAGTGTCTCTTCGGTGTGCAGAAAGTTTCATTTTTGGGGTTCATCTTTTCCCCTTCTACTATCGAGATGGATCCGGTTAAGGTTCAGGCCATCCAGGATTGGACTCAGCCGACATCTCTAAAAAGTTTGCAGAAATTCCTGGGCTTTGCTAATTTTTATCGTCGCTTCATCTGTAATTTTTCTAGCATTGCCAGACCATTGACCGATTTGACCAAGAAGGGTGCTGATTTGGTTAATTGGTCTTCTGCTGCCGTGGAAGCTTTTCAGGAGTTGAAGCGTCGTTTTTGCTGTGCCCCTGTGTTGTGTCAACCTGATGTTTCTCTTCCGTTCCAGGTCGAGGTTGATGCTTCTGAGATTGGTGCAGGGGCGGTTTTGTCACAGAGAGGTTCTGGTTGCTCAGTGTTCAAACCATGTGCTTTCTTTTCCAGGAAATTTTCTGCTGCTGAGCGTAATTATGATGTGGGCAACCGAGAGTTGCTGGCCATGAAGTGGGCATTCGAGGAGTGGCGTCATTGGCTTGAGGGTGCTAAGCATCGCGTGGTGGTTTTGACTGATCATAAGAACCTTACTTATCTTGAGTCTGCCAAGCGCTTGAATCCTAGACAGGCCCGTTGGTCGTTATTTTTTGCTCGTTTTGATTTTGTGATTTCATACCTTCCGGGCTCTAAAAATGTGAAGGCGGATGCTCTGTCTAGGAGTTTTGTGCCCGACTCTCCGGGGTTATCTGAGCCGGCGAGTATCCTCAAGGAAGGAGTCATTGTGTCTGCCATCTCCCCTGATTTGCGGAGAGTGTTGCAGAAATTTCAGGCTAATAAACCTGATCGTTGTCCGGCCGAGAAACTGTTCGTCCCTGATAGGTGGACTAGTAAAGTTATCTCTGAACTTCATTGTTCGGTGCTGGCCGGTCATCCAGGAATCTTTGGTACCAGGGAGTTGGTTGCTAGATCCTTCTGGTGGCCATCTCTGTCACGGGATGTGCGTGCTTTTGTGCAGTCCTGTGGAATTTGTGCTAGGGCTAAGCCCTGCTGTTCACGTGCTAGTGGGTTGCTTTTGCCCTTGCCGGTCCCGAAGAGGCCTTGGACACATATTTCGATGGATTTCATTTCTGACCTTCCCGTTTCTCAAAAGATGTCTGTCATTTGGGTGGTCTGTGATCGCTTTTCTAAAATGGTCCATCTGGTGCCCTTGGTTAAATTGCCTTCCTCCTCTGATTTGGTGCCTTTGTTCTTCCAGCATGTGGTTCGTTTACATGGCATTCCTGAGAATATTGTTTCTGACAGAGGTTCCCAGTTTGTCTCGAGGTTCTGGCGAGCCTTTTGTGGTAGGATGGGCATTGACCTATCTTTTTCCTCGGCCTTCCATCCTCAGACTAATGGCCAGACCGAACGAACCAATCAGACCTTGGAGACATATCTGAGATGTTTTGTTTCCGCTGACCAGGATGATTGGGTGTCATTTTTGCCGTTGGCTGAGTTCGCCCTTAATAATCGGGCCAGCTCGGCTACCTTGGTCTCTTCATTTTTCTGCAATTCTGGGTTCCATCCTCGTTTCTCTTCAGGACAGGTTGAGTCTTCGGACTGTCCTGGTGTGGATTATGTGGTGGACAGGTTGCAGCAGATCTGGACTCAGGTAGTGGACAATTTGACCTTGTCCCAGGAGAAGGCTCAGCTTTTCGCTAATCGCAGACGCCGTGTGGGACCCCGACTTCGTGTTGGGGATCTGGTTTGGTTATCTTCTCGTCATATACCTATGAAGGTTTCCTCTCCTAAATTTAAACCTCGTTTTATTGGTCCGTATAGGATTTCTGAGATTCTCAATCCGGTGTCTTTTCGTCTGATCCTCCCAGACTCCTTTTCCATACATAATGTATTCCATAGGTCGTTGTTGAGGAGATACGTGGCACCTATGGTTCCATCTGTGGAGCCTCCTGCCCCTGTTTTGGTGGAGGGGGAATTGGAGTATATTGTGGAGAGGATTTTGGATTCTCGTGTCTCTAGACGGAAACTCCAGTATCTGGTCAAATGGAAGGGTTATGCTCAGGAAGATAATTCCTGGGTTTTTGCCTCTGATGTCCATGCCCCAGATCTTGTTCGTGCCTTTCATGTGGCTCATCCTGGTCGGCCTGGGGGTTCTGGTGAGGGTTCGGTGACCCCTCCTCAAGGGGGGGGTACTGTTGTGAATTCTGTGGCTGAGTTCACTTCTGTGGTCACAAGTGGTATTGCAGTCTCTGGGCTTCCTCCCTCAGGTGTTTTGGTGAGCTCGTTGGCTGCCTTGCTATTTAGCTCCACCTGAGTCTGTCTTCCTTGCTCCTTGTCAATGTTCCAGTGTTGGATCTGAGCTACTGCATCTTTCCTTGGGCCTGCTGCTCTGCTAGATAAGTGCTTCTAGTTTGTTTTCTGTTTTTTCTGTCCAGCTTGTTATTATCTTTTGCTGGAAGCTCTGAGAAGCAAAGGGGTGCACCGCCGTGCTGTTAGTTCGGCACGGTGGGTCTTTTTGCCCCTTTGCGTGGTTTTCGTTTTAGGGTTTTTTGTAGACTGCATAGTTCTCTTTGCTATCCTCGCTCTGTCTAGAATATCGGGCCTCACTTTGCTGAATCTATTTCATTCCTACGTTTGTCTTTTCATCTTGCTAACAGTCATTATATGTGGGGGCTGCCTATTCCTTTGGGGTATTTCTCTGAGGTAAGTCAGGCTTGTATTTCTATCTTCAGGCTAGTCAGCTCCTCAGGCAGTGCCGAGTTGCATAGGTAGTTGATAGGCGCAATCCACTGCTGCTTCCAGTTGTGTGAGGATAGATCAGGTACTGCAGTCTACAGAGATTCCACGTCTCAGAGCTCGTCCTATTGTTTTGGGTTTTTGCCAGATCTCTGTATGTGCGCTGATTACTGCACGCTGTGTTGCCTGATTGCCAGCCATAACAGCAGACACAGTTAGTAGGCCCAAATAAGAAAGTAGGCTAAATGTAGTTGAAAATTGGTAACAGGACTAAACAGGCGGCATTGCTTTGTTCAGTGGAGGACAACTGTAATGAGGGGCAGACACATTTAGTAGGCCCAAATAAGAAAGTAGGCTAAATGCAGTTCAAAATTGCAAACAGGACTAAACTGGCAGCATTGCTTTCTTCAGCGGAGGACAACTGTAAGGAGTGGCTGACACAGTTACTAGGCCTAAAATAAAAAAGTTGGCTAAATGCAGTTCAAAATAGGTAACATGAGTACACAGGCGGCATAGCTTTGCTCAGCAGAGGAGGATAACTGTTATGAGAGGCTCACACAGACTTAGTAGGCCTAAAATAAAAAAGTAGGCTAAATGCAGTTCAAAATTGGTAACAGGAGTACACAGGCGGCATAGCTTTGTTCAGCGGAGGAGGACAACTGTTATGAGAGGCTCACACAGACTTAGTAGGCCTAAAATAAAAAAGTAGGCTAAATGCAGTTCTAAATTGGTAACAGGAGTACACAGGTGGCAAAGCTTTGTTCAGCGGAGGAGGGCAACTGTTATGAGAGGCTCACACAGACTTAGTAGGCCTAAAATAAAAAAGTAGGCTAAATGCAGTTCAAAATTGGTAACAGGAGTACACAGGCAGCATAGCTTTGTTCAGCGGAGGAGGACAACTGTTATGAGAGGCTCACACAGACTTAGTAGGCCTTAAATAAAAAAGTAGGCTAAATGCAGTTCAAAATTGGTAACAGGAGCACAGGCGGCATTGTTTTGTTCAGTGCAGGACAACTGTAATAAGTGGCTTACACAGTTAGTAGGCCAAAATAATAAAGTGGGCTAAATGTCAGCCCAAAAAATGTTCATAAATAAACTGGTGGCATAGCTAGGTACAGGGGTGGGCTCCTCTGCTGAGTAGTAGACAGTGGTAGTTGGCGCAAAGTATTAACTGGTCCAAATGGAGGCCAGAGCCCCTGTATATTTTTACTATCATCTATCATTTCAACAAATTTGTATTGGCAGTGTTATTGAAGGATTTAACAGCACAGACTACACAGTGGTGGAGCAGGGAGAGGTAAGTTTTGCAAGTGGTAGAGCATTGTTCGAGCTGGGGGGAACACTCTCTCGTGGACGGCGGTACTGGCACAGGGCCCCTCATATTACGACGGTGTGTCTGACGTTGGTTGTGCACCACCACCTTCAGAGACACTTTATTGTACTATGAGGGACCCTGTGCCAGTGTCGTCACCCAAGAGTGGGCACACCCACCTGTCCAGGCAAACAGCACTCGCACGGGTGCTTGTGCCAAGTGGTGACCACGGTCCTGTGGGGGGAGTCAGCCCATTTAGGCAGGTATAAAAATGGCCTATGGTGGACATTCAGCAGCTGCAAATGGGGGAATTGGAGCAGTCAGTAAGAGGAGGCCAAAAGCAAGACATTTTTAAGGCAAGCTACGTGTGAGCAGGGGAAGGTGGGGCAAAATAATTTGAAATCCATGATTGGTTCATTTTAATGAAGGTTAGATCATCAACATTTTGGGTAGCCAGACGGGTCCTTTTTTCAGTCAGTATTGAACCAGCAGCACTGAAGACTCTTTCTGATAGCACACTAGCACTGGGCAAGCGAGCTCCTGTAATGCATATTCTGACAAATTCAGGCCTAGTGTCAATTTTAGATGCCCAGTAATCAAAGGGGAATGAACTGTGAGGGAGAACATCGATAAGGGAGGAAAAATAGTTGGTAACCATACTGGACAAATGCTGTCTCCTGTCACTTTGAATTGATGCAGCAGTACCTGTCGTGACTGCGGTCATTGCAAAATCACTCCACAACCTGGTCATAAAACCCCTCTGTCCAACGCCACTTAGGATTTGTGCACCTCTAACACCTCTGCCATGTTGCCCCCTACAGTTCATGTGAGAACCATCACCGCCTCTGTGTGCTGGGAATGCCTGAACCAAACGGTCTACAAGAGTTGCTTGTTTGGTAGCCAATATTTACTCAAGGTTCTCATGTGGCATGATATTTTGTAATTTTCCTTTGTATCGTGGATCCAGGAGGTAGGCCAACCAGTAATCGTCATCGGTCATCATTTTGATAATGCGGTGTCCCATTTTAGGATACGCAAGGCATACTCTGCCATGTGGGCCAATGTTCCAATTGTCAATTCACTGCTTGTGCTGGGTTAAGGAGCACTTTCTTGCAAATCAACATCACTTGTGGCCCGCAAAAACCCTGTACCTGACCTTGCAACGCCACCAGTTTCTATTGCCCCGTGAGAAGCATCCTCCTCCCATAAATATTCATCCCCATCATCAACCTCCTCCTCCTCTTCGTCCACTACCTCGTCCAGGAGAGTCCCCTGACCAGACAATGGCTGACTGTCATCAAGGCTTCCCTCCTCCTCGGCTGCAGATGCCTGCTCCTTGATGTGGTTAAACTTTGCATCAGCAGACGCATTAGTGGGATGCTCATGCTTATGATGGCGTTGTCTGCACTTACCAGCCGTTTGCATTCCTCAAAACACTGAAGGACTTGACAGAGGTCTTGGAGCTTCGACCACTGCACACCAGACAACTCCATGTCTGCCATTCAACTGTATGTGTATCCTCCCACAAATAAATGACAGCACGCCTCTGTTTGCACAGCCTCTGAAGCATGTGCAGTGTGGCGTTCCACCTTGTTATAACGTCGATTATTATGCGGTGCTGGGGAAGATTCAAAGATCGCTGATGATTCTGCATACGGCTGGAGTGTACGAGCGACCGGCGGATGTGCGAGCAAAGTCTTCGCACCTTCAGGAGCAGGGCTGGTAACTCCGGATAATTTTTCAGGAAGCAATGAACCACAAGGTTAAAGGTGTGGTGTGTTTCAGTTCTAAAAGGGCCATGGCAGCCATGAAATTCCTTCCGTTATCACTGACTACCTTGCCTGCCTCAAGATGTACACTGCCCAGCCACGACTGAGTTTTTAGCTGTAAGTACTCGGCCAGTACTTCCGCGGTGTGTCTGTTGTCACCCAAACACTTTATTTGTAGCACAGCCTGCTGACGATTGCCACTAGCTGTTCCATAATGGGACACCTCGTGTGCAACACTGGCAGCTGCACATGGAGTGGTCGTGTGACTGCGCTCTGTGGACAAGCTTTCACTTCTGTAGGAGGAGGAGGGGTGGCGAACGCCTACAGCCAACTGTTTCCTAGACCGTGGGCTAGGCAGAACTGTCCCACTATGGCTGTCCCCTGTGGACCCTGCATCCACCACATTAACCCAGTGCGCCATGATGGACACGTAATGTCCCTGGCCATGCCTACTGGTCCATGCATCTGTTGTGAGGTGCACCTTTCTACTGACTGATTGCCTCAGTGCATGGACAATGCGGTCTTTGACATGCTGGTGGAGGGCTGGGATGGCTTTTCTCGCAAAGAAGTGTTGACTGGGTAGGTCATAGCATGGTACTGCGTAGGCCATCAGGGCTTTGAAAGCTTCGCTTTCAACCAACCGATAGGGCATCATCTCTAACGAGATTAGTCTACCAATGTGGGCGTTCAAACCCTGTGTACGCGGATGAGAGGATGAGTACTTTCTTTTCCTAACGAGAGTCTCTTGCAAGGTGAGCTGGACTGGAGAGCTGCATATGGTGGAACTAGCAGGGGTGGTGGTGGACATAGCAGATTGAGAGAGGGTTGGTGATGGTATTCTTGATGTTGGCCTACCTACAGTATTTCCTACCAAGAACCTTGTGATTCCCTGACTACTTTGACCTTGCGACGATACCTCCACATTTGCTGCTGGTGGTGTCCTAACCGGTGGGCTTACTGTGAGGGAAGCAATGTAGCGTTGCTGACTACCTTCATTCTGAGCAGGTGCACCAATGCTACTGGACGTTTGGTAGTTAGTCCAGGCTTGCAAGTGCATGCTGGTTAAATGTCTACGCATGCACGTTGTATTTAAATTTAGGAGATTCTTCCCTCTGCTAAATGTCTTTGAGTACTTCTTACAGATAACTTTGCACTGATCATTCGGATCTTGGTTAAAAAATTCCCACACTGCACTCTTCCTACTATGGATTTACCTTTTGAGGCATTGCACGCTGTGCTACTTTCACCGGATGGCCACGCTGTTGCCATTGCCCAGCACTGACTTCAATGGCAGAAGCCGGAAAAGCAGCAGTAACTCTTCGTAAAGAGTGGGACTGAGCAAGACGCTGGGACCGATGTCTCTGCTGAGCAGGCTCCACTGTGGCAGGAGAAGAATAGGAGACCGCAGCGGAGATGGCCCAAGATTCCCCCGATGCAGAGGCAGGAACTTGACCCCTAACATTACCCCGCTCCTAGGGCCCCCCCCTCCTTGAGCCTCGTTATGCTCAAAGGCGGCAATGAGCTGCGGAGCCCGAATGTGCTCAGCAGGCTCCCAGGACCTGTCCTCAGGACCATAACCCTTCCAATCCACCAAATAAAACTTTTTGCCACGTACCACCTTGCACCCCAAAATAGCATTCACCTCGTAATCATCCGTAGACGAACCCGATGTCCCAGCAGATGACTCGGAAAACCGAGACATGTATACGGGTTTCAAGAGGGACACATGAAAGGTGTCGGTGATACCCAGGCGTGGCGGAAGGGCCAAACAATAGACCACAGGATTAACCTGTTCGCGGACCTTGAAAGGACCCAAGTAGGGAGGTGCAAACTTGGTATACTCAACTCGCAGCCTGATGTTACGGGCAGAGAGCCACACCAAGTCGCGAGGAGTGAAGGAAGGAGCGGGGAGCCGATGTGCATCGTCAGGGGACCTCATTCTCTCCTTGGAGGCCCGGATAGCATCCTGTGTGCGGTCTCAAATGTCATATGCCTCCACAGCCCAGTCTGCCACCCTGGAGTTGGCGGAAGACATGGGCATGGGTACAGGAACCCATAGATGCTGGCTGTAATTAAGGAGGAATGGGATCTGCCCAGTGGATTCGGCTACGGCGTTGTTCAGCGCAAACTCAGCCCATGGTATATTCAGTAGTAGCAACCTGAACGCACTCCCTCAGATATCTACCCTCACAAGATTCACTCCATCCCAGAATTCTCCCAGAGGACCACTGTATGTGAGGAGAATGGTAGCGTAGTCATGGTATCCCTAACAAAACCTCATCAATTCCCTCGGGAATGACTAGCAGGGAAATAATCTCCTGATGGGATGGAGACATGGATAAAGTAAATGGGATGGTCTAGTGCGTTATTTGTGAGGGCAGAGTTGACCCATTCACCACTCGTACAGTCACCGGCTTGGGGAGCATCACCAGGGGTATTGCGTTGCGTTGGGCGAAGGAAGAGGGCATAAAATTCCTCTCTGCCCTGGAATCCACACAAAGTTTGACTGTAAGAGTGGATGGGCCAAAGGTGATTGTCCCTTTGAAGGACAATTTGGAGGAAAATGTTGCCGTGTCTAGTGTACCTCCTACATCCACTAAACGCTGATGTTTTCCCGATCGCTAGTAACATCTGGAGGCAAGATGTCCTGAACGCCGGCAGACATGACAGACCTTGAGTGCACGAGCGATTCGAGACTTAGATCCCGCTCGTGACACCTCCATGGCCTCATGTGGCTCGGGTGCCTGGACCAGAGATTCTAGAGGTATGGCAAAGGTGGGAGCCAGCCGAAACCTCTGCCTACACTGGGCTCGCTCCAACTTTCGTTCGTTAAAATAAAGAGTTGATACAGCGATTAGCTCCACTTTTGTGGCGGGAATCTCCCTAGTGGCCAAAGCGTCCTTCACATGGTCAGCCAGCCCCCTCCAAAATACAGGGATGAGGGCTTTATCCGGCCACTCCAGCTCTGATGCTTAAGTCCTGAAGAGGATGGAAAAATGGCTGACCAACGATGAGCCCTGTGTCAGTGCCAGCAGTTGGAGTGCCGCATCATGGGTGACTTGAGGTCCCAAAAAGACCTGTTTCAGAGTGCTCAGGAACCGCAGAGCACTCTGCACCACATGATCATCATGCTCCCACAGCAGTGTAGCCCACTCCAACGCCCCGTCCGACAAGAGAGATATTATGAATCCCACTTTAGACCACTCTGAGGGGAAACGTGCAGCCAGAAGCTCAAGGTGTATCGCACACTGGTTCATGAATCCCCTGCATTACTTTGCTATCACCAGAGAACTTATCTGGCAATGGGAGGCGGGATAAGGTCGGAACAGAGGTGGCATTGGACAAACTAGCTGCAGCCATGCTAGCAGCCTGAAAAGCTACTGCGGTAACATCCACAGCCAAGGTTGTGCGCTCTAGAGCCGCCAACCTGCCCTCCAGCTGCTGGATGCATCGCTGCAGTCGCTGTTCGTCCACTTTACTAGCCAGACCCTGGTGCTAGTATAATGTTAGGGATAGCAGAATGCACCAAATAATTATAAGGATAGTATAAGGTGCGTTCACAGCCCTGGGTCCACCTTGGAGAGATGGAACCTGCTGCTGAGTAATGACTGACTATATGTCGGTATAATGTGGATACACACACGGGTTAGCTTCACCCGGTATGAAGGAAGCAAACTCTTTTGCATCACAGGGCGGTACCGCATAAAGGGCGTAAGCAAAGAGTCACAGAACTCTGTCCCAAGACTCAGGGAAAGAGTTCCTCTAGACCTCTTGTGCTCGACACCGCTACTGGGGTGTCAGAGATTAACAGAACTATTAATTTACTGCACAAGAGTTCGTGCAGTGCCGCTCTGGCGGATGCCACTAACCATCCAGACTTGGGTCAGGAAAGCGCTCTATTAGCACCCGCGCTAGCTGTGCTGGATAGCACTGTCAGGCACTAGGTAGCTTCCACCATTCGCGAACAGTCAACAAAGCTAGGGATGGGAATGATTCGGAGCTTTCATCCATCGACAGGCATACATCCACACACACACACACAATCATAAGTCAATACTACCACATGGCTGTGCGGCCATGTGAACCTTTTATAGCGAAAGCTCTCCAGGACCTTCCTAGTGGTCCAATAGGAGCTGCTACAGGACCTGAGCATGTGACCCTGACCT
This sequence comes from Ranitomeya imitator, assembly GCF_032444005.1. NCBI lineage: Eukaryota > Metazoa > Chordata > Amphibia > Anura > Dendrobatidae > Ranitomeya > Ranitomeya imitator. Next base: position 234,002,033 of record NC_091287.1, on the reverse strand, counting down.
CCAATGAGAGGTCGTCCCTTGGGCATGCTCAGAAGAAGAAAAGCAGGACTTAGTCCCAGGGATGCCTGCTCGCCGCTAATCAGTATTGGTTATGTGGCACCCCTATGGGTATTTGCCACAAAAATAGTTACTGACAATAAATACAAATACTAAGATAGCAAAACTGCACTACCACCTCCGGCCAGAAGGGGGAGCTCCAGAGACTTCCCTTGATCCATTCTGGTCTGAGAGAAGAAATGGCAGTTGGGCTAAGGAGTTGAAAGTGAGAGGTCATACAGCTGAATTTCTAACAGCCCTATGAAGGTTTCCAGGCCCAAATCACCGGCCTGAGGAGAAGAGGGACAGAGAAAAAGGACATTGTGAGAACCGGGTAGCATTAATCACTACCCAGAACAGGCGCAAAGACGGATACCGGATCCGCGGCTGTATTCATTATATATAATACAGCAACCGGAAAAACGTGAAGTGATATCAGCTTCACTAGGGCCGGACGCAGCAACAGACACAGAGTTCAGCGGTACTCCCGGAGGGGGTAAGCCGATAAAAGGACTCGGGTTGCCCGTCGAACCAGGGCCCGGAGGGGACAGATTGGGCCGGCAGCCAGTTCACATACAGCAGCAGGGCCACACAGAAACTGCGTACAATAAGAGGCGAAGACCCCGGCAGGGTCAAAGTAACTCAGAGTTCCCATACAGACTCCGGTGACAGGACTGGTTGTAAATCCCTTTATGTTGAAGTAAACTGGTTAAATGTTTCAGTGCCTCAGTCTTTCATTTGGACAATAGCCATCTATCCAGGATCGGGATTATCACCGCTGGGAGAACATGCTGCTGATCGAGTAAGTGCCTGTTCCCTCACGATACCCTTACACTGTGCATTGCCTGAGGCCACAGCACCGGGTCAAGCCACCCGTGACATCCCCCTCAAGAGACAGACCCCATTGGTCCGGTGCTGAGTACCCCGGTCTCCTGGGCGTCACAATTGGCGTCACGAACAGGATCTAGCCAGCCCGTATACCGGGTATTGTGTGCCGTGATTGGAGTCCAAAACTGTGAAAACTTGGATGAAAAATCTTGAAAATTGACTTTATTGAAGAAAAATCAATTCCCCATTGAAAACTATTGAAAGTGACTTTTCCCCATTGGTTATAATGGAGTAAAGATGGCCGCCCTCCCCTGAGGTAATCACCTCATAACCGTTAGGCACGAGACTGTTAATTGAGCTACGCCATCACCTGAGCCCCAGTCTAACTGAAAAACTTCAGAATCCGCCATTACAGAGCGCGCGGCGAGTGAGAGCAGCAGGGGGCGTGTCATTGTGAGCGGCACCAAGCTGAGCGCTCTGACGTCAGAGCAAGGGGAAAACCGATCCTGCTGCACAGCGGAACGAATCTACACTATCCCGACGGAAGCGGAGGACCGGAAGGGTCCGGATTAACTAAGGGGGCACAGTATGTCGCAGCACGGAGACGCCGCAGCACCCGGCGACGCTAATGCAGCTGAAAGACAGAGTGTTGATAGAGAGTCCGGTAGCGTAGCGGTGCAAGGAGTGGTGCCCATCATGCCGGTGCTGATGCCATATACCCCGGGTGGCCCATGGCTTCCAATGTATGAAGGTGAGCCTAATACCCTTGACGATTTCAGAGAAAAGATGCTGGCCCATTTTGACATGTTCCCCGTGGGTGAAGTTCAGCGTGTTAGTCTCCTGATGATGCAGTTAAGTGGCCATGCTAAGCGAGAAGTCACAGCATGGGCAACTGATCTGAAAGGCACTGTTGAACGCATATTTGCTGGATTAAAAGCTACATTTGAAACCACTGCCAGCAGCAAAGCTAAAGTACGATTCTTTAATTGCAAACAAAAAGTTATTGAGGGCGTGAGAGACTTTGCCTTAAACCTGCAGGAAGCCCTTAAATCACTTACACTGGCTGAACCCATTTTTAACACCGGAGCGGATAAACTGCTAAGAGATCAATTTATTGAGGGACTCTACACCCCTTCTCACCGGGGGCATGTGAGCATGCTTGCTTTTAAGAACCCTGAATTGACATTTGCCCAATTAAAGGAGAGCGTTATACGTCTCCAGCTGGCAGAGGCACCTCGGGATCAGGAGCCTGCGCAACCCATGGCAGAGGCTCCTCAACAACAGGGAGTACTAGTGACATCAGCTATGTCCGGGGCCATTGCTAAGCCCCTGGGGCCCAGTACTAATGAGGCTCTTCAACAAAAGCTTGACTCTTTAACTGATGTTGTTGCTTCAATGGCTAAAACCATGCAGGAGATGAGAGGACCCAAGATGGAGTTGGCAAACCGTAGAGAAGATGTTCCATGGATGAGACCCCGGAGATACCCGACATGGAGAGGACGACCCCGCGACCGCTACCAACCGGATGGACAGCCCATTTGCCGCCGTTGCCAGCAGCCAGGCCACTTTGCACGAGATTGTGATTTAAACGGGAATCCCCTGGGAATGCGGGCCGCTTCGCAGGAATGAACTTTCAAGGCCCAACACCCTGGCACGACAGGTACATCGGAGGATGACCCATTATCCCTATCGTGCTGGACGGAATGCCCCTCAACGCTTTGCTGGACACAGGTTCCCAGATTTCATCTATACCGTATATCCTTTATAAGAGGTACTGGGCTGATGCAGATATTGATAAAGGGCCCTCTGATGTTGAACTAGGTATATGGGCCAGTAATGGTAAGTTGGTACCGAAACTAGGATTCAGGGAGATGACCATAAAGATTGGTAAAGTAGAATTGAAGAAACAGGGTATAATTGTTGTTGATGTTGACCGGCGGAACTGTGAACCAACTGTATTGATAGGAATGAATGTGTTAGAGAACTGCTTTTCCGAAGTCATTTCTGTCTTACAGCAAATTGCTGAAACTGCCCAATCCTGCCAGCAGAGAGTTCTCCAGAGGGAAATAAAAGTATTGATGTTAAGGCAACAGGTAGAAGTTGCAGGTGGAGAAATCGGCAGTGTGAGGGTAAGTGATCCAACGTCTATTGTAATCCCACCAAAAACAGAAATGCTGGTATGGTGTAGAGCAGCCATTGGTACTAAGGGACGAGATTATCAAGCCTTAATAGAACCAGTAAACACCGACAGCAGGCTCACTATACTCACAGCACGAGGGGTAGTTGAGGTACACCGAGGATGGGTGCCGGTACGACTTTTGAACTGTGGAGAGGAAGAGGTCACTTTGCCAAGGTATGCTACAGTGGCAAAGCTAAATACTGTTGACAACAATGCCATCACAACCATTGAGCCCTTAGAACCAACCTGTCAGGTGGAAGGCAACGGCTCAGATGGAGAATTGGAGGATTGGTGCCAACAGCTAAACGTGGGCATAAATTCAACACCTACACATCAAAAACAAGGGGTGTATAGGCTAGTGATGGAATATGAACAAGTCTTCAGTAAACCCCCATTGGACTTCGGACGGATAGAAGGGGTAGAACACACAATCCCCACCGGTGACCATCCCCCAATAAAAGAAAGATATAGACCCATACCGCCCGCTCACTATCAATGTGCAAAAGATATGCTGAGGGAGATGAAACAGGCCGGGGTAATAAGAGACAGCTGTAGCCCCTGGGCGGCCCCTCTGGTGATTGTCAAAAAAAAAGACGGAACCATGAGAATGTGCGTAGACTACCGGCAGATTAATAACATCACCCATAAAGACGCCTACCCCTTGCCTAGGATAGAAGAGTCCTTGACTGCTTTGAAATCTGCTAATTATTTTTCCACCTTAGACTTAACAAGCGGGTATTGGCAAGTCCCTGTGGCTGAGAGAGATAAGGAAAAGACGGCATTCACCACACCAATGGGTCTAAGTGAATTTAATCGCATGCCGTTCGGACTCTGCAATGCATCCGGTACCTTCCAGCGGCTGATGGAATGCTGCCTCGGACACAAGAACTTCGAGACCGTCCTCCTGTACCTAGATGATGTGATCGTCTACTCAAAGACTTACGAACAACACTTAAAAGACCTGGCAGAAGTGTTCGAAGCCTTATCCAGGTATGGCATGAAAATCAAGCCATCCAAATGTCACCTTCTCAAGCCAAAGGTACAGTACCTGGGACACATCGTGAGTTCGGAGGGAGTAGCACCGGATCCCGAGAAAGTAACCGCCATAAGGGATTGGCCGAGACCTACCAGCGCAAAAGAAGTGAGGCAATTCCTGGGATTGGTGGGTTACTATCGCAGATTTATAAAAGGATTTACCAAGTTGGCAGCACCCTTGCAAGACGCCTTGGTAGGGCAGACGAAGAAACCTTCAAACCGAAACCCTCCTTTTCAGTGGAACGACGAAAGGGAAGACTCCTTTGAACAACTAAAGAAGGCACTAACCGGAGAAGAGGTTCTGGCATACCCAGATTACCATCAACCTTTCATCCTCTACACCGATGCCAGTAATGTGGGACTAGGAGCGGTGCTGTCACAAAAGCAAGAAGGTCGGGAGAAAGTCATCGCCTTTGCAAGTAGAAAGCTCTGGCCTACTGAAAGAAATTCAGAAAATTACAGCTCCTTCAAATTGGAACTACTGGCAGTAGTTTGGGCTGTGACTGAACGTTTTAAACACTATCTGGCTGCTGCAGAATTTATTGTCTATACTGAAAACAATCCGTTGACCCACCTGGACACAGCCAAATTAGGTGCGTTAGAACAGCGATGGATAGCCCGGTTATCTAATTACAACTTCATAATCAAGTATCGAGCAGGTCGCAAGAATGGAAATGCCGATGCCCTATCCCGGATGCCACACTTGAGAGATGTAGAAGAGGAAACGGGGGAGCTTGAAGAAATTCAACTACCAGCCTTCCATCGTCCCAAGGCAAAACATCATCAGTCAAGTACCTATCAGAAACAACAAGAGGTGAATTTTAATCCGTTAGCACACCATAGATGGGCTGACACCCAAGACAGCAATCCGGCTGTGAAGTTGGTGAAGGAACTGCTGACTGAGAAAAGTGCATATCCCGATGAGGATGCCCCAGAAGAGACGCATCAACTCTGGAAAGAGAGAGGCAAAATGTTCCTGTATCAAGGGAAGCTCTGTAGAAGGTACACCAATCCGAAAACACATGAATTGGTTTGGCAGATTATCGTGCCTAAACAAGATGTGAAGATGGTCCTCGAAGCTTACCATAATGGTGCTGGTCACTTCGGTTGGAAAAAGTTAGAAGTACTTCTAAGAGAAAGATTTTATTGGGTCGGGATGAGAAAATCAATCGAACAGTGGTGCAGAAACTGTGGCCCATGCAACCTCAGAATAAACGATCAAAAGAACCAAAGAGCACCACTGCAGCCCATAATCACCAAACAACCACTTGAACTTGTAGCCATAGACCACGTGAAGTTGACACCAAGCCGGTCCGGCTATGTCTATGCCTTGACCATCGTGGACCATTATTCACGCTTCTTGGTAGTAGTACCCGTAAAAGATCTGACAGCAAAAACAGCAGCCAAAGCATTCCAAACGTACTTTTGTAGACCCCATGGATATCCGGAACAGGTTCTCACCGACCAAGGTACAGCCTTTGAATCAGAGATCTTCAGAGAATTCTGTAATATGTATCGTTGCAAAAAGATCCGGACGACGGCCTATCATCCACAAACAAACGGCTTATGCGAGAAGATGAACCATATTGTAATAGACCTACTAAAGACTTTACCTGAGACAGAAAGGAATCAATGGCCAGAGAAATTGCCTGACTTGGTGGATCTGTATAATCATGTCCCGGTGAGCTCCACCAACTGCACCCCAGCTTACCTTATGCGTGCAAGACCCGGCCAATTACCAATCGATCTAGAAATGGGAATTCTGAAACCAGATGCAGAAGTTCAAGACTCCAATTGGGATATCATACGGCAAAAGCAGTATCGCCAAGTGCAAGAGAGTGTGGAAAAAAGCCTTCAGCAAACTAGAGAAAGACAAGAGCGAACTTTCAACCAGAATGCTCTAGCGACCCCATTAAGACCGGGTGACCAAGTGCTCAAGAGAAACCGTCGAACCAATAAACTAGACAATCAGTGGGAAGCCGTACCCTACACAGTTTTACCAACAAGAATGGATAATCCTAAAATGTGTCTCATTAGCAAAAATGGAGGCTTAACATCTGTACTAGTGTCAAGAGACAATCTTAAATTGTGTCCGGAAGCATTGAGAGAGCCAGAAGTTGTCCAGCCAGAACCAGAAGTTATTCAACCCATACAGGTTCAACCAGTAAAGGAAAAAGAAGAGGAAATGTATCACACCTGTATAGGAGACTTTCCCAAAACCCTACTAACATACCATGGTGCAGTAGTGGTTCCCATGGTGGCCTTTTACCCAACACCGAACCCAATACCAGAAGTCCCAAGACAGGAAGAGGCTGACCCCGTACTACAGGAGGTTCCAGGCCAGGAAGAACAGATTCCTGATCAGAGTAATCCCATTCACGGTGGACTTGCCAACTCCATAGTCATGGAATTATCTTTAGCAGAACGGGCAGATACTACATCCGCAGTAGACAGTAGTACACCACATGAAGAGATACCGCCATTACGTAGATCACAGCGTAGTACCCAGGGTCAATTACCGGCCAGGTATGCGGATTACCAACTATAAAACTATAGTCATTGTTATCATTCTGCAACGTTTAAGCCCAGTACCTACAGAGACTTGTCTGTATGAACTTATTGCATATTCTTGAACTTTTTATCAGCCCGGAGGCACTAAATCAAAGCTCCGGAAAGACTGCTTTTTGAACTTTGCTTTTTGCTCTTTTTGAACTTTCTTTAGACTTTATATTGGCAACACCGTTGGAAAAATGGAACTAAATTCCTGGACACAAAGTGCAGTGCCTTTCCTAGTACCTTCAAGGATAGGACTGTATTAATGGACGCTATTTGAAGTGACTTTTTACAGAACTCTATTTTTGTTTCCTTGAGTGATTTTTGTAACTTTTCATTTTTAAGACTCTGTACATATTAATTGTTATGTCAAAATGTTATCGTCCCACAGTCCCGGAGTACTGTTTTTAACTAAGGGGGAATGTGGCACCCCTTGGGGTATTTGCCACAAAAATAGTTACTGACAATAAATACAAATACTAAGATAGCAAAACTGCACTACCACCTCCGGCCAGAAGGGGGAGCTCCAGAGACTTCCCTTGATCCATTCTAGTCTGAGAGAAGAAATGGCAGTTGGGCTAAGGAGTTGAAAGTGAGAGGTCATACAGCTAAATTTCTAACAGCCCTATGACGGTTTCCAGGCCCAAATCACCGGCCTGAGGAGAAGAGGGACAGAGAAAAAGGACATTGTGAGAACCGGGTAGCATTAATCACTACCCAGAACAGGCGCAAAGACGGATACCGGATCCGCGGCTGTATTCATTATATATAATACAGCAACCGGAATAACGTGAGGTGATATCAGCTTCACTAGGGCCGGACGCAGCAACAGACACAGAGTTCAGCGGTACTCCCGGAGGGGGTAAGCCGATAAAAGGACTCGGGTTGCCCGTCGAACCAGGGCCCGGAGGGGACAGATTGGGCCGGCAGCCAGTTCACATACAGCAGCAGGGCCACACAGAAACTGCGTACAATAAGAGGCGAAGACCCCGGCAGGGTCAAAGTAACTCAGAGTTCCCATACAGACTCCGGTGACAGGACTGGTTGTAAATCCCTTTATGTTGAAGTAAACTGGTTAAATGTTTCAGTGCCTCAGTCTTTCATTTGGACAATAGCCATCTATCCAGGATCGGGATTATCACCGCTGGGAGAACATGCTGCTGATCGAGTAAGTGCCTGTTCCCTCACGATACCCTTACACTGTGCATTGCCTGAGGCCACAGCACCGGGTCAAGCCACCCGTGACATCCCCCTCAAGAGACAGACCCCATTGGTCCGGTGCTGAGTACCCCGGTCTCCTGGGCGTCACAATTACAATGACTGAGCCTGGAAGGACAGCAGTAACCAGCTGCACAGTATCAGCTTGAGTCAGACGCTGGGACCGATGTCTCTGCTGAGCAGGCTCCCCTTCGGCTGGTGGAGAATGGTAGACCGCAGCGGAGATGGTTTGAGATTCCCCCTGTGCAGCGGCGAGAACTCGACACCTAACACCCTGTTTCTTTAAGACTCTCACTGGTTTGTGCATAGTTAAAAAAATAAACAAGTTCTTTCTGGCCTAAGGAAAAATAGGACAGAACATGCAGCACAGTCCATGGGGTTGCGGGGATCCGCCCATTAAGGAATTGAACATATAATGGTTCAAATTCCTTGTCAGGACACATAGCACTGGAGTTCCACTCTCCAGACTCACCGAACACTAAATGCCTCAAAATGCTGACTAACCCAGATCACACCCTGTGGTGGAGATAAGGTGGATAACCTCTCAACCGCTCAATGGTTGTCCACAAAAGCCCAGCCCTTAAAATTGCTGATTAACCCCTCTCAACACATAGTGTGCTGGAGCAAACTTCTGGGTTTCAAATCACTGAAGCTAATAAACTCAGTGAATTGTATCTCCCCTCCAACACTTTGCCAGTGACTTTGTCACAATGTGTATACTCTAATGCTTGTGTGCAGATATACTATATATATATTCTGTTTACTGTGCAATATATTATGTGTATATTCTGTATGGGTGTATCTACTATATGCATGTTTATACTGTAATGTATGTGGGCATATGTACTGTGTGAATATAACTTATGTGTGTAAAAATAGCGTGAATAATAAGATTATGCGAATTAAGATTGTGTCTTTTTACATAGATTTTATATGTGGTGCAAATATATGTGTAGGACATAACTCTTTGTTTATTGGTTGTAAATATGAAAAATATGAATAGTTTATTCTACGTATTGTAGATGTGAGATTTGTTGGTATGGAGTATATAGTATTGTCCTGTAATATATTATATATATTATAATATATCTTAACATATATACAGTAATTATAATTATATATGCTAAGATATATTAATGCTGCTATGTCAGAAATGATTATTAAAGTTGTCATAAATTTTAACCTGTCTTCAGGGGACAGACTTGCTCTCTTAAATTATTAAGAAAATCAGTCTTGCCCCACTCTAGCATTGCCTCCAGTCTTTGTTGACAGGCTGCAGCCGTGAATGACACAAAATCCACACCTCATTGCTGCAGTCAGCTACAGCATCATATCCACTTGCTGATAATTTCCATGTGGAAATTGACTTGTGCAGAATTTTAAATCCAAAACATGTTCATTCTTTCTGCAGATTTCCATGTTAGATTGATTTCTATACAATGCATAGTCCACAACAAATTGAAGTATTAAGGGTCTGTGCACACGTTGCGGATTTGGCTGTGGATACGCAGCAGTTTTCCATGCGTTGTACAGTACCATGTAAACCTATGGCAAACCAAATCCGCAGTGCACATGCTGTGGAAAACACCGCGTGGAAATGCTGCGGTTTATTTTCCGCAGCATGCCAATTCTTTGGGCAGATTCCGCAGCATTTTACACCTGTTCCATAATTGAAATCAGTGTTTTACCTGTGGATTTTTCAGAATCTGCGTGGAAAAATCCGCACGTGTGCACATACCCTAAAGGTGTTTTATGATTACATAATATTTATGACCAAATGATATTGATGACCTTAAAAGAAGCTGCTCTGCAATATTCGGACATAAATATCAGCTGATCATTGGGATGCTGATTATAAGCGCCTCACGGATCAGATATTGATGATCTATTCTAAGGTTGGGTCAACAATATTATGTGACTGGAGAAGCTCTTTAATGTATCATATGGTCATAATAAATAAGATAGCAACGTTTATGACGTTACTGCATGGTATACATATCCAATTTAATATCTAGTACACATAGGCATAAAGGACTACCTGACCTATCAGCCCCTACTACTTATAGCAACCACAAAAAAAAATGATACTAAGGTCCAAAAGTATCAAAATATAAACAACTTTATTATTAAAATCGTCAGACACTGGTGAAGAAAATGAGATACCAAACCACAAGATGTAAAAATGCTATGCAAAAAGGGGGCGCGTACCCAGAACATCTAATGATACACATGCACAGTCTATAGTCTCTCCCATGTGTCACAATGTGGACATATTGCATATATACAGATAAGTCCATATATATTTGGACAGAGACAACATTTTTATAATTTTGTTTACAGACATTACCACAATGAATTTTAAACAAAACAATTCAGATGCAGTTGAAGTTCAGACTTTCAGCTTTCATTTGAGGGAATCCACATTAAAATTGGATGAAGGGTTTAGGAGTTTCAGCTCCTTAACATGTGCCACTTTGTTTGTCTCAATCCAAATATATATGTAGTTTAGAGAGACATAGTCAAAAATACATAGTCAACTACTACTGGGTGGGTGGAAAAATCGACCATCATCTCTCTTATGGGTCAATATGCCCTGGAGAATCTAATAGATAAGCATAACACCAATAATAGTTACCCGTCAGTTAGTGCAGTCTAGATGTCCAGGGGACGCGCCTCTGTCCCAACGTGCGGGTCAGAGCAGCACCTTCGTCAGGGGAGCTTTTTGCATAGCATAATAAATAAGGTATTTTAGCAATTCTGATAATAGATCACTTAATCTTAATTAAGCCAGATGTATTTATAAGTAGGTCAGAGACATAGAACATTCTTCATATGAGCCTGAAAGTTGACTCTTGAATTTATGTTTATTTCGGCTTATTTTGCTGTTATCCTTAGAGGACATAGAGGAAGGGTTATTGAACAACTGATATTTTCTAATATGTTGATTAGCAATTCTATCAGTTCATGCAGCGTGATGACCTGCAAACATTGAAGGACAAACTATGCGGATTGTTTGAATAAGTGCATTGAACTGCAAGGTGGATTGCTGCTGAGGGGGAAAAGGAAAAAAAATGGAATCTCTTTAAATCTTCAGCTTAGCGAGTGTGAACGAGCTGAGTGTGACCTGAGCGTAAGTGTGAACAGCGGTAAGTGTGACTTGTGATTCAGTGACTTTGGATTCAGGGAGTTTCCAAGGGAGGAATTACTGAATTGTTGTCTGTATTTTATTAATACTTTGTATGTATTTTTATTTAACTTTTCTGCCTGGTGCAATCCCCATTAGGAAATGTGCTCCACTATTCTTAATGCCATCCAGTGTACATCTTGCCTCATGTATGCAATCCATGAGCAGCCGATCGAGGGTGCATACTGCTGTGCGAGATGTGAGCAGGTTGAGCATTTGGAAGCCCAGATTCTGAATCTAAATGTGCAGCTGGCAACACAGAGATCCATTGACAGTATGGAAAGGAGTCTTCTGCTCACTGAGCAGACACTCAATGGGATAGATGAGGGGGGTATTGTAGGATAGAGCTGCAGGACAGTGAAGCAGCAAGCTGGGTGACAGTTAGAAGGCCAGGTAGATGGAAGAGTGCAAGGGTGGCTAGTCAAGATCTGGCACACCCCAATAAGTTTGCTAAGTTGGCAGATGAGGGGGGTGCCAGTACAGGGGTAGCACTGCTGCAGCCAGGCATGTCCTCTGAAAGCCGGTCGGAGTGACTGCAGTAAGTAGGGAAATAGGAGAGCAGGGCAGGTTGACAGGTGCTGGTAGTGGGGGACTCAATTATTAGGGGATCAGATAGAGCAATCTGTCACAAAGACAGGTATCGTCGAATGGTGTGCTGCCTACCTGGCGCTCGAGTCCAACACATCGCTGATCGGGTTGACAGATTACTAGGAGGGGCTGGTGAGGAGCCAGCGGTCATGATGCACATTGGCACAAATGACAAGGTTAGAGGTAGGTGGAAGGTCCTTAAAGATGATTTCAGGGAATTAGGCTGCAAGCTGAAAGCAAGGACCTCCAGCGTGGTATTTTCCGAAATACTGCCTGTACCACGTGCCACGCCAGAGAGGCAACGGGAGATTAGGGAGGTTAATAAGTGGCACAAGAATTGGTGTAGGAAGGAGGGGTTTGGGTTCCTGCAGAACTGGCCCAACTTCTCAGTTGGCTACAGGCTCTACGCTTGGGACGGGCTGCACCTCAATGGGGAGGGTGCAGCTGTGCTGGGAGAGAAAATGGCTAGAAGGTTGGAGCAGTGTTTAAACTAGCGAATGGGGGGAGGGTATTCATTTTATTGGAGGGGAAGATAGTGCAGATAGAGTCCTGGGCACAAATAAGGAAGTTGGGGGTGGTGGCGGTGGCATGGGGTTTGTGGGGTTAGAACAGTTAATAATTTAAGAAAGAACAGAGGTACAGAGAGTTACATAAAGTGCATGTATACTAATGCCAGAAGCCTCGCCAACAAAATGGAAGAATTAGAATTAATGTTGTTGGAGCATAGTTATGACATGGTGGGGATATCTGAAACATGGCTGGATGAGAGCCACGACTGGGTTGTTAACTTGAAGGGTTATAGTCTGTTCAGAAATGACCGAATGGATAAGCGAGGGGGTTTTTATGTTTATATGTAAAATCATCCGTAAAACCCATCCTGCGTGATAATATAGATGAATCTAATAAAACTGTAGAGTCCCTGTGGGTGGAGATAAGGGGAGGGGGAAAAAATAAATTACTGACAGGGGCTAGTTATAAGTCTCCAAAAAAAATGGAAGCAATGGAGAATATCTTCGTACAGCAAATAGATGAAGCTGCGACTCAAGGAGAAGTCATTATTATGGGGAACTTCAACTACGCTGAAATAGATTGGGGAACAGAAACCTGCAGTTCCAGCAAAGGTAATCGGTTTTTGACAACTATGAGAGACAATTACCTTTCACAATTGGTTCAGGACCCAACAAGAAGGGGAAGCACAAAAGTGACAGCGCTCCATCCGGGTGTATTCCAAAATTCAATTCTTTATTAAAGCCATAAAAACAGCAGACAGCAACATTTCGACCTAATTGGTCTTTATCAAGCATGTCCTGACAGTGCAAAGGGCCGGCTATAAATGGTGCAGGCACCACACAGGGCACCAATCAACAATAAGCCCCACCCCCCCACATAATATAACAATACATACAATAATAAAAACAAAAATCAAACATATACCTAATAAAAATCTCCCCACCCAGGTACAGATTGCATGTACAAAATATACATACAGTGGGGCAAAAAAGTATTTAGTCAGTCAGCAATAGTGCAAGTTCCACCACTTAAAAAGATGAGAGGTGTCTGTAATTTACATCATAGGTAGACCTCAACTATGAGAGACAAACTGAGAAAAAAAAATCCAGAAAATCACATTGATCCAAAGCACACCACCAGGGCAACAAAGGAGTGGCTTCGTAAGAAGCATTTCAAGGTCCTGGAGTGGCCTAGCCAGTCTCCAGATCTCAACCCTATAGAAAACCTTTGGAGGGAGTTGAAAGTCCGTGTTGCCAAGTGAAAAGCCAAAAACATCACTGTTCTAGAGGAGATCTGCATGGAGGAATGGGCCAACATACCAACAACAGTGTGTGGCAACCCGAGTCTTATTTCGAATACTTGCACGGGAGCAATTATAAGCCTTATTCTTATACTTAATTACCTCCTGTTGGTAAAGTGCGGTAGCCATCTTGTTTGCTTTCCAACAAGAAGGGGGGCACTGCTGGTCCTAATATTAACCAACAGGCCAGACCGCATATCGAATATAACGGGTTGGTGGTCACTTGGGGAATAGTGATCACAAAATAAAAAGTTTTCATGTATCCTTTAATAAGATGTGTAGTAGAGCGGTTACAAGGACACTAAACTTCAGGAGGGCAAATTTACAACAGATGAGAGATGATCTTGGTGCAATTAACTGGGACGATATCCTGAGACATAAAAATACACAAAGAAAATGGGAGACGTTTATTAGCATCCTGGATAGGACCTGAGCACAGTATATACCGTATGGGAATAAACATACTAGAAATAGGAGGAAACCAATATGGCTAAATAGAGCTGTAAGGGGCGCAATAAGGGACAAAAAGAAAGCATTTAGAGAATTAAAGGAAGTAGGTAGTGATGAGGCATTAAATAAATACAGAAAATTAAATAAATTCTGTAAAAAGCAAATTAAGGCAGCAAAAATTGAGACAGAGAGACCCATTGCCAGAGAGAGTAAAAATAATCCCAAAATATTCTTTAACTGTGTAATTAGTAAGAAACTAAAAAATGATAGTGTTGGCCCCCTTAAAAATAGTCTGGGTGAAATGGTGGATGAGGATGAGGAAAAAGCCAATATGCTTAATGACTTTTTTTCATCAGTATTTACTCAAGAAAATTCCATGGCAGACAATATGATCAGTGATAAAAATTCCCCATTAAATGTCACCGGCTTAACCCAGCAGGAAGTACGGCGGCGTCTAAAAATCACTAAAATTGACAAATCTCTGGTCCCAGATGGGATACACCCCCGAGTACTGCAGGAATTAAATAAAGTTATTGATAGACCATTATTTTTAATCTTCAAACACTCCATAATAACAGGGTCTGTACCACAGGACTGGCGTATAGCAAATGTCACCACAAATGTCACCACAAATGTCACCACTAGTATTCAAAAAGGGGACAAAAACTGAACTCGGAAATTATAGGCCAGTAAGCTTAACCTCTACTGTGGGTAAAATCCTGGAGGGTATTCTAAGGGAGGCTATTCTGGAGTATCTGAAGAGGAATAACCTCATGACCCAATATCAACATGGGTTTACTAGGGACGGTTTCTGTCAGACAAATCTGATCAATTTCTATGAAGAGGTAAGTTTCAGACTGGACCAAGGGAACGCAGTGGACATAGTGTATATGGACTTTTCAAAAGCTTTTGATACGGTGTCACACAAAAGGTTGATACATAAAATGAGAATAAAGGGGATAGAGAAAAATATATGCAAGTGGGTTAAGAGCTGGTTCTGGGATAGGAAACAAAGGGTGGTTATTAATGGAACACACTCAAACTGGGCCGCGGTTAGCAGTGGGGTACCACAGGGTTCATTATTGGGCCCTCTACTTTTTAACATATTTATTAATAATCTTGTAGGGGGCATACAGAGTGGAATTTCAATATTTGCAGACAACACTAAACTCTGCAGGGTAATCAACACAGAGGTGAACAATTTTATATTACAGGATGATTTATGTAAACTAGAAACTTGGGCTGACAAGTAGATGAAGCTGCGACTCAAGGAGAAGTCATTATTATGGGGAACTTCAACTACCCTGAAATAGATTGGGGAACAGAAACCTGCAGTTCCAGCAAAGGTAATCGGTTTTTGACAACTATGAGAGACAATTACCTTTCACAATTGGTTCAGGACCCAACAAGAAGGGGAAGCACAAAAGTGACAGCGCTCCATCCGGGTGTATTCCAAAATTCAATTCTTTATTAAAGCCATAAAAACAGCAGACAGCAACATTTCGACCTAATTGGTCTTTATCAAGCATGTCCTGACAGTGCAAAGGGCCGGCTATAAATGGTGCAGGCACCACACAGGGCACCAATCAACAATAAGCCCCACCCCCCCACATAATATAACAATACATACAATAATAAAAACAAAAATCAAACATATACCTAATAAAAATCTCCCCACCCAGGTACAGATTGCATGTACAAAATATACATACAGTGGGGCAAAAAAGTATTTAGTCAGTCAGCAATAGTGCAAGTTCCACCACTTAAAAAGATGAGAGGTGTCTGTAATTTACATCATAGGTAGACCTCAACTATGAGAGACAAACTGAGAAAAAAAAATCCAGAAAATCACATTGTCTGTTTTTTTTAACATTTTATTTGCATATTATGGTGGAAAATAAGTATTTGGTCAGAAACAAAAATTAATCTCAATACTTTGTAATATATCCTTTGTTGGCAATGACAGAGGTCAAACGTTTTCTGTAAGTCTTCACAAGGTTGCCACACACTGTTGTTGGTATGTTGGCCCATTCCTCCATGCAGATCTCCTCTAGAACAGTGATGTTTTTGGCTTTTCACTTGGCAACACGGACTTTCAACTCCCTCCAAAGGTTTTCTATAGGGTTGAGATCTGGAGACTGGCTAGGCCACTCCAGGACCTTGAAATGCTTCTTACGAAGCCACTCCTTTGTTGCCCTGGTGGTGTGCTTTGGATCATTGTCATGTTGAAAGACCCAGCCATGTTTCATCTTCAATGCCCTTGCTGATGGAAGGAGGTTTGCACTCAAAATCTCACGATACATGGCCCCATTCATTCTTTCATGTACCCGGATCAGTCGTCCTGGCCCCTTTGCAGAGAAACAGCCCCAAAGCATGATGTTTCCACCACCATGCTTTACAGTAGGTATGGTGTTTGATGGATGCAACTCAGTATTCTTTTTCCTCCAAACACGACAAGTTGTGTTTCTACCAAACAGTTCCAGTTTGGTTTCATCAGACCATAGGACATTCTCCCAAAACTCCTCTGGATCATCCAAATGCTCTCTAGCAAACTTCAGACGGGACCGGACATGTACTGGCTTAAGCAGTGGGACACGTCTGGCACTGCAGGATCTGAGTCCATGATGGCGTAGTGTGTTACTTATGGTAGGCCTTGTTACATTGGTCCCAGCTCTCTGCAGTTCATTCACTAGGTCCCCCCGCGTGGTTCTGGGATTTTTGCTCACCGTTCTTGTGATCATTCTGACCCCACGGGGTGGGATATTGCGTGGAGCCCCAGATCGAGGGAGATTATCAGTGGTCTTGTATGTCTTCCATTTTCTAATTATTGCTCCCACTGTTGATTTCTTCACTCCAAGCTGGTTGGCTATTGCAGATTCAGTCTTCCCAGCCTGGTGCAGGGCTACAATTTTGTTTCTGGTGTCCTTTGACAGCTCTTTGGTCTTCACCATAGTGGAGTTTGGAGTCAGACTGTTTGAGGGTGTGCACAGGTGTCTTTTTATACTGATAACAAGTTTAAACAGGTGCCATTACTACAGGTAATGAGTGGAGGAAAGAGGAGACTCTTAAAGAAGAAGTTACAGGTCTGTGAGAGCCAGAAATCTTGATTGTGTGTTTCTGACCAAATACTTATTTTCCACCATAATATACAAATAAACTGTTAAAAAAACAGACAATGTGATTTTCTGGATTTTTTTTCTCAGTTTGTCTCCCATAGTTGAGGTCTACCTATGATGTAAATTACAGACGCCTCTCATCTTTTTAAGTGGTGGAACTTGCACTATTGCTGACTGACTAAATACTTTTTTGCCCCACTGTATACCCCACCAGAGTACAAAACTGCAGTACAGTCTAAAGGAGTTTCATCTGTCAGAGTCCGGAGGTGTGATCTTCACACGACAGTCCACCAATCACCACACCACCACATGGAGTAATAAACAATCCATTGCCAATCGGATTCAGGCTCTCTTAGATGTCATGAAGCCTGACGACGCCCTCAGATAAATCACATGTCCGGAAACTTCCTCACCACCAATTAGGGAGCCTGTAATAGAATCAACAAAGCGCTTAAAACATCCCATGCCACCACCCACTCAAACCCGGGAGCGTCGGCGCCTGCCCCTCCAGACACGCCCCCAACTGGGGACCCATCCAGAACCAAGAGCGTCACATACACACCCCCCGGGGGGGCGGGGCCAAACCGGGACGTTGCCACAGTAACCGCACCACATTCATGCCCTCAGCCGCAGCGTTCAAACACTGGCTAAGCCCAGCGACGTGATGGTGAGGATGCAGCCGCGGGGCCCCCCGGAGCTAGCAACCCACCAACTGGTGGGAAACCCACCCAAGGGACGATCCCGCAGTCTACATACCACACTCACCACATCGCATGGGCCACAGCGATGGACCGCAGCGTTCAATAACTGGCTCCGCCCAGAGATGTGATGGCGAGGATGCACCCGCGGGGCCCCCCGGAGCTAGCCACCCACCAACTGGTGGGAAACCCACCCAAGGGACGACCCCGCAGTTTACATACCTCGTTCACCACATCGCACGGGCCACCATGTCACTAGAACCACCGCAACCAAGGCACAATGTGTGCAGAAACACAGCGATAGGATGAAAAATATACTGACATCCCCATTCCATATACATATAATCCCAATAAAAGGGGGGAACCGTCCTGTGGGAAAAGAACATAACCATTAACAGAAGACCTCAGACATTAACACATAACCAGGAGATCCTATCACCATTCAATGAATATCTCACCACCCCCAAGTGGCCGTTAAAAGACATAGATAAACAGACCCAATAGGGTCTTATATCAAAACTGGACCTGTCAATAATTATCCACCGTCGACTCTGACAGCATACACTCAAATCAGTCTGAAATAAAGGGGTACAGCACACATTGACAACGCCTGACAAACCTGAGCAGAAAAGACATTAAAAACAAATACCAACAGTGATGGGACCGACCTCCTACCTAATACACCCATGTAAATTGAAATCAATATTAAGGCCCCTAGGTTGTAGTGACCCCAACATGTATATCCAGCGAAGTTCCTTGGCCTTGAGAATTTGTAATCTATTACCTCCCCTCCTGAGCAGTGGTACACTGTCAATCACCCTGAACCTAAGTTGATTTATAGAGTGTTTATTATCAATAAAGTGTTTAGGCACTGGCAAATCCGTGATTCCTGTTCTTACTGTACTCTTATGTTTAGTAATACGGGCTTTTACCTCCATAGTCGTCTCACCAACATAAGTGAGCCCACACGGGCATACAATCATGTACACGACAAAACTGGAGGTACATGTATACCTCTCCTTGAGAAAAATCTTTTTCCCAGTATGCGGGTGATGGAAAAACTCCCCTTTTAACATATTATTGCAGCAGGAGCAGCCCAAACAAGGGAAATTGCCATTTTTCACAGTGCTCAGGGTACCTTGAATAGATTTTTTAGAAGTTCCAATGTCAGACTTCACAAGTTTATCTCTGAGGTTACATCCCCTTCTGAATGACATCATTGGGGGCGCCTCAAAGTTAGAAACAGAGGGCAAACCCCGCTGTAGTAGAGGCCAATGTCGTCTCAATATATTGCCCACCCGACTACTTGCCGAGTTGTATGTCGATACAAAGGGGATTCTATCCACAGTTGACCCAACCCGAGTCTTATTTCGAATACTTGCACGGGAGCAATTGTAAGCCTTATTCTTATACTTAATTACCTCCTGTTTGTGAAGTGCGGTAGTCATCTTGTTTGCTTTCCAACAAGAAGGGGGGCACTGCTGGTCCTAATATTAACCAACAGGCCAGACCGCATATCGAATATAACGGGTTGGTGGTCACTTGGGGAATAGTGATCACAAAATAAAAAGTTTTCATGTATCCTTTAATAAGATGTGTAGTAGAGCGGTTACAAGGACACTAAACTTCAGGAGGGCAAATTTACAACAGATGAGAGATGATCTTGGTGCAATTAACTGGGACGATATCCTGAGACATAAAAATACACAAAGAAAATGGGAGACGTTTATTAGCATCCTGGATAGGACCTGAGCACAGTATATACCGTATGGGAATAAACATACTAGAAATAGGAGGAAACCAATATGGCTAAATAGAGCTGTAAGGGGCGCAATAAGGGACAAAAAGAAAGCATTTAGAGAATTAAAGGAAGTAGGTAGTGATGAGGCATTAAATAAATACAGAAAATTAAATAAATTCTGTAAAAAGCAAACTAAGGCAGCAAAAATTGAGACAGAGAGACCCATTGCCAGAGAGAGTAAAAATAATCCCAAAATATTCTTTAACTGTGTAATTAGTAAGAAACTAAAAAATGATAGTGTTGGCCCCCTTAAAAATAGTCTGGGTGAAATGGTGGATGAGGATGAGGAAAAAGCCAATATGCTTAATGACTTTTTTTCATCAGTATTTACTCAAGAAAATTCCATGGCAGACAATATGATCAGTGATAAAAATTCCCCATTAAATGTCACCGGCTTAACCCAGCAGGAAGTACGGCGGCGTCTAAAAATCACTAAAATTGACAAATCTCTGGTCCCAGATGGGATACACCCCCGAGTACTGCAGGAATTAAATAAAGTTATTGATAGACCATTATTTTTAATCTTCAAACACTCCATAATAACAGGGTCTGTACCACAGGACTGGCGTATAGCAAATGTCACCACAAATGTCACCACAAATGTCACCACCAGTATTCAAAAAGGGGACAAAAACTGAACTCGGAAATTATAGGCCAGTAAGCTTAACCTCTACTGTGGGTAAAATCCTGGAGGGTATTCTAAGGGAGGCTATTCTGGAGTATCTGAAGAGGAATAACCTCATGACCCAATATCAACATGGGTTTACTAGGGACGGTTTCTGTCAGACAAATCTGATCAATTTCTATGAAGAGGTAAGTTTCAGACTGGACCAAGGGAACGCAGTGGACATAGTGTATATGGACTTTTCAAAAGCTTTTGATACGGTGTCACACAAAAGGTTGATACAAAAAATGAGAATAAAGGGGATAGAGAAAAATATATGCAAGTGGGTTAAGAGCTGGTTCTGGGATAGGAAACAAAGGGTGGTTATTAATGGAACACACTCAAACTGGGCCGCGGTTAGCAGTGGGGTACCACAGGGTTCATTATTTGGCCCTCTACTTTTTAACATATTTATTAATAATCTTGTAGGGGGCATACAGAGTGGAATTTCAATATTTGCAGACAACACTAAACTCTGCAGGGTAATCAACACAGAGGTGAACAATTTTATATTACAGGATGATTTATGTAAACTAGAAACTTGGGCTGACAAATGGCAAATGAGCTTTAATGGGGATGAATGCAAGGTCATGCACTCAGGTAGAAGTAATAAGTAGGGTTGAGCGAAACGGGTCAAAAATTTTCAAAAGTCGCCGACTTTTGGCAAGGTCGGGTTTCATAAAACCCGACCCGACCCCTGTGTGGGGTCGGCCATGAAGTCGGCGATCTTTTGAATCTGGAATCGGAATTCCGATACCGATTCTCGATATGTTTAAGATATCGGGAATTGGTATCGGAATTCAGATTTAAGTGTAAAATAAAGAATTAAAATAAAAAATATCGCAATACTTACCCTCTGACGCGCCCTGGTACTAACCGGGAACCTTCCTCCTTCGAATCAGCGCTTCCAGGACCTTGCAGTGACGTCGCGGCTTGTGATTGGTCGCGGGGCCGCCCATGTGACCGCTCGCGGGGCCGCCCATGTGACCGCTCGCGCGACCAATCAGAAGCCGTGATGTCACCGCGACGTCACCGAAGGTCCTGCAAGCGCTGATTCTTAGGAAGGAAGGCTGTTGGAAAGAAGCAGGGTGCGTCCGAGGGTGAGTATATACCTAATAGGAATATACTCACCCTCGGACGCGCCCTGCTTCTTTCCGGCAGCCTTCCTTCCTAAGAATCAGCCCTTCCAGGACCTTCGGTGACGTCGTGGTGACGTTGCGGCTTGTGATTGGTCGCGCGAACGGGCAAATGGGCGGCCGCGCAACCAATCACAAACCGCGACGTCACCGCGACGTCACCGCAAGGTCCTGGAAGGGCTGATTCGAAGGAGGAAGGTTCCCGGTTAGTACCAGGGCGCGTCAGAGGGTAAGTATTGCGATATTTTTTATTTTAATTCTTTATTTTACACTAAAATATGAATCGCAGGGCCTGAAGGAGAGTTTCCGCTCCTTCAGACCCTGGGAACCATGGAAACCCAATGCACTGCATTGGGTTTCGGGTTTCGGCCGACCCCGACCCCGACTTTTTTATAGGATCGGCCGATTTCACTCGACCCGACTTTTGAAAAAGTCGGGTTTCGTGAAACCCGACCCGATCCTATAAAAGTAAAGGTCGCTCAACCCTAGTAATAAGATGTATGACTATGTGCCTTATTCTAAAACTCTGGGCAAAACAGTCAATGAAAAAAACCTTGGTGAATGGGTGGATGACAAACTCACATTTAGTGGCCAGTGTCAGGCAGCTGCTACAAAGGCAAGTAAAATAATGTGATGCATTAAAAGAGGCATTGATGCTCATGAGGAGAACATAATTTTACCTCTATACAAGTCACGAGTTCGACCACACTTAGAATACTGTGCACAGTTCTGGTCTCCGGTGTATAAGTACATAGACCTTTCTGATGATCTTTTTAATCATAGACCTGAGACAGGGACAATGGGGGCTCCTCTACGTCTGGAGGAAAGAAGGTTTAAGCAGTGAGAATATGGAACTCTCTTTCATATGATGTTGTAATGAGTGATTCATTACTTAAATTTAAGAGGGGACTGGATGCCTTTCTTGAAAAGTATAATGTTACAGGTTATATATATTAGATTCCTTGATAGGGCGTTGATCCAGGGAACTAGTCTGATTGCCGTATGTGGAGTCGGGAAGGAATTTTTTTCCCCAATTTGGAGCTTACGTTTTGCCACATGGGTTTTTTTTGCCTTCCTCTGGATCAACATGTTAGGGCATGTTAGGTTAGGCTATGGGTTGCACTAGATGGACTTAAAGTCTTCCTTCAACCTTAATAACTATGTTACTAATTAAACAATGATAAATTACCTCATCCCACTTTCCCCATGACCTGTGGATGATGGCCTGAAGGACAATGGTGAACTTTTAAAGGGGATCTGCCTCTGCTCCTAAAAAGAGACTCTACATGACAGAAGCAACAGTAGTATAGCTCCAACCTGAGAAATACATACAGGGGTTGGACAAAATAATGGAAACTCCTGGAAACATCCAACAAAAGTTAGTTTAATATGGTGTAGGTCCACCTTTTGCGGTGATTACAGCCTCAATTCTTCGAGGTATGGATTCATACAAGGTGTGAATTGTCTCCAAAGGAATGTTAACCCATTTTGCAGTTAAAACACCCTCCAGTTCTTTGAGCGATGATGGCGAAATCAACGTCTAACTTGAATCTCTAAAATCGACCATAAATGCTCAATAATGTTGAGGTCTGGGGATTGTGGGGCCAGATGAGATGCTCAACTTCATTAGAATGTTCCTCGTGCCATGCTTTAACGATTCTAGCTGTATGAATTGGTGCGTTATCATCCTGAAAGATCTGAAAGATGGCATTCTCCTCCAGGAACAGTGCTTGAACTATTGGATGCACTTGGTCGCCCAAAATGCCTAAATAATCTTGGCTGTTAATTCTTCCATGAAGGGATATCATTGGCCCAGTGGATCTCCACGAAATAGCACCTCAGATCACCACAGAACCTCCGCCAGAGAAGGCAGTCTGGATGGAATGCTTCTTTCGGTTGTCTCCAAACGTACACTTGGCTGGAGGTCAGGAAATAGGGTAAACAATGATTCGTCTGAGAATATCACGTTTCCACTGCTCGAGGGACCAATTCTGGAACGCTTGGAAACATTTGTCATTGAGAGCAGCGGTTTTCTAATTGCAGCTCTTCCGTGGAATCCAGATTTGTGCAGCTCCCAATGAACAGTTTTCGTGGAAACTGGGTTCTGTAGGTGTTCATTGAGCTCAGCAGTAATTTTAGGAGCCGTGGCCTTGCGATTCTCTCTCACAATTCTCAGTCAACTTTGACTTTCGGCCCGACCTGTGCTTTGCTGCGGACATTTTTCATTCTCTTTCAAACGCAGTCATTACTTTGGAGACAGTACCTCTTGACATGCCAAGCATTCGGGCACTTCCTGTTACACTAGCGCCTGCCATACGAGCACCAACAATCTGGCCTCTTTGAAAATCCGAGAGGTCTGCCTTTGGCATCAGGTTCTCATCAATGTTCTTACAATTATGCAAAACAAACTGTTAATTTACATACACATATCACATAACTCAAATACTCAACTACAAAACATTACCATATGTCACAGTTTGCATGTTTATCACATGTTTGAAGATTATGATACCAAAAGGTTAGGTGTTTACATTATTTTGTCCAACCCCTGTATTTGACACACTCTACAAGCTGCCAGCTTAAGAGACAATGGCCCTAGCTGGAGGAATTCAAATCTGCTCCATTAACCATCACTGAACCCATGGAGATGTTTGGAGAAGACAGGTTGGGACAATCAGATCAACTGGACCCATGGAGACAACTGGAGAAGCCAGGTTGGGACAGTCAAGTCACGTCGTCACATACCTCAATGGACTATCAGCTTCCTAAGCTTGACGTTACTTCCTCTCTGTGGGTGCTCTACAAAAGCAGGGTGCCACTAGACGAGATAGTCGGCCCTGGAAACCCTGAAGTTGCAGCTGCTCTAATCTTGGCAAGCCACCGGAAGGGTGAGACTCTGTAATTTGCACCATCTTGTGTATTTGCTGAGACTGCTCTATTTCTGAATGTCTGTTGGTGGTTCAATATAGTATTGCCACACTGTTTTACCCTCATCCTATGTTGTCTGAGCAGTATTCTTCTGAGGGAAATGTAGTATGGGTGTTTGATGGGATGAGCCTTTCTCAATGCGAACTTTCTAAAAACAGGCCAGCGGACAAAAGCACCTACTGACCCTCATGTCTCCGCAGAGATATTATTAATTTACTATCGCAAATTATGCACTTAAAGTGTTAATGTGTAGTCATAGTAAGATGGTGCTCTACGATTATAAAATGTGTTGTGAATTCTGTGGCAGAGCTCCCTCCTGTGGTCACAAGTGGTACTTCGGCTGATTCTCTCTGTGAGCTTCTGTTGGTGGAGGGAAGTGGTACTGCGGCTTCTGAGTTTCCTCCCTCAGGTGATCTGGTGAGGTCGTTAGGTGCTTCTCTACTTAACTCCACCTAATGCTTTGATCCTGGCTTCCTGTCAATGTTCCAGTGTTGGACTTGCTTTTCCCTGGATCATTCCTGTGGCCTGCTGCTCTGCATAGCTAAGTTCTTCTTTGCTATTTGTTTGCTATTTTTTCTGTCCAGCTTGTCTAATTTGTTGCTGGAAGCTCTGGGACGCAAAGGGTGTACCTCCGTGCCGTTAGTTCGATACGGAGGGTCTTTTTGCCCCCTTTGCGTGGTGTTCTTTAGGGTTTTGTGTAGACCGCAAAGTTACCTTTTCTATCCTCGATCTGTTAAGAAAGTCGGGCCTCACTTTGCTGAATCTATTTCATCTCTACGTTTGTCTTTTCATCTTAACTCACAGTCATTATATGTGGGGGGCTGCCTTTTCCTTTGGGGTATTTCTCTGAGGCAAGGTAGGCTTATTTTCTATCTTCAGGCTAGTTAGTTTCTCAGGCTGTGCCGAGTTGCATAGGCAGAGTTAGGCGCAATCCACGGCTGCCTCTAGTGTTGTTTGGAGAGGATTAGGGATTGCGGTCTGCAGAGTTCCCACGTCTCAGAGCTCGTTCTATGATTTTGGGTTATTGTCAGATCACTGTATGTGCTCTGACCGCTATATCCATTGTAGTACTGAATTGCCTTTCATAACAAAAATGTAATTCAGGCACTATATGGTAATGATTTTCAGTAAAAGGGGGATTACTCAGTTGATAAAATGATATTATATAGATGCCCTATTCCCTTTTTATGTACATGCTAGCTGAAGAGCCCGGCGTTGCCTGGGCATAGTAAATATCTGTGGTTAGTTATAGCACCTCACTTCTCTTATTTTCCCACCATGCTTCTCATTTTCCCCCTCACATCTCTCATTTTCTCCTTAACACCTCTCATTTTCCCCCTCACTCCTCTCATTCCCCCTAACACTTGTCATTTCAACCTCACATCTGTCATTTTCTGATCACTCCACTTTTTTCCCTCACTCCTCTCATATTGCACTCACACCTTTTCATTTTCACCTCACACCCCTCATTTTCACCTCACACCTCTCATTTTCCCCTCAGTATATACATGATTGTCATCTCCCTTATATATAGTATACACCTGTATGTCATCTCCTGTATATAGTATATACCTGTATGTCATCTCACTTGTAAATAGTATATACCTGCTGTATGTCATCTCCTCCTGTATATTGTATATACCTATGTGTCATCTCCTCCTGTACATAGTATATACCTGTATGATATCTCTTCTGTATATACAGTACTATATACCTATATGTCATCTCCTCCTATATATAGTATATACCTGTATGTCATCTCCTGTATATAGTATATATCTGTATGTCATCTCCCCTGTATATAGTATATACCTGCTGTATGTCATCTCCTCCTCTATATACCTATGTGTCATCTCCTGTTTTATATAGTATATACCTGTATGTCATCTCCTTCTGTATATAGTATATATGTGTGTCATCTCCTCCTGTATATAGTATATACCTGTAAGTCATCTCCTCCTGTATATAGTATATACCTGTGTGTCATCTGCTCCTGTATATAGTATATACCTGTGTGTCATCTCTTCCTGTATATAGTATATACTTGTGTGTCATCTGCTCCTGTATATAGTATATATCTGTGTGTCATCTCCTCCTGTACATAGTATATATGTGTCATCTCCCCTGTATATAGTATATGCCTGTGTGTCATCTCCACCTGTATATAGTATATACCTGTGTGTCATCTCCTCCTGTATATAGTATATATCTGTGTGTCATCTCCTCCTGTATATAGTATGTACCTGTATGTCATCTCCTCCTGTATATAGTATATACCTGTTTCATCTCCTCCTGTATATAGTATACACCTGTGTGTCATCTCCCTTGTATATCGTATATACCTGTGTGTCATCTCCCCTGTATATAGTATATACCAGTGTGTCATCTCCTCCTGTATATAGGGGCGCCCCCTGAGGAAGCGGTAAAGACTGAACGCGAAACGCGCGTTGGGGTACGTGATCCAGGACCCATACAGGACCCCTTTGCACACATGGGTAATTTACTTACTTGTTTTGATTTAATTTAGATCATGTTATTAATGTTTGTGGGATGTGTGGTGACCTTTAGTATATGGCCACTAGGAGTATATCATTTGGGTTGATCGCCACACTTCTGTATGAACTCTGCTCATGTGTGGACAGTACACGTTTTGACATTTTGACAAATACGTTTTTTTTATTTTATTGGTCCTGTTCTGTGTACCTGGATGATCGGATGTACTTGGATACAGTTGCTATTATGTTTATATACTATTGATTATTGTCCGCTATCATTGTATTTATGTATTTGATTTTTCAATAAATATTTTTTATGTGATTTTTTGGCCAGTTTTGACTCTTGGTTCTCCTGATATTGTTATCTGTTTAATGAGTCGCCACATGTGTTTTGATAGTACTTTTACACTGACGCTTTTTCTGTTTTGTGTGTGTCGAGTTGCATGTGACTGGTTAGTGTAGCAAGTTGTGTGCAGCAAGTTTTGCGCATGGCGAGTTTTGCGCGTGGCAAGTTTTATGTGTGGTGCGTTTTGAGTATGTGCAAGTTTTGTGTGAGGCAACTTTTGCATGTGTTGCAACTTTTGTGCATGTGGCAATTTTTCCGTGTGTGCAGGTTTTGTGTGTGGCGAGTTTTCCACGAGGTGAGTTTTGCATGTGTGGCGAGTTTTGCGTGAGCCTAGTTTTGCCTGTGGTGAGTTTTGCGCGTGGCGAGTTTTGAGCGGCGACTTTTGTGTTTCAACTTTTATGTGGTGAGGTTGGTGTATGTGTGGTGAAATGTGTGCTGAGGGTGGTATATGTGTTCAAGCACGTGGTAGTGTGTGGCGCATTTTGCGTGTGTGTTCATATCCCCGTGTGTGGTGAGTATCCCATGTCGGGGCCCCACCTTAGCAACTGTATGGTATATACAGTATATATACGGTATATCACTCTTTAAGTCCCCCTTGTTCACATCTGGCAGCTGTCAATTTGCCTCCAACACTTTTCCTTTCACTTTTTCCCCATTATGTAGATAGGGGCAAAATTGTTTGGTGAATTGGAATGCGCAGGGTTAAAATTTCACCTCACAACATAGCCTATGACGCTCTCGGGGTCCAGACGTGTGACTGTGCAAAATTTTGTTGCTGTAGCTGCGACGGTGCAGATGCCAATCCCGGACATAAACACATACACACACACCTTCAGCTTTATATATTAGATGGACAAATAAATATGAACATCATATACACAATAATATATTTATGTAATCATATACTTTATATACACTGCTCAAAAAAATAAAGGGAACACTAAAATCCCACATCCTAGATATCACTGATTGAAATATTCCAGTTGTAAATCTTTATTCATTACATAGTGGAATGTGTTGAGAACAATAAAACCTAAAAATAATCAACATAAATCACAACTAATATTCCACGGAGGTCTGGAGTTGGAATGATGCTCAAAATCAAAGTGGAAAATGAAGTTACAGGCTGATCCTACTTCAGTGGAAATGCCTCAAGACAAGGAAATTATGCTCAGTAGTGTGTGTGGCCTCCATGTGCCCATATGACCTCCCTACAATTCCTGGGCATGCTCCTCATGAGGTGGTGGATGGTCTCCTGAGGGATCTCCTCCCAGACCTGGACTAAAGCATCCGTCAACTCCTAGATAGTCTGTGGTGTAACATGACATTGATGGATGGTGGGAGACATGATGTCCCAGATGTGCTCAGTCGGATTCAGGTCTGAAGAATGGGCGGGCCAGTCCATAGCTTTAGTGCCTTCATCTTGCAAGAACTAATGACACACTCTAGCCACATGAGGTCTGGCATTATCCTGCATTAGGAGGAACTCAGGGCCAACCGCACCAGTATATGGTCTCACAAGGGGTCTGGGGATCTTATCTCGGTACCTAATAGAAGTCAAACTACCTCTAGTGAGCAAATGGAGGGCCCTGTGGCCCTCCAAAGAAATGCCACCCAACACCATTACTGACCAACTGCCAATCCGGTCATGCTGAAGGATGTTTCTGGCAGCAGGTCGCTCTTCTCGGCATCTCCAGACTCTGTCTCGTCTGTCACATGTGCTCAGTGTGAACCTGCTTTCATCTGTGAAGAGCACAGGGCGCCAGTGGCAAATTTGCCTATCCTGGAGTTCTGTAGAAAATGCCAAGCATCCTGCATGGTGTTGGGCTGTGAGCACAACCCCCATCCGTGGACGTCGGGCACTCAGACCATCCTCATGGAGTCAGTTTCAAACCGATTTTGCAGAGACATGCACGTTTGTGGCCTGCTGGAGGTCATTTTTCAGGGCTCTGGCAGTGCTCCTCCTGTTCCTCCTTGCACAAAGGCTGAGGTAGTGGTCCTGCTGCTGGGTTGTTGCCCTTATACGGCCCCCTCCACGTCTCCTGGTGTACTGGCCTATCTCTTGGTAGCGCCTCCAGCCTGTGTATACTACGCTGACAGACACAGCAAACCTTCTTGCCACAGCTCACAATGATGTGCCATCCTGGATGAGCTGCACTACCTGAGCCACTTGTGTGGGTTGTAGAGTCCATTTCATGCTACCACGAGTGTGAAAGCACAACCAACATTCAAAAGTGACCGAAACATCAGCCAGAAAGCATTGGTACTGAGATGTGGTCTGTGATCCCCACCTGCAGAACCACTCCTTTATTGTGTGTCTTGATAATTGCCAATAATTTCTATCTGTTGTCTATTCCATTTGCATAACAGCATGTGAAATTGATTGTCAAACAGTGTTGCTTCCTAAGTGGACAGTTTGATATCACTGAAGTTTGACTTACTTGGCGTTATATTCTGTTGTTTAAGTGTTCCCTTTATTTTTTTGAGCGGTGTATATATATATATATATAAAATATACATACCGCATAAACTCGAGTATAAGCCGACCCGAGTATAAGCCGAGCCCCCTAATTTTGCAACAAAAAACTGGGAAAACGTAATTACTCAAGTATAAGCCTAGGGTGGGAAATGCAGCAGCTACCAGTAAATGTCAAAAGTAAAAATAGGTACCAATAAAAGTAAAATTAATTGAGACATCAGTAGGTTAAGTCTTTTTGAATATTGATATTGAATCAAGAGCCCCATATAATGCTCCATAAAGTTTATGATGGGCCCCATAAGATGCTCCATATTAAAATATGCCCCTTATAATCCTGGATAAAGGTTAATAATGGCCCCATAAGATGCTCCAGAGACACATTTGCCCCATATAGTGCTGCACAAACATTGATTATGGCCCCATAATATGCTCCATACAGACACTTGCCCCATACAATGCTGCACAAACGTTAATTATGGCCCCATAAGATGCTCCATACAGACATTTGCCCCATACAATGCTGCACAAACATTAATTATGGCCCCATAAGATACTCCATACAGACACTTGACCCATACAGTGCTACACAAACATTGATTATGGCCCCATAAGATGCTCCATACAGACACTTGCCCCATTTGCTCTTGCTGCGATAAAAAAATCACATACTCATCTCTCGTCGCTCAGGCCCCTGGAACTTGCAATATTCACCTTTTCTCGATCCGGTGCTACTCCATCTTCAGCGTCTTCTTCAGACGCCAGAACGAGGAGAGGTGAATATCATGCAGTGCTCCCCCTCCCCATTATACTCACCTGCTCCTGGCGCGGTCCCTGGTTCCCTGATGCAGCAGCTTCTTCCTGTATTGAGCGGTCACAGTTACCGCTCATTACAGTAATGAACATGCGGCTCCACCCCTATGGGAGGTGGAGCCGCATATTCATTACTGTAAAGAGCTGTACCATGTGACCGCTCAGTACAGGAAGAAGCTGCGGTGTCGGGGAACCAGGGAACGCGCCATGAGCAGGTGAGTATTATTAGACAGCCCCCGCTCCCCCTCCCCTGCCGACCCCTGGGTATGACTCGAGTATAAGCCAAGAGGGGGACTTTCAGCCCCCAAAAATGGACTGAAAATCTCGGCTTATACTTGAGTATATACGGTATATATTATTTCTATAATTCTATACACAATATACAACTTTATATTTTTTTATTTTCCATTTATTCTACTGTAGTATTAGTATGAGCCTTCCTTTAGCAGGTACCAATCGCAATTAAAAACCTAAGATAAGTTATAATAATTTATATATATAGATATATGTAAATATTTACAAATTACTTACATATCATAAAAAGAAATTGTAACATTTTTAGTCCTCCAACCCCTTGATCTGTGCTTGACTAAACTATGAAATCAATAAAGCCCTCTGTTCCATTTTCAGTCTGATTATGCAAAGTTGATGATACTTATATATCTCAACATTGAGAAGCTGATACAATTAAGATCAAAGCTATCAAATGGATAGAGTTGAACTGCAGCAATCTATATTTTCTGAAAAAGAATCTTCCATGAGCTTGAATAAAATGTGTGCCCTTTTCGGTTATCAAATCATATTAACTTTTCTTAGTCACAGTGGTTTAGTGGCAAACATTGCTTCCAGAAGCATAAAGACACTTGCATTATCTTGCATCCAGACCCTCTATAAAATTTCATAAAAACATCTAAGAATAAATTAGTTGTGCCGATAAATCCATCTTTTACATTATACATACTATTTGAGAGCAGATAAAAAAAAAATATATATATATGTATATATGTGTGTGTGCGTGTGTGTGTGTCTGTGTGTGTGTGTGTATATATATATATATATATATATATATTTACATATCTGTTAATTGATATTAATTATAGACTTGCAAAAAAGTTGAGTCCTAGGAGCAATAAAATCTCCTCTTCTGCTGCACCTGTTATCAGTTTATTCCACCAGGTATCTTCAGATATATTTTCAGTTCTACTGAATATTTTTCACACTGTGACAAGAGTTTAAACCCTATTGTACCAAGTCTTTCAATTGCCTGAATTGAGCAATAGGGAAACTATAGTAACCAATAATCTGTTTAACTTCAATGGAAACTATGTATCTTTTTCTATTACAAAGCAAGGGATCAACTCTTGAGACCTTTATAACAAGAGATGGCAGGGAGGAAGGTTACTTTGTCCATACACATGCAAGTTTTGTCTTGATGTGCTTTATGTAGGCTGTAATCAATCAACTGGAAAACAAGAACACCCTGTAAGACACAAATTCTAGTATTTTCATGAGATTATGCAACATGATACCCAAAAAAGGATAAAAGCACTCTATATACTTAAAAGGCATACATAGTATACCATACTTCTATTGCAAGAATTTAAACATTTATATATATAAATATATATATACATATATATACAGTTGTGCGAAAACCTTCCCGATTTCCTTTTCTTTTGCATGTTTGTCACAATTAAATGTTTCAGATCACCAAACAAATTTAAATATTAGACAAAAATAACACAAGTAAACACAAAATGTGTTATTTTACATGAAGGTCTTTATTATTAAGAATTAATTAACTCTAAATCTACAGTGCCCTGTGTGAAAAAGTGTTTGCCCCCTAAACCTAACTGGTTGGGCCTTCCTAAAGCAGTAATCAAGCTTGTGCGATAACTGGCAATGAGGCTTTTCCTATGGTCTGGAGCAATTTTGGCACACTGATCTCAGCAGAATTGTAATTCAGCCACTTTGGAGTGAATCCAAGCATGAGCCGCCTTTTTAAGGTTATGCCACAGCATTTCAATTGGATTAAGGTCAGTACTTTGACTAGGCCACTCCAAAGTCTTAATTTTGTTTTTCTTCAGCCATTCAGAGGTGGACTTGCTGGAGTGTTTTGGATCATTGTACTGCTGCATAACCCAAATGCACTTTAGCTTTAGGTCACAAACAGATGGCCGGACATTCTCTTTCAGGAATTTATGGTAGACAGCAGAATTCATGGTTCCTTTTACCATAGCACATCTTCCAGGTCCTGAAGCAGCAAATCAGCTCAAGACCATCACGCTACCACCACTATATTTTACTGCTGATATTATGTTCCTTTTCGGATATGCTGTGTTACTTCTACTCCAGATGCAATGGGATATACAACTTCCAGAAAGTTCAACTTTTTTTTTGTCAGTCCACAGAGTATTCTCACAAAATTCTTGGGGATAATCAAGATGTTTTCTGACAAAACTGAGATGAGCCTTTATGTTGTTATTTGTCAACAGTGGTTTTCGTCTTGGAACTCTGCCATGCATGCCATTTTTGCCCAGTCTCTTTCTTAAATTGAGGTCTGTAGTTCTTAGCCTGTTGTCATGGAGTCTTGTGACCTCTTGGATGAGATTTCGCTGCATTTTGGGGTTAATTTTGGTTGGTCAGCCACTCCTGAGAAGGTTCACCAATGTTCCATGTTTTCACCATTTGTGGATAATGGCTCTCACTGTAGTTTTTGGAGTCCCAGTACTTTAGAAATTGCTTTAAAATCTTTTCTAGACTAATAGATCTCAATTGCTTTGTTTCACATTTGTTCCAAAACTTCTTTGAAGCGCTGCATGATGGCTAGCATTTGACGAATTTTTGGTCTAGTTCACTTTGCCAGGCTGGTCCTATTTAAGTGATGTCTTGATTTTTAACAGGTATGGCAGTAATCAGGCCTTGGTGTGCCCAAGAAATTTGAACTCAGCTTCCCAAAGACATTATAAAGCACAGGTAATTGATTCTTTAGGGGGGGAGCAATCACTTTTTTACATAGGACACTGTAGGTTTGGATTTATGTTTCCCTTAATAATAAAGATGTTCATTTAAAAACTGCATTTTGTGTTTACTTGTGTTATCTTTGTCTAATATTTAAATTTGTTTGGTAATCTGAAAAAATTACATGTGACAAACATGCAATTGGTTTCTTTGGGATGTCATTATGATTTAAAAAGAGAAAACACAATAGTTTGACAATAAATGGCTTCACCAAACCACTAACCATGAGTGGAGAAAAAGTTTTGGTGTTATCATTAATATTCTCTGAAAAAGGGCCAAGAAAGCAAAAATTCTGCTGAGGTATGTAAACTTTTGAGCATAACTGTATATTGTGAGAGGTTGACACACTCAGCTGCTTTCCCAGGTAGACACGGGAACTGTTCTGGTAGAAGATCACCTGCTGGTTAATTGTGGATAGAATAAACCTTGGCAGGGTTCAGCAAAATAAACAGAGCCTTGCTGGCATAACAGTAAAACAAACAAAACAGTCCATATGAGTCCATTCCCTGCAGGGTTCACCTGCACTTAACCCACATAGTCCTCAGCTTCTCTTGGAGCTATGTGGGAGTTCCTGCTCTCCCAAGAGACAACCCCGCCTGACTCTCATGCCCAGATATTTAACATCCCATGTGATGGTCACATGACCTTGACCTCACACAGTCCTGTCAGGTGAAGATACAGTAGACCTTCTCCCACATGCTTTATGAAGGTCCACTAAAACCAGCCCATAACAAAGGTTACTATAAACCCTTTCAGCACTTAGCGTGCTGGAGGCAAAAACATTCTGGTTTTATATCACTGACCGCAGTATGCGCAGTGACACCTAT